>NC_088423.1:15773261-16090761 GCF_034236695.1 Oncorhynchus nerka
TATTCCTTAAAGAGGTGGGGTTTCAGGTGTCTCCGGAAGGTGGTGATTGACTCCGCTGTCCTGGCGTCGTGAGGGAGTTTGTTCCACCATTGGGGGGCCAGAGCAGCGAACAGTTTTGACTGGGCTGAGCGGGAACTGTACTTCCTCAGTGGTAGGGAGGCGAGCAGGCCAGAGGTGGATGAACGCAGTGCCCTTGTTTGGGTGTAGGGCCTGATCAGAGCCTGGAGGTAGTGAGGTGCCGTTCCCCTCACAGCTCCGTAGGCAAGCACCATGGTCTTGTAGCGGATGCGAGCTTCAACTGGAAGCCAGTGGAGAGAGCGGAGGAGCGGGGTGACGTGAGAGAACTTGGGAAGGTTGAACACCAGACGGGCTGCGGCGTTCTGGATGAGTTGTAGGGGTTTAATGGCACAGGCAGGGAGCCCAGCCAACAGCGAGTTGTAGTAATCCAGACGGGAGATGACATGTGCCTGGATTAGGACCTGCGCCGCTTCCTGTGTGAGGCAGGGTCGTACTCTGCGGATGTTGTAGAGCATGAACCTACAGGAACGGGCCACCGCCTTGATGTTATTTGAGAACGACAGGGTGTTGTCCAGGATCACGCCAAGGTTCTTAGCGCTCTGGGACGAGGACACGATGGAGTTGTCAACCGTGATGGCGAGATCATGGAACGGGCAGTCCTTCCCCGGGAGGAAGAGCAGCTCCGTCTTGCCGAGGTTCAGCTTGAGGTGATGATCCGTCATCCACACTGATATGTCTGCCAGACATGCAGAGATGCGATTCGCCACCTGGTCGTCAGAAGGGGGAAAGGAGAAGATTAATTGTGTGTCGTCTGCATAGCAATGATAGGAGAGACCATGTGAGGTTATGACAGAGCCAAGTGACTTGGTGTATAGCGAGAATAGGAGAGGGCCTAGAACAGAGCCCTGGGGACACCAGTGGTGAGAGCACGTGGTGAGGAGACGGATTCTCGCCACGCCACCTGGTAGGAGCGACCTGTCAGGTAGGACGCAATCCAAGCGTGGGCCGCGCCGGAGATGCCCAACTCGGAGAGGGTGGAGAGGAGGATCTGATGGTTCACAGTATCGAAGGCAGCCGATAGGTCTAGAAGGATGAGAGCAGAGGAGAGAGAGTTAGCTTTAGCAGTGCGGAGCGCCTCCGTGATACAGAGAAGAGCAGTCTCAGTTGAATGACTAGTTTTGAAACCTGACTGATTTGGATCAAGAAGGTCATTCTGAGAGAGATAGCGGGAGAGCTGGCCAAGGACGGCACGTTCAAGAGTTTTGGAGAGAAAAGAAAGAAGGGATACTGGTCTGTAGTTGTTGACATCGGAGGGATCGAGTGTAGGTTTTTCAGAAGGGGTGCAACTCTCGCTCTCTTGAAGACGGGAGGGACGTAGCCAGCGGTCAGGGATGAGTTGATGAGCGAGGTGAGGTAAGGGAGAAGGTCACCGGAGATGGTCTGGAGAAGAGAGGAGGGGATAGGGTCAAGCGGGCAGGTTGTTGGGCGGCCGGCCGTCACAAGACGCGAGATGTCATCTGGAGAGAGAGGGAGAAAGAGGTCAGAGCACAGGGTAGGGCAGTGTGAGCAGAACCAGCGGTGTCGTTTGACTTAGCAAACGAGGATCGGATGTCGTCGACCTTCTTTTCAAAATGGTTGACGAAGTCATCTGCAGAGAGGGAGGAGGGGGGGAGGAGGATTCAAGAGGGAGGAGAAGGTGGCAAAGAGCTTCCTAGGGTTAGAGGCAGATGCTTGGAATTTAGAGTGGTAGAAAGTGGCTTTAGCAGCAGAGACAGAGGAGGAAAATGTAGAGAGGAGGGAGTGAAAGGATGCCAGGTCCGCAGGGAGGCGAGTTTTCCTCCATTTCCGCTCGGCTGCCCGGAGCCCTGTTCTGTGAGCTCGCAATGAGTCGTCGAGCCACGGAGCGGGAGGGGAGGACCGAGCCGGCCTGGAGGATAGGGGACATAGAGAGTCAAAGGATGCAGAAAGGGAGGAGAGGAGGGTTGAGGAGGCAGAATCAGGAGATAGGTTGGAGAAGGTTTGAGCAGAGGGAAGAGATGATAGGATGGAAGAGGAGAGAGTAGCGGGGGAGAGAGAGCGAAGGTTGGGACGGCGTGATACCATCCGAGTAGGGGCAGTGTGGGAAGTGTTGGATGAGAGCGAGAGGGAAAAGGATACAAGGTAGTGGTCGGAGACTTGGAGGGGAGTTGCAATGAGGTTAGTGGAGGAACAGCATCTAGTAAAGATGAGGTCGAGCGTATTGCCTGCCTTGTGAGTAGGGGGAAGGTGAGAGGGTGAGGTCAAAAGAGGAGAGGAGTGGAAAGAAGGAGGCAGAGAGGAATGAGTCAAAGGTAGACGTGGGGAGGTTAAAGTCGCCCAGAACTGTGAGAGGTGAGCCGTCCTCAGGAAAGGAGCTTATCAAGGCATCAAGCTCATTGATGAACTCTCCGAGGGAACCTGGAGGGCGATAAATGATAAGGATGTTAAGCTTGAAAGGGCTGGTAACTGTGACAGCATGGAATTCAAAGGAGGCGATAGACAGATGGGTAAGGGGAGAAAGAGAGAATGACCACTTGGGAGAGATGAGGATCCCGGTGCCACCACCCCGCTGACCAGAAGCTCTCGGGGTGTGCGAGAGCACGTGGGCGGACGAAGAGAGAGCAGTAGGAGTAGCGGTGTTGTCTGTGGTGATCCATGTTTCCGTCAGAGCCAAGAAGTCGAGGGACTGGAGGGAGGCATAGGCTGAGATGAACTCTGCCTTGTTGGCCGCAGATCGGCAGTTCCAGAGGCTACCGGAGACCTGGAACTCCACGTGGGTCGTGCGCGCTGGGACCACCAGATTAGGGTGGCCGCGGCCATGCGGTGTGGAGCGTTTGTATGGTCTGTGCAGAGAGGAGAGAACAGGGATAGACAGACACATAGTTGACAGGCTAGAGAAGAGGCTACGCTAATGCAGAGGAGATTGGAATGACAAGTGGACTACACGTCTCGAATGTTCAGAAAGTTAAGCTTACGTAGCAAGAATCTAATTGACTAAAATGATTAAAATGATACAGTACTGCTGAGGTAGGCTAGCTGCGTTGTTGACACTACCCTAATCAAGTCGTTCCGTTGAGTGTGAAGTTTCTACAATGCTGCTTTTCGGGGGCTCGCTGGCTAGCTAGCAGTGTTGGTTACGTTACGTTGCGTTAGGAGAACGACAATGGCTGGCTAGCTAACCTAGAAAATCGCTCTAGACTACACAATTATCTTTGAAACAAAGACGGCTATGTAGCTAGCTATGTAGCTAGCTACGATCAAACAAATCACACCGTTGGGACTGTAATGAAATGAAATTAAAATATGATACTACCTGTGGAGCGAAGCGGAATGCGACCGGAATGCGAAAGTTCTATTCGGTAGACGTTGGCTGGCTATTGGCTAGCTAGGAGTGTCTCCTACGTTAAGGACGACAAAATAGCTGGCTAGCTAACCTCGGTAAATTAAGATAATCACTCTAAGACTACACACTCTAACTACACAATTATCTTGGATACGAAGACAGCAAAGACAACTATGTAGCTAGCTAAAACTACAATAATCAAGTCGTTCAGTTGAGTGTGATAGTTACTACAGTGCTACGGTAGCCGGTGAACGTATGCTAGCTGGCTAGCTGCTAGGCAGCTAGGAGGACGACGAAATACGATAATAACGCAATTATCACTCTAAGACTCCACACTCTAAACTACACAATTATCTTGGATACGAAGACAGCAAAGACAACTATGTAGCTAGCTAACACTACACTAATCAAGTCGTTCAGTTGAGTGTGATAGTTACTACAGTGCTACGGTAGACGGTGAACGTGTTGGGCAGATAGGAGACGACGAAATACGATAATTACGCAATTATCTTTGATACAACGACGACTATGTAGCTAGCTAAGAAGAAATTGCTAAGATTAGACAAATCAGACCGTTGTACTATAATGAAATGTAATGAAAAAGTTATACAACCTGCAGACCGAAGCGCGGATGCGACCGGCTCGCTCCAACCCGGAAGTCGGAACAAGTATGAAGGGAGGACGTTAGTCTGAGCCCTAACACACACACACACACACACACACACACACACACACACACACACACACACACACACACACACACACACACACACACACACACACACACACACACACACACACACACACACACACAGAGAGGTTGTCTAAAACCCATCATTCCTGTGCAGTTTTATACAGTAAGCTGATTAGCTGCGGAGATGGCTCTCATGTTCTTCTACGGTAGATTTCTACTCTACGCCCATTGTCTTACATTAGATGGCGTCACTCCTACATGACGCTCATCCTTCAGTGCAGGCGGAATCGACCGACTTTCTGATGTCAGACAATGCTCTACATCGGGGACATACAGGGGCAATCTGCTGTCACAGCATCTCTGACCTCTCAGGAGGGCATACTGGATGTTCATTACACATGAGAATGTGAGAAGGGTATAAAAAGGGATATAACATACTGTAGTACTCATATGGTATCTGATGACTTTGAGCAGATAGAAGAACATACAACCAGCTTCAAACTAACTGGAACTAGACAAACCGGAAGACTGAACACACTGTGATTTATAGTACAAATGTGATTATCATCATAGTGTTTGTATCAGTTTTCATCATTTTTTTATCTGTTCAGTATCCTTCTGTAACCAGCGTATTACTGGAACTGCTCTGTCATTGTCATAATAATGTTTGTGGGTTTGTGGAATAATCCCCAGGCCTCCCAGATAGAGACTTGGTGGAAACCATGCTGGCTGGCACTGAGGGGGGCAGAGGGCTCAGTCGCGGGGGCTTCAGGGGCTGTTTCGTGGGGGGCTAGTTAGTTATGGTAATGGAGAGCCCAGTGAGGTCCTGACACTCATCCTTCAGTGCAGGCGGAATCGACCGACTTTCTGATGTCAGGGCCTAAGTTATTGACTTTCTATCAGTTCAGGAGCCTCATCGGAGCTCCTCTCTCTGCCATTGATGACCTTAAGCTTTGTGTTTAACCACTCTGATTATCAGGGCTCATTTTCTTCCACACACACACACACACACACACACACACACACACACACCTCTCAACGTGTCCTTGCTGGTGTGTGTGTGTTTGCGTCCTTGCTTGTGTGTGTTTGCGACCTCGCTGGTGTGTGTGTGTGTGTGTGTGTGTGTGTGTGTGTGTGTGTGTGTGTGTGTGTGTGTGTGTGTGTGTGTGTGTGTTTGCGTCATTGCTGGTGTGTGTGTTTGCGTCATTGCTGGTGTGTGTGTGTTTGTGTCCTTGCTTGTGTGTGTGTGTGATTGAACTATATGTGTGTAAGCCAACATCAAATGAAAGGTGTGTGATCTAACAACGGTGAAGCTGGGAGTTGGAGTTGTTTGGCACATCTCCATTAAATTTTAACCAAGTAGGAGAACAAGAGGGCAGGCGAGGCCCATTATGGTTATATCATGTAATGTCTTCCCAGGCTGGGCTGGCTGGGTGGTGTACTGTACATTGCAGACCAGGCTGTGTATGATAGCAATGGGATAACATGTGTAGTGATCATATGTGGGGCAAAAAAGTATATAGTCAGCCACCAATTGTGCAAGTTCTCCCACTTAAAAAGATGAGAGAGGCCTGTAATTTTCATCATAGGTACACTTCAACTATGACAGAAAAAATGAGAAAATGCAACTCAGCATTCTTTGTCCTCCAAACACGACGAGTTGAGTTTTTACCAAAAAGTTATATTTTGGTTTGATCTGACCATATGACATTCTCCCAATCTTCTTCTGGATCATCCAAATGCTCTCTAGCAAACTTCAGACGGGCCTGGACATGTACTGGCTTAAGCATGGGGACACGTCTGGCACTGCAGGATTTGAGTCCCTGGCGGCGTAGTGTGTTACTGATGGTAGGCTTTGTTACTTTGGTCCCAGCTCTCTGCAGGTCATTCACTAGGTCCCCCCATGTGGTTCTGGGATTTTTGCTCACCGTTCTTGTGATCATTTTGACCCCACGGGGTGAGATCTTGCGTGGAGCCCCAGATCGAGGGAGATTATCAGTGATCTTGTATGTCTTCCATTTCCTAATAATTGCTCCCACAGTTGATTTCTTCAAACCAAGCTGCTTACCTATTGCAGATTCAGTCTTCCCAGCCTGGTGCAGGTCTACAATTTTGTTTCTGGTGTTCTTTGACAGCTCTTTGGTCTTGGCCATAGTGGAGTTTGCAGTGTGACTGTTTGAGGTTGTGGACAGGTGTCTTTTATACTGATAACAAGTTCAAACAGGTGCCATTAATACAGGTAATGAGTGGAGGACAGAGGAACCTCTTAAAGAAGAAGTTACAGGTCTGTGAGAGCCAGAAATCTTGCTTGTTTGTAGGTGACCAAATACTTATTTTCCACCATAATTTGCAAATAAATTCATAAAAAATCCTACAATGTGATTTTCTGGATTTTTTTTCTCTCATTTTGTCTGTCATAGTTGAAGTGTATCTATGATGAAAATTACAGGCGTCTCTCATATTTTTAAGGGGGAGAACTTGCACAATTGGTGGCTGACTAAATACTTTTTTGGCCCAAAGTATGTGTCCTTCGCTGTCTGTTCCCCTTGGTCCTGGGCTACTCTCTCTGAGCTACGGAGGGTTGTTGAGAAGTGATGCAGTCATCTGAGGGACAAAGGGAAGGGAGTCAAGCAGCAGTACAAGTAATATCCACGGCATATCCACGAGAGGCCAGAAGGTGTGTTTGTGCGTCATTCTGAACACACTTACCCACAGTGCCTTAGTACAACCTGCTCCCAAGACACAGTTATTGTGTGTGTTCATAGCCGTGAAACACTAAGAGACCGCTGAGACAAGCAAGTGTGTGTGTGTGTTTGTGTGGATGTTTGTAATGGTACATTAAGGATTATTTTGCGCCTTAGGGAGAGTGATAAAGAGTGCTGTGAGATCAGTGTAGTCTCACGTTTGCCATTTGAGCTTTGCTAGTGTGGCAGACATACAGACACACACATAAACCTTGTTCTCCCCTAATACCACACCCTATTACCACCCTGTATTAAGACCCTGTTACCCACTATTACCACCCTGTATTAAGACCCTGTTACACCCTATTACCACCCTGTATTAAGACCCTGTTACCCCCTATTACCACCCTGTATGAAGACTCTGTTACCCCCTATTACCACTCTGTATAAAGATCCCTGTTTCTCCTTATTACCACCCTGTATAAAGATCCCTGTTTCTCCCTATTACCAACCTGTATAAAGATTCCTGTTTCTCCTATTACCAACCTGTATAAAGATGCCGGTTTCTCCCTATTACCACCCTGTATAAAGATCCCTGTTTCTCCCTATTACCAACCTGTATAAAGGTGCCGGTTTCTCCCTATTACCACCCTGTATAAAGATCCCTGTTTCTCCCTATTACCAACCTGTATAAAGGTGCCGGTTTCTCCCTATTACCACCCTGTATAAAGATCCCTGTTTCTCCCTATTACCACCCTGTATAAAGATCCCTGTTTCTCCCTATTACCACCCTGTATAAATATCCCTGTGTCTCCCTATTACCACACGGTATAAAGATCCCTGTGTCTCCCTATTACCACCCTGTATAAATATCCCTGTGTCTCCCTATTACCACACGGTATAAATATCCCTGTGTCTCCCTATTACCACACGGTATAAAGATCCCTGTTTCTCCCTATTACCACCCTGTATAAATATCCCTGTGTCTCCCTATTACCACACGGTATAAAGATCCCTGTGTCTCCCTATTACCACCCTGTATAAATATCCCTGTGTCTCCCTATTACCACCCTGTATAAAGATCCCTGTTTCTCCCTATTACCACCCTGTATAAATATCCCTGTGTCTCCCTATTACCACACGGTATAAAGATCCCTGTGTCTCCCTATTACCACCCTGTATAAATATCCCTGTGTCTCCCTATTACCACCCTGTATAAAGATCCCTGTTTCTCCCTATTACCACCCTGTATAAATATCCCTGTGTCTCCCTATTACCACCCTGTATAAAGATCCCTGTGTCTCCCTATTACCACCCTGTATAAATATCCCTGTGTCTCCCTATTACCACCCTGTATAAAGATCCCTGTGTCTCCCTATTACCACCCTGTATAAATATCCCTGTGTCTCCCTATTACCACCCTGTATAAATATCCCTGTGTCTCCCTATTACCACCCTGTATAAATATCCCTGTGTCTCCCTATTACCACCCTGTATAAAGATCCCTGTGTCTCCCTATTACCACCCTGTATAAATATCCCTGTGTCTCCCTATTACCACACGGTATAAAGATCCCTGTGTCTCCCTATTACCACCCTGTATAAATATCCCTGTGTCTCCCTATTACCACACGGTATAAATATCCCTGTGTCTCCCTATTACCACACGGTATAAAGATCCCTGTTTCTCCCTATTACCACCCTGTATAAATATCCCTGTGTCTCCCTATTACCACACGGTATAAAGATCCCTGTGTCTCCCTATTACCACCCTGTATAAATATCCCTGTGTCTCCCTATTACCACCCTGTATAAAGATCCCTGTTTCTCCCTATTACCACCCTGTATAAATATCCCTGTGTCTCCCTATTACCACACGGTATAAAGATCCCTGTGTCTCCCTATTACCACCCTGTATAAATATCCCTGTGTCTCCCTATTACCACCCTGTATAAAGATCCCTGTTTCTCCCTATTACCACCCTGTATAAATATCCCTGTGTCTCCCTATTACCACACGGTATAAAGATCCCTGTGTCTCCCTATTACCACCCTGTATAAATATCCCTGTGTCTCCCTATTACCACCCTGTATAAAGATCCCTGTTTCTCCCTATTACCACCCTGTATAAATATCCCTGTGTCTCCCTATTACCACACGGTATAAAGATCCCTGTGTCTCCCTATTACCACCCTGTATAAATATCCCTGTGTCTCCCTATTACCACACGGTATAAATATCCCTGTGTCTCCCTATTACCACACGGTATAAAGATCCCTGTTTCTCCCTATTACCACCCTGTATAAAGATCCCTGTTTCTCCCTATTACCAACCTGTGCTTAAAGAGTCAGACGTGGTCAGTTCCGGTGAGAGACTGGTTTCTATATATTTAACTGGAGTGCTTCACTCAGGGCTGGAAAGAGGGGGGCTACCAATCCTTCCCTGGTAAGATTAGTAATTTATAAGATTAACAAAACGTGTGTATCTTTTTTAGGGCCTGGGGATGGGAGGCTATCAGCAAATATTAAAAAACTAAGAAGGAGAGGGAAGATAAATGTGGGTGAAAAAACGTTATTGCGGAGAGAGTGAGAAAGAGAGTAAGAAATATGGATGGAATAGAAAGAGACAAAGAGAAAGATGGATGGAATAGAAAGAGGCACAGAGAAAGATGGATGGAATAGAAAGAGACAAAGAGAAAGATGGATGGAATAGAAAGAGGCACAGAGAAAGATGGATGGAATAGAAAGAGGCACAGAGAAAGATGATGGAATAGAAAGAGACAGAGAGAAAGATGGATGGAATAGAAAGAGACAGAGAGAAAGATGGATGGAATAGAAAGAGACAGAGAGAAAGATGGATGGAATAGAAAGAGACAGAGAGAAAGATGGATGGAATAGAAAGAGACAGAGAGAAAGATGGATGGAATAGAAAGAGGCACAGAGAAAGATGGATGGAATAGAAAGAGACAAAGAGAAAGATGGATGGAATAGAAAGAGGCACAGAGAAAGATGGATGGAATAGAAAGAGACAGAGAGAAAGATGGATGGAATAGAAAGAGACAAAGAGAAAGATGGATGGAATAGAAAGAGGCACAGAGAAAGATGGATGGAATAGAAAGGGACAGAGAGAGAAAGATGGATGGAATAGAAAGAGGCACAGAGAAAGATGGATGAAATAGAAAGAGACAGAGAGAAAGATGGATGGAATAGAAAGAGACAGAGAAAGATGGAGGGAATAGAAAGAGACAGAGAAAGATGGATGGAATAGAAAGAGACAAAGAGAAAGATGGATGGAATAGAAAGAGGCACAGAGAAAGATGGATGGAATAGAAAGGGACAGAGAGAAAGATGGATGGAATAGAAAGAGACAGAGAAAGATGGATGGAATAGAAAGGGACAGAGAGAAAGATGGATGGAATAGAAATAGACAGAGAAAGATGGATGGAATAGAAAGAGACAGAGAAAGATGGATGGAATAGAAAGAGGCACAGAGAAAGATGGATGGAATAGAAAGAGACAGAGAAAGATGGATGGAATAGAAAGGGACAGAGAGAAAGATGGATGGAATAGAAATAGACAGAGAAAGATGGATGGAATAGAAAGAGGCACAGAGAAAGATGGATGGAATAGAAAGAGACAGAGAAAGATGGATGGAATAGAAAGGGACAGAGAGAAAGATGGATGGAATAGAAAGAGACAAAGAGAAAGATGGATGGAATAGAAAGAGACAGAGAAAGATGGATGGAATAGAAAGAGACAAAGAGAAAGATGGATGGAATAGAAAGAGGCACAGAGAAAGATGGATGGAATAGAAAGGGACAGAGAGAAAGATGGATGGAATAGAAAGAGACAGAGAGAAAGATGGATGGAATAGAAAGAGACAGAGAAAGATGGATGGAATAGAAAGGGACAGAGAGAAAGATGGATGGAATAGAAAGAGACAGAGAAAGATGGATGGAATAGAAAGAGGCACAGAGAAAGATGGATGGAATAGAAAGAGACAGAGAAAGATGGATGGAATAGAAAGGGACAGAGAGAAAGATGGATGGAATAGAAAGAGACAAAGAGAAAGATGGATGGAATAGAAAGAGACAGAGAAAGATGGATGGAATAGAAAGAGACAAAGATAAAGATGGATGGAATAGAAAGAGGCACAGAGAAAGATGGATGGAATAGAAAGGGACAGAGAGAAAGATGGATGGAATAGAAAGAGACAAAGAGAAAGATGGATGGAATAGAAAGAGACAGAGAAAGATGGATGGAATAGAAAGGGACAGAGAGAAAGATGGATGGAATAGAAAGAGACAGAGAAAGATGGATGGAATAGAAAGAGACAAAGAGAAAGATGGATGGAATAGAAAGAGACACAGAGAAAGATGGATGGAATAGAAAGGGACAGAGAGAAAGATGGATGGAATAGAAAGAGACAGAGAGAAAATGTCAAATTGGCTTTTTACCAAATTACCGTAGAACAGACCATGTATTCACCCTGCACACCCTAATTGACAACCAAACAAACCAAAACAAAAAGCCTTCGACTCAATTTGGCATGAGGGTCTGCTATACAAATTGATGGAAAGGGGTGTTGGGGGTAAAACGCACGACATTATAGAATCCATGTACACAAACAACAAGTGTGCGGTTAAAATTGGCAAAAAACACCCATTTCTTCACACAGGGTCGTGGGGTGAGACAGGGATGCAGCTTAAGCCCCACCCTCTTCAACATATATATCAACGAATTGGCGCGGGCACTAGAAAAGTCTGCAGTGCCCGGCCTCACCCTACAAGAATCCGAAGTCAAATGTCTACTGTTTGCTGATGATCTGGTGCTTCTGTCACCATCCAAGGAGGGCCTACAGCAGCACCTAGATCTTCTGCACAGATTATGTCAGACCTGGGCACTGACAGTAAATCTCAGTAAGACCAAAATAATGGTGTTCCAAAAAAGGTCCAGTCGCCAGGACCACAAATACAAATTACATCTGGACACTGTTGCCCTAGAGCACACAAAAAAACTCTACATACCTTGGCCTAAACATCAGCGCCACAGGTAACTTCTACAAAGCTGTGAACGATCTGAGAGACAAGGCAAGAAGGGCCTTCTGTGCCATCAAAAGGAACATAAAATTCAACATACCAATTAGGATCTGGCTAAAAATACTTGAATCAGTCATAGAGCCCATTGCCCTTTATGGTTGTGAGGTCTGGGGTCCGCTCACCAACCAAGACTTCACAAAATGGGACAAACACCAAATTGAGACTCTGCATGCAGAATTCTGCAAAAATATCCTCCGTGTACAACGTAGAACACCAAATAATGCATGCAGAGCAGAATTAGGCCGATACCCACTAATTATCAAAATCCAGAAAAGAGCCGTTAAATTCTACAACCACCTGAAAGGAAGCGATTCCCAAACCTTCCATAACAAAGCCATCACCTACAGAGAGATGAACCTGGAGAAGAGTCCCCTAAGCAAGCTGGTCCTGGGGCTCTGTTCACAAACACAAACACACCCCACAGAGCCCCAGGACCGCAGCACAATTAGACCCAACCAAATCATGAGAAAACAAAAAGATAATTACTTGACACATTGGAAAGAATTAACAAATAAACAGAGCAAACTAGAATGCTATTTGGCCCTAAACAGAGAGTACACAGTGGCAGAATACCTGACCACTGTGACTGACCCAAACTTAAGAAAAGCTTTGACTATGTACAGACTCAGTGAGCATAGCCTTGCAATTGAGAAAGGCCGCCGTAGGCAGACATGGCTCTCAAGAGAAGACAGGCTATGTGCTCACTGCTCACAAAATGAGATGGAAACTGAGCTGCACTTCCTAACCTCCTGCCCAATGTATGACCATATTAGAGAGACATATTTCCCTCAGATTACACAGATCCACAAATAATTTGAAAACAAATCCATTTTTGATAAACTCCCATATCTATTGGGTGAAACTCTACAGTGTGCCATCACAGCAGCAAGATTTGTGACCTGTTGCCACAAGAAAAGGGCAACCAGTGAAGAACAAACAGCATTGTAAATACAACCCATATTTATGATTATTTATTTTCCCTTGTGTACTTTAACCATTTGTACATTGTTACAACACTGTATATATATATATATGACATTTGTAATGTCTTTATTGTTTTGAAACTTCTGTATGTGTAATGTTTACTCTTAATTTTGATTGTTTATTTCACTTTTGTATATTATCTACCTCACTTGCTTTGGCAATGTTAACACATGTTTCCCATGCCAATAAAGCCCCTTGAATTGAATTGAATTGAACTGAGAAAGATGGACAGAATAGAAGGAGACAGAGAAAGATGGATGGAAGAGAGAAAGAAAGAGTTATTGAGTGAGGTGAGTGTTGTGAGTGATGCTGATTCCTTGGTGGTTCCCTATTGTTTGATAACTAGGTCATTGGGTGTTGTGTACTTTTCTTTCTCTTGGCAATCTCTTTCTTACATTAAAGGCCCAGTGCGGTCCAAAACGGGATTGTCCTGTGTTTTATATATTTACACGCTATGAAGTTGGAATAATACTGTAAAACTGGGAAAATTATGATAATGCCCTTTTAGTGTAAGAGCTGTTTTAAAAGACTATCTGAAATTTCTGCCTGTTTTGGTCAGATGGAGTTTTGGCCTGCCTGGTGACATCATTTTGTTAATAGACCAATAAGAAAGAGAGTTCCAAACCTCTCTGACAATAACATCTATTTTTCAGTTTTCCCCTCCCCACTCACATGCTGACCAGACCACCCACGTTGCGTGTGCGAGCCTGGCAAAATAAATGTACACTTCCATGTCATTCAATCATTTCATCCAAACCGCTCACGCGAGTCAACAGGATCTGTGTAGCCAGGTGTTAAAATAGGACTTTGTTCTATTTTAAAGCTTTACACGCCACAAATCCCCCTTCTCTCATCTACTCATTGTTTTTTTTACAAGCATATACCCATGTGGGGGATTGAAAGATGAACGAGGTCCACACTGCAGTCCAGTTGGTTGCGGTAATGCACCTTAAAGTTGGTTGCCAACTGCCAAAAAAATCCACGGAAGAAAAAGAATGAACGAGGAGAGATTTATCAAAGAAAACTAACTAAAAAACATCTAGAATTCCCCTTTTTTTGTGGATTAATTGTCTGAGTAGAGAACACACTATTTTGTGTGTCTCAAAATGGGTCCAAAAGATCCACCTAAAAATAGGACCATATGCATTTCAGGTAAAATAACAACCCAATGTTTATATGTTTCATACTGTACATGTTTTGACCTGTCCCCAAATTAATATAGTTGGTTCACAGTTGGTTTTGGTATTTTATGAACTTGTCTGGTGGAACATGTCTAGACAAAATCCACATGCGCAACATGCATACAATCACAGTAAGGTACATAATTGTTATTAAGAAATTATTTGATATTGAGATAAAAATGGCTGCATTAGACCTTAGCATCTCTTTCTTTTTCCAAACCATATATTTATTTTTCCAAATCATCTCTTTCCCTCCCCACTGGTATAGCCAATACTGTTTGGAAACATAATGTGCTGTAATGTCCCACTCATCTAAGTGAGAAACAGAGATGGATGATCCTCAACAGTCAATTGAGGGGACAGAGGTTATTGAAACCACAGTGTTTTAACAACACCTTCAGAGCCAGACCTTTTAAAGTTGCCTGACAACTGTTTCAATCCCATATCTCTGAGACAGTTTGAGATTAGAGCAGTGACAGAACTGTAAACCAGATGTGCCACTGTGTCAAACTGAAATCCTTTAGAAAGAGGGATTGGTGAGCATGGCGGGGTCTACGGTTCTTACCGCAAATCCTACATCACTGACGGCCCAAATCCTCAAGACTGGTGGAGCGCTGTGTGTGTGTGTGTAATCTTCTGAGCTGCATTTGCACAAATGATCCAAGTCCAATCTCTACTGCTACAGCCAATGCCTCAACACACAACACACAGTAATGAAGATCCTTGATGTGTGTTTCTTTGTGTGTGTTTTATTGTGTGTGATGTGTGTGTTTTATTTGGTGTGTGTTGTGTTTAGAGCGGGTTTACAGAGAACTCTATAGATAGTCTGATATCCACAAGGGGTTTTGGGTGATGTGTGATGTGTGTGTTCTCTCTAATCTAATCTGATTCTATGGATGCACAGTCAGCTGGAGGGGTAAGGGAAGAGGTAGGGGCCTTCTTAGATCAAACACTCCCCTCCACCCCTCACACACACACAAACACACAGCTGGATCTGGATGTATAGAATTGGCACATGCCACTTGTGGATGGATGTGCAGGTGGGCTGGCCAACATTGACTCAGGGTTAGACGTAACATAGTACATGTAAATATTTTTAGCTCTATTGAGTATGATATGTTACATTTCATATGGTATGTATTAATTTGTGGATGTCCATCATACATTTTCATACAATATGTTACAAATTACAACGCGTATGCTATGTTAGCTAAGTGGCTAACTTTAGCTAGGTTTGGGGTCAGGGATTACGGTTAAGGTTAGGGTTAAGGTATGGGTTAAGGTTAGGGGTTAAGGTACAGGTTAAGATTAGGGTTAGGGGTTAAGATACGGGTTAAGGTTAGGGGTTAGGGTTAAGGTTTGGGTTAGGGGAAGGGTTAGCAAACATGCTAAGTAGTTGCAAAGTAGCTAAAAAAGTAGTAAGTAGTTGCTAATTAGCTAAAATGCAGAAGTTGTGTGTGATGTGATTCGAAACACACAACATTTGGGTTGCAAGACATTAGCTTTATACACCCACCCAACCTCCTCGACCAACCTCCCTCACTTCATTTTTGGCTTAAGTAACCTTCTGTCTTATGTAACCATACCAAACGTAACGTATCATACAAATGTGAGTGTCACAGATTTACATTTACTATGTTACGTCTATTCTATGAGACCAGGCTGGTGATTGCTGCTAGTTTTGCTATTGATGTTTACCATGTGTACCGTGCACGTGGTCTACTTACAGAAGCCCCTGGTTTCCTTCTCTTTCCCTAGCTCCTTATCTCCTTGATGTGTGTAGTATCTGTTGTTCCCACTACCAGACAAGGAATTCTCCAAATCAATGTCTCACTAATGTTATCAACCACTAAGGCATGCTTTGTGTTAACTTGACGCCACTATCAGCACAGTGTACACACCATAGAATTAGAATGAGTAATTGTTATGCTATGGTAGCTACACACACACATAAACTCAGCAAAAAAGAAATGTCAACTGTGTTAACTGTGTTAATTTTCAACAAACTTAACATGTGTAAATATTTGTCTGAACATAACAAGATTCAACAACTGAGACATAAATTGAACAAGTTCCACAGACGTGACAAACAGAAATTGAATAATTTGTCCCTGAACAAAGGGGGGGGGTCAAAAGTAACAGTCAATATCTGGTGTGGCCATCAGCCGCATTAAGTACTGCAGTGCATCTCCTCCTCATGGACTGCATCAGATTTGCCCGTTCTTGCTGTGAGAGGTTACCCCTCTCACCCCTCTTCCACCAAGGCACCTGCAAGTTCCCGGACATTTCTGGAGGGAAATGGCCCTAGCCCTCACCCTTCGATCCAACCGGTCCCAGACGCTCTCAATGGGATTGAGATCCGGGTTCTTCGCTGGCCATGGCAGAACACTGACATTTCTGTCTTGCAGGAAACCATGCACACAACGAGCAGTATGGCTGGTGGCATTGTCATGCTGGAGGGTCATGTCAGGATGAGCAGGAAGGGTACCACATGAGGGAGGAGGATGTAACGCACAGCGTTGAGATTGCCTGCAATGACAACAAGCTTAGTCCGATGATACTGTGACACACCGCCCCAGACCATGACGGACCCTCCACCTCCAAATCGATCCCGCTCCAGAGTACAGGCCTCGGTGTAACTCTCATTCCTTCGACGATAAATGCGAATCCGACTATCACCCCTGGTGAGACAAAACTGCCACTCGTCAGTGAAGAGCACTTTTTGCCAGTCCTGACTGGTCCAGCGATGGTGAGTTGGTGACCATAGGTGACGTTATTGCCTATGATGTCTGGTGAGGACCTGCCTTACAACAGTCCAACAAGCCCTCAGTCCAGCCTCTTTCAGCCTATTGCGGATAGTCTGAGCACTGATGGAGGGATTGTGCGTTCCTGGTGTAACTCGGGCAGTTGTTGTTGCCATCCTGTACCTGTCCCGCAAGTGTGATGTTCGGATGTACCAATCCTGTGCAGGTGTTGTTACACGTGGTTTTCCACTGCGAGGACGATCAGCTGTCCGTCCTGTCTCCCTGTAGCGCTGTCTTAGGCGTCTCATTGTACGGACATTTCAATTTATTGCCCTGGCCACATCTGCAGTCCTCATGCCTCCTTGCAGCATGCCTAAGGCATGTTCACACAGATGAGCAGGGACCCTGGGCATCTTTCTTTTGGTGTTTTTTCAGAGTCAGTAGAAAGGCCTCTTTAGTGTCCTTCGTTTTCATAACTGGGGCCTTAATTGCCTACCGTCTGTAAGCTGTTAGTGTCTTAACAACTGTTCCACAGGTGCATGTTCATGAATTGTTTATGGTTCATTGAACAAGCATGGGAAACAGTGTTAAAACCCTTTACAATGAAGATCTGTGAAGTTTTTTGAATTTTTACGAATTATCTTTGAAATACAGGGTCCTGAAAAAGGGACATTTCTTTTTTTGCTGAGTTTACATGCATATTGTGATGTATACCCAGCTGGATGCTAGTGAAGCACGAGTACAAATGCATGCAACTTCTCTGGTCATTGAAAGACGAGGGCTCCAGAAATCATGTTGTGTCTGTTGCTGTACCTCGTGTCATACACTTAGAGAATATTTTCATCATCCTGTAATGCGATGGACTGAGTTGTTCTGAATTCCTCAAATGGTCATACAGCGTTTGGGTGTAGGGTTGTAAGTACACTATAGAGCCTCATCCTGTAACCACACACTAATGGTATAACTCTGTGCTGAAACTGCAGTGTTTGGTCTGGCTACTTTAGTTATGCTAGAGAAGAGAAGGGGCTGTTGGGTGTTCCTGTCAGGCCAAAGTACAGTTTGAGAAACCAGCTCCCATCCTCAAATGACAGAGAGGGGCCTCTGGTTAAAAAAGCAATGGCAAAATGGGCTCTGGCTGGGTTTGTTTTTCTTCACAGAGGAACAAAGAGAAACCCTCAACTTCGTTGATTCATAGGGAGTGTGTTAGCATGTGTCTGTGTGCTGAGGAGCTGTGCTTACCGCTGCGGCTGCGTAGCATCCTAGTTGAGATGCCGTTGGTTCCGATAGGGGGGTTGGTGATTGTACTTTCCACTGAGCCCACCTCTCCTCCGGGTTGCTTCATAAGCTCTGTTATGGTCCTGTAGATGGACAAACAAACATTACAGTTAGACTTCAGCCATTTAGAATGACTCTCTACATGTATGGGGATTTAAGGAGGAGCAGGGATTGAAACAGCAATTCTGCGGTTACAGGCAATCGACCCAAGCACTACACCTAAACTCCTGGGCCAATAACTCCCCATAGCGCCCCATCGTTAGCCACTGTGCGTGGCTGTAGGCTTAGTCAAAGCAAAAAATAAGGGCAGCAACGCTGCAGGGGAACATGGTAGAAAGTGATGGGAGCCAGAGAATTGGGCTGAGTGTGTGACAACATAATCTGCAGAGAGAAAGAGTGAGAGTAACACTGAAAATGGGCAATTTTAATTGCGTGTAATCTTATCAGACACACACTGTCACAGTCACAAATACCCCCAAACACACTGTCACGTCATTGAGCTGTGTGTAAGGGAACACACTGCTGTAGTGACAGACATCATCTGTGTGTGTGTGTGTGTGTGTGTGTGTGTGTGTGTGTGTGTGCGCGTGCGTGCGTGCGTGCGTGCGTGCGTGCGTGCGTGTGTGTTCGTGTGTGTGTGTGTGTGTGTGTGTGTGTTAGGGACCCAGGCCTCAGGAGGTGTGGGGGGCCAGGGCTGTCCTCTCCTGGGAGGGCTTTCCTGAACAAATAGTGTGGTTCACTGTACGGTACATTGTGTGCCAGGAATGTGTCTAAATGTTGGGAGGGTGCTAGGGTGTAAATTGCCCTTCCTAGCTGAGCAGAGCAGAATGGGGATCAGCTGAGGGAGATGTATCGTATAGAGAGAGATATGTACAATCTTAAAAAAAGGGTTCTTCAGCCTCTCTAGAAAGGGTTCGACATGGAACCCAAAATGATTCTTCTCCCTGCAACCAAAAAGGGTTCTCCTTTAAAGTATGGGGATTCTAGCGGCGGGATATAGGTAGCACACAGGAGGACATTTTTCTCTGTTACGATCATTTCCTTTTGAATTTCTAGCCAAATGTAAAATGTGCAGACGTGTGGGGCGTCAGGGTGACTTTGCAGACGTGTGGGGGCATCAGGGGGACTTTGCAGACGTGTGGGGCGTCAGGGTGACTGCAGACATCTGGGGCGTCAGGGTGACTTTGCAGACGTGTGGGGGCATCAGGGGGACTTTGCAGACGTCTGGGGCGTCAGGGTGACTTTGCAGACATCTGGGGCGTCAGGGTGACTTTGCAGACGTGTGGGGCGTCAGGGTGACTTTGCAGACGTCTGGGGCGTCAGGGTGACTTTGCAGACATCTGGGGCGTCAGGGTGACTTTGCAGACGTGTGGGGCGTCAGGGTGACTTTGCAGACATCTGGGGCGTCAGGCAAGCTTTGCAGACGTGTGGGGCGTCAGGGTGACTTTGCAGACGTCTGGGGCGTCAGGGGGACTTTGCAGACGTGTGGGGCGTCAGGGTGACTTTGCAGACATCTGGGGCGTCAGGCAAGCTTTGCAGACGTGTGGGGCGTCAGGGTGACTTTGCAGACGTCTGGGGCGTCAGGGTGACTTTGCAGACATCTGGGGCGTCAGGCAAGCTTTGCAGACGTGTGGGGCGTCAGGGTGACTTTGCAGACATCTGGGGCGTCAGGCAAGCTTTGCAGACGTGTGGGGCGTCAGGGTGACTTTGCAGACATCTGGGGCGTCAGGCAAGCTTTGCAGATGTCTGGGGCGTCAGGGTGACTTTGCAGACATCTGGGGCGTCAGGCAAGCTTTGCAGACGTGTGGGGCGTCAGGGTGACTTTGCAGACATCTGGGGCGTCAGGCAAGCTTTGCAGACGTGTGGGGCGTCAGGGGGACTTTGCAGACGTGTGGGGCGTCAGGCAAGCTTTGCAGACGTGTGGGGAGTCAGGGGGACTTTGCAGACGTGTGGGGCGTCAGGGGGACTTTGCAGACGTGTGGGGCGTCAGGGGGACTTTGCAGACGTGTGGGGCGTCAGGGGGACTTTGCAGACATGTGGGGCGTCAGGGGACTTTGCAGACATCTGGGGTGTCAGGGGACTTTGCGGCCACCAGGGGGACTTTGTAGACATGTGGGGTGTCAGGAGAACATTTCAGACGTGTGGGTTATCAGGGGGACTTTGCGTGCGTCAGCTGGACTTTGCAGACATGTGGAGTGTCAGGAGGACTTTGCAGATGTGTGGGGCGTCAGGGGAACTTCTCAAATGTGTGTGGCATCAGGGGACTTTGCAGACGTATGGGGCATCGGGGGACTTTGCAGACGTATGGGGCATCAGGGGACTTTGCAGACGTATGGGGCATCAGGGGACTTTGCAGACGTATGGGGCGTCGGGGGGACTTTGCAGACGTATGGGGCGTCGGGGGACTTTGCAGACGTATGGGGCATCAGGGGACTTTGCAGACGTTTGGGGCATCAGGGGACTTTGCAGACGTATGGGGCGTCAGGAGGACTTTGCAGACGTATGGGGCGTCGGGGGACTTTGCAGACGTATGGGGCATCAGGGGGACTTTGCAGACGTATGGGGCATCAGGGGGACTTTGCAGACGTATGGGGCGTCAGGAGGACTTTGCAGACGTATGGGGCGTCGGGGGGACTTTGCAGACGTATGGGGCATCAGGGGGACTTTGCAGACGTATGGGGCATCAGGGGGACTTTGCAGACGTATGGGGCGTTGGGGGTTCTATGTGTGCAGTGGAGGAAGACATGGGGCTTAGTACCAATAAAATTAAGTAAAGATTGTGCTCAAATCATTTAACTACTGAGCCAATAAAGGTATCCTCTTTCAAGCCACCTAAATCTCTAAATATTCCTTTCTCTCTATTTCTCTCTCAATCTCTCTCATTCTCAGTCTTTTGTCATGTCAGTCTCTGAATCTGTCTCTTTCTCTCTTTTACTTTCTTTCTCTTTCTAAACCTACATTACTCTCTCTCTCTCTCTCTCTCTCTCGCTCTCTCTCTCTACCTCATGTTGTCTGTGACTCACTAGCTGAGACTGCCTAGGGCTTGGTTCTCTTTTCGTTTGGCTCGCTACTGAACAACTTGCTGATTTGGATTTTTAATCTACAGCAAAACTGCTTTTTATCTCTGGGCATTTAGTGCATTTATAGAGGCTAAGTTTAACTTCCATCACAGGCTCCATCTATGTGGTAAAAATAAAACATTTAATTGAGAGATGTTAACTTAAGAGAGGAAGTTTTACCCTAAATTTACATGACTAGCCCAACGTGTGTTTGATGTAAATTAGGATTAAATGACTAGAATAAAGTAGATTTAGGCCATCAGTACGGGATATACTGCAAAGAAATTGGGACTACATTTAAACAAGGGATGTTCATCATTGCTGCCCATTCATTTATGATTGCAACATGTAAACAACACTATGTTTGTCTATAATCAAATCAATCATTCCAGTAACTTCATGATAACATCTCAAGAGTCAGTCAGTTTTAGAAGACACAACCATCTTGCTGTCAATGAGCAACAATAGGCTTACGTCTCGTCTTTCTCCTGGACAGCAGGGAAGGTAAAAGCATTGAGCATCTAGCCATTTACGAGGACATTTAGCCTTGCCTACATACAGTACAGTCTCTGTGTGCATGCCAAATGGCACCCTATTTCCTATATAGTACATTACTTTTGACCAGAGCCTGTGGTCAGAATTAGTGCACCGTATAGGGAATAGGGTGTCATTTGGGACACAGTCTCTGTATCTATAGCCACTTATATAAGACTTCCTGCGTCGGAGCGTTCGTTATATGATCGCTAATCCTTTTTGGTGAAAGCACATCGTATCGAATAACAAGGAGAGTGAGACACGCATCTTCTAATGCTGTGTAGCAATCAATTATCCCTCCTCCCATACCAGAGAGGCAGATAGCTAATTAGCAACACTCAGTCCTAGTGTTCATCACTCACCACCACTGTTTCCAGCCCAGCTCAGAATCGATGTACTGTACAGTCCCCACTCTGATGATTGGAAAATGTTGCCCTCTGATTCAGCCCAGCTCAGAATCGATGTACTGTACAGTCCCCACTCTGATGATTGGGAAATCTAGCCCTCTAAACTAATGTACTTTATCCTTTATTAACTCTGAGGGCAGTTTCTAAAGCAGAGATGTCCTTGTATTATCTGCTATCATGTTTTCTCCTTGACTTTATGAACCATTTTCAGAATGAACATATCTGGTAATTCAAAGGTTTTCATGGCCGAGCAGCTGCACACAAGCCTAAAATCAGCATGTGCAATGCCAAGCGTCGGCTGGAGTGGTGTAAAGCTCGCCACCATTGAACCCTGGAGCAGTGGAAACGCTTTCTCTGGAGTGATGAATCACGCTTCACCATCTGGCAGTCCGACGGACGAATCTGGGTTAGGCGAATGGAGAACGCTACCTGCCTGAATGCATAGTGCATAGTGGTCTGGGGATGTTTTTATGGCTTGGGACAGGCACCTTAGTTCCAGTAAGGGGAAATCTTAACACTACAGCTCAATTCAAAGTCTTACTTGGGAAACGTTTAGTCACTATTACCATAAACTTTAACGGAGCCCTTTTGGTTTCTACCCCAGACTGGATTTGGAATCGGTGTGAATAATGTGAATTGGATTGTTAAAATTGGCTTTGTTGTTATTGTGATGAGCACTGAGTGACGAGAGAACCATCGACAGGAAGGAGATTACAACAAACAGATGAAGCCTGGATGAGTTGTGATGGATTGATGTTTTGTATGTGTGTGTGTCACCTCACATCTGACCTTTTCCCAAAACAGTGCTTCACCTCTCTGTCCGTGTCAGACCCCATTTGCTTTGTGATCCATTTCTCTCTCTCTCTCCCTTTCTCTTACCCTCCCTTCATCCATTTCTCTCTCTCTCCCTTACTCTTACCCTCCCTTCATCCATTTCTCTCTCTCCCTTTCTCTTACCCTCCCTTCATCCATTTCTCTCTCTCTCTCCCTTTCTCTTACCCTCCCTTCATCCATTTCTCTCTCTCTCTCCCTTTCTCTTACCCTCCCTTCATCCATTTCTCTCTCTCTCTCCCTTTCTCTTACCCTCCCTTCATCCATTTCTCTCTCTCTCCCTTTCTCTTACCCTCCCTTCATCCATTTCTCTCTCTCTCCCTTTCTCTTACCCTCCTTCATCCATTTCTCTCTCTCTCTCCCTTTCTCTTACCCTCCCTTCATCCATTTCTCTCTCTCTCTCCCTTTCTCTTACCCTCCCTTCATCCATTTTCTCTCTCTCTCCCTTTCTCTTACCCTCCCTTCATCCATTTCTCTCTCTCTCCCTTACTATTACCCTCCCTTCATCCATTTCTCTCTCTCTCTCCCTTTCTCTTACCCTCCCTTCATCCATTCTCTCTCTCTCCCTTTCTCTTACCCTCCCTTCATCCCTCTCTCTCTCTCCCTTTCTCTTACCCTCCCTTCATCCATTTCTCTCTCTCTCCCTTTCTCTTACCCTCCTTCATCCATTTCTCTCTCTCTCTCCCTTTCTCTTACCCTCCCTTCATCCATTTCTCTCTCTCTCCCTTTCTCTTACCCTCCCTTCATCCATTTCTCTCTCTCTCTCCCTTTCTCTTACCCTCCCTTCATCCATTTCTCTCTCTCTCTCCCTTTCTCTTACCCTCCCTTCATCCATTTCTCTCTCTCTCCCTTTCTCTTACCCTCCCTTCATCCATTTCTCTCTCTATCTCCCTTTCTCTTACCCTCCCTTCATCCCTTTCTCTCTCTCTCCCTTTCTCTTACCCTCCCTTCATCCATTTCTCTCTCTCTCCCTTTCTCTTACCCTCCCTTCATCCATTTCTCTCTCTCTCCCTTTCTCTTACCCTCCCTTCATCCATTTCTCTCTCTCTCTCCCTTTCTCTTACCCTCCCTTCATCCATTTCTCTCTCTCTCTCCCTTTCTCTTACCCTCCCTTCATCCATTTCTCTCTCTCTCTCCCTTTCTCTTACCCTCCTTCATCCATTTTCTCTCTCTCTCCCTTTCTCTTACCCTCCCTTCATCCATTTCTCTCTCTCTCTCCCTTTCTCTTACCCTCCCTTCATCCATTTCTCTCTCTCTCTCCCTTACTATTACCCTCCCTTCATCCATTTCTCTCTCTCTCTCCCTTTCTCTTACCCTCCCTTCATCCATTTCTCTCTCTCTCTCCTTTCTCTTACCCTCCCTTCATCCATTTCTCTCTCTCTCCCTTACTCTTACCCTCCCTTCATCCATTTCTCTCTCTCCCTTTCTCTTACCCTCCCTTCATCCATTTTCTCTCTCTCTCCCTTTCTCTTACCCTCCCTTCATCCATTTTCTCTCTCTCTCTCCCTTTCTCTTACCCTCCCTTCATCCATTTTTCTCTCTCTCTCCCTTTCTCTTACCCTCCCTTCATCCATTTTCTCTCTCTCTCCCTTTCTCTTACCCTCCCTTCATCCATTTTCTCTCTCTCTCCTTTCTCTTACCCTCCCTTCATCCATTTCTCTCTCTCTCTCCCTTTCTCTTACCCTCCCTTCATCCATTTCTCTCTCTCCCTTTCTCTTACCCTCCTTCATCCATTTCTCTCTCTCTCTCCTTTCTCTTACCCTCCCTTCATCCATTTCTCTCTCTCTCTCCCTTTCTCTTACCCTCCCTTCATCCCTTTCTCTCTCTCTCTCCCTTTCTCTTACCCTCCCTTCATCCATTTCTCTCTCTCTCCCTTTCTCTTACCCTCCCTTCATCCATTTCTCTCTCTCTCTCCCTTTCTCTTACCCTCCCTTCATCCATTTCTCTCTCTCTCCCTTACTATTACCCTCCCTTCATCCATTTCTCTCTCTCTCTCCCTTTCTCTTACCCTCCCTTCATCCATTTCTCTCTCTCTCCCTTACTCTTACCCTCCCTTCATCCATTTCTCTCTCTCCCTTTCTCTTACCCTCCCTTCATCCATTTCTCTCTCTCTCTCCCTTTCTCTTACCCTCCCTTCATCCATTTCTCTCTCTCTCTCCCTTTCTCTTACCCTCCTTCATCAATTTCTCTCTCTCTCCCTTTCTCTTACCCTCCTTCATCCATTTCTCTCTCTCTCTCCCTTTCTCTTACCCTCCCTTCATCCATTTCTCTCTCTCTCTCCCTTTCTCTTACCCTCCCTTCATCCATTTCTCTCTCTCTCTCCCTTTCTCTTACCCTCCCTTCATCCATTTCTCTCTCTCTCTCCCTTTCTCTTACCCTCCCTTCATCCATTTTCTCTCTCTCCCTTTCTCTTACCCTCCCTTCATCCATTTCTCTCTCTCTCCCTTTCTCTTACCCTCCCTTCATCCATTTCTCTCTCTCTCTCCCTTTCTCTTACCCTCCCTTCATCCATTTCTCCCTTTCCCGCCATCTCTTTTCCACCAGCTCTCTTCTCATCTCCATCTTTCTGTCAACAGTGCAGTTAAAACTCACTCAGAATCCCCTGTCAGATGAGTGTTACAGAGCAGGGACATCACCAACAACCCAAATCTGCTCACATACACCCAGTGTCACTCCAGGGCCCTATGGGAACATGCAGACCAGTTCAGAGATACATTGGGAACACCAATAACCAATTCTCTACACTATTCATTAAAATATAATGGATTGGTTTTACCATTGGTAACATGGTATTGGAAATGCTGCCCAATGGTATTGCCTAATGGTATGCAGATCTAAGCGCTCAGAAGGCAGGCTAGGGTTCTATATGGAATTGATCCTAACACATCCAGTGACATTCAGAACCTCACAGGATTCAAGGAGACATGCATTATCTATCAAATCCTTTCAGATCTAAACAAGTGCTCAGGGGTTAGAGGTTAGAGATTGATTTGGAATTTGGCACAACACACGCAGTGGCATGCAGGCCCCTAACCTGTCCTCTATGGACAGTCAAACACAGGATTATTGGTCACCCTACAGTATAGACTATAGCGAGCTGTAGGTCTGGGCAAAGATGATTCATTACTACCTCAACACTTCCTCTCTTTCTTGAGGCCCCTGATGTTGGTTTCCCTCAGAACTTGACATAAACGTTCTGGCTTGGCCTTACATCCATTTCAGTACCATTTTGTGGTATTTAGAAAAAAGGATGATGTGAGAATTAAACCCTTGGAGCTGAGTCAATGAGCAGTGACCCTTGTGTGTCTCTTCCAGGCACAGCACAGCTGTGGGGGAGGCAGGGGGAGGAAGAGGTCAGGAGAAGGTAAATGTCACGAAATCTCCCTTTCTCTTACCCTCCCTTCATCCCTTTCTCTCTCTCTCTCCCTTTCTCTTACCCTCCCTTCATCCATTTCTCTCTCTCTCTCCCTTTCTCTTACCCTCCCTTCATCCATTTCTCTCTCTCTCTCCCTTTCTCTTACCCTCCCTTCATCCATTTCTCTCTCTCTCTCCCTTTCTCTTACCCTCCCTTCATCCATTTCTCTCTCTCTCCCTTTCTCTTACCCTCCCTTCATCCATTTCTCTCTCTCTCTCCCTTTCTCTTACCCTCCCTTCATCCATTTCTCTCTCTCTCCCTTTCTCTTACCCTCCCTTCATCCATTTCTCTCTCTCTCCCTTTCTCTTACCCTCCTTCATCCATTTCTCTCTCTCTCTCCCTTTCTCTTACCCTCCCTTCATCCATTTCTCTCTCTCTCTCCCTTACTATTACCCTCCCTTCATCCATTTCTCTCTCTCTCTCCCTTTCTCTTACCCTCCCTTCATCCATTTCTCTCTCTCTCTCCCTTTCTCTTACCCTCCCTTCATCCATTTCTCTCTCTCCCTTACTCTTACCCTCCCTTCATCCATTTCTCTCTCTCCCTTTCTCTTACCCTCCCTTCATCCATTTCTCTCTCTCTCTCCCTTTCTCTTACCCTCCCTTCATCCATTTCTCTCTCTCTCCCTTTCTCTTACCCTCCCTTCATCCATTTCTCTCTCTCTCCCTTTCTCTTACCCTCCCTTCATCCATTTTCTCTCTCTCTCCCTTTCTCTTACCCTCCCTTCATCCATTTCTCTCTCTCTCTCCCTTTCTCTTACCCTCCCTTCATCCATTTCTCTCTCTCTCCCTTTCTCTTACCCTCCCTTCATCCATTTCTCTCTCTCTCCCTTTCTCTTACCCTCCCTTCATCCATTTCTCTCTCTCTCTCCCTTTCTCTTACCCTCCCTTCATCCATTTCTCTCTCTCTCTCCCTTTCTCTTACCCTCCCTTCATCCCTTTCTCTCTCTCTCCCTTTCTCTTACCCTCCCTTCATCCATTTCTCTCTCTCTCCCTTTCTCTTACCCTCCCTTCATCCATTTCTCTCTCTCTCTCCCTTTCTCTTACCCTCCCTTCATCCATTCTCTCTCTCTCCCTTACTATTACCCTCCCTTCATCCATTTTCTCTCTCTCTCCCTTTCTCTTACCCTCCCTTCATCCATTTCTCTCTCTCTCCCTTACTCTTACCCTCCCTTCATCCATTTCTCTCTCTCCCTTTCTCTTACCCTCCTTCATCCATTTCTCTCTCTCTCTCCCTTTCTCTTACCCTCCCTTCATCCATTTCTCTCTCTCTCTCCCTTTCTCTTACCCTCCCTTCATCCATTTCTCTCTCTCTCTCCTTTCTCTTACCCTCCCTTCATCCATTTCTCTCTCTCTCTCCCTTTCTCTTACCCTCCCTTCATCCATTTTCTCTCTCTCTCCCTTTCTCTTACCCTCCCTTCATCCATTTCTCTCTCTCTCCCTTTCTCTTACCCTCCCTTCATCCATTTCTCTCTCTCTCCCTTTCTCTTACCCTCCCTTCATCCATTTTCTCTCTCTCCCTTTCTCTTACCCTCCCTTCATCCATTTCTCTCTCTCTCTCCCTTTCTCTTACCCTCCCTTCATCCATTTCTCTCTCTCTCTCCCTTTCTCTTACCCTCCCTTCATCCATTTCTCCCTTTCCCGCCATCTCTTTTCCACCAGCTCTCTTCTCATCTCCATCTTTCTGTCAACAGTGCAGTTAAAACTCACTCAGAATCCCCTGTCAGATGAGTGTTACAGAGCAGGGACATCACCAACAACCCAAATCTGCTCACATACACCCAGTGTCACTCCAGGGCCCTATGGGAACATGCAGACCAGTTCAGAGATACATTGGGAACACCAATAACCAATTCTCTACACTATTCATTAAAATATAATGGATTGGTTTTACCATTGGTAACATGGTATTGGAAATGCTGCCCAATGGTATTGCCTAATGGTATGCAGATCTAAGCGCTCAGAAGGCAGGCTAGGGTTCTATATGGAATTGATCCTAACACATCCAGTGACATTCAGAACCTCACAGGATTCAAGGAGACATGCATTATCTATCAAATCCTTTCAGATCTAAACAAGTGCTCAGGGGTTAGAGGTTAGAGATTGATTTGGAATTTGGCACAACACACGCAGTGGCATGCAGGCCCCTAACCTGTCCTCTATGGACAGTCAAACACAGGATTATTGGTCACCCTACAGTATAGACTATAGCGAGCTGTAGGTCTGGGCAAAGATGATTCATTACTACCTCAACACTTCCTCTCTTTCTTGAGGCCCCTGATGTTGGTTTCCCTCAGAACTTGACATAAACGTTCTGGCTTGGCCTTACATCCATTTCAGTACCATTTTGTGGTATTTAGAAAAAAGGATGATGTGAGAATTAAACCCTTGGAGCTGAGTCAATGAGCAGTGACCCTTGTGTGTCTCTTCCAGGCACAGCACAGCTGTGGGGGAGGCAGGGGGAGGAAGAGGTCAGGAGAAGGTAAATGTCACGAAATTGCCATCGCAGGTGGACTAGGAGGAAGGGAGTGTACGAAATCAGGGAGCATGTAATGTAAACCAGCCATGGAGGAAATCTGAGCGATGGAGGGATGGAAGAAGGGGTGTGCCCAACTCTCTGTCTGTCTGTGTCTTTCTTTGGGTTGCTTCTCAGGTTGAAGATGACACAGCTTTTAATGTTTTTTTCCTAATACTGAAAGACATTGAACCCCAGCAGCGAAGGACAGGCGAAGTAAAAGGCATAGCTCATCAAAGAAGAAAGTAGTGGTAGAGGCAGAATTGGTAAAGCAATCAAGTTTTTGTTTTGTTCATTTGCCTTATTGAAGGGCATAGCGGTTTTTAAGTAAGGTCAAGCCCTTTATAGGAGCCATCTTAGTCCCATGTTATAGAACATGATATCTTAAGGTCCCAAGGATGGCCGTATCTCTCTCACACACACGCACACACGCACACACGCTCGATCAGATCAGATCAGATCCTTAGACCACCCAGTCTTCTCTTCCCCATATTAATCCTCACCTTTTGTGGATACTGTATCCCATGCTATCATGCCTGGGCCCATGTCCTCTGACTGTTGTGGTCTGAACCATGCACTACCAACCTAAAAGTCAACATCCTCATTCTTGTTGTTAATTTAACTATAAATCACTATTCAGAATGTGGAATGATGCCTTATGGGATAACGGTTATTGTTGTTTGTTTAAGTTCTATGCAATGTCCCTTCCGGTCGATGTCCTCCATTAGATTAGACATGCATCAATGGGTAGAGTGACATGGAGAGTGGTACATTCTGTCCTATGTACACTGATAATTGTAATGTACTAACTGCTGTGAAATTTTAGGGGGGGATTGAGGGCAGTATGGAAGTAACACCTGTCCTGGTAGAAACTGACTGTCAGATTTGAGAGCAGATACTGCATGCTGTTCTAATAAGCGCCCTATAGAGCAGCACTGCAGGGTGTGTTGTCAACGAGGGTGAAAGAAAAGATGAGCGATGGACAAAATGAGCTGTGTAGAAATGAGTTGGTCTCTATACACATGTAGAAATGAGTTGGTCTCTATACACTGTGTAAAAATGAGTTGGTTTCTATACACATGTAGAAATGAGTTGGTCTCTATACACTGTGTAAAAATGAGTTGGTTTCTATACACATGTAGAAATTAGTTGGTCTCTATACACTGTGTACAAATGAGTTGGTTTCTATACACGTGTAGAAATGAGTTGGTCTCTATACACTCTGTGTAGAAATTAGTTGGTCTCTATAACCGGTGTACAAATGAGTTGGTCTCGATACACGTGTAGAAATTAGTTGATCTCTATTCACTCTGTGTAGAAATTAGTTGGCCTTTATACAGTTTGTGGAAATGAGTTGGTCTCTATACACTCTGTGTAGAAATGAGTCGGTCTCTATTCACTCTGTGTAGAAATTAGTTGGTCTCTATACACTCTGTGTAGAAATTAGTCAGTCTCTATTCACTCTGTGTAGAAATTAGTTGGTCTCCATACACTCTGTGTAGAAATTAGTCGGTCTCTATTCACTCTGTGTAGAAATGAGTTGGTCTCTATTCACTCTGGGTAGAAATGAGTTGGTCTCTATTCACTCTGTGTACAAATGAGTTGGTCTCTATTCACTCTGTGTAGAAATGAGTTGGTCTCTATACACTCTGTGTAGAAATTAGTCAGTCTCTATTCACTCTGTGTAGAAATTAGTTGGTCTCCATACACTCTGTGTAGAAATTAGTCGGTCTCTATTCACTCTGTGTAGAAATGAGTTGGTCTCTATTCACTCTGGGTAGAAATGAGTTGGTCTCTATTCACTCTGTGTACAAATGAGTTGGTCTCTATTCACTCTGTGTAGAAATGAGTTGGTCTCTATTCACTCTGTGTAGAAATTAGTTGGTCTCTATTCACTCAAAAAAAGGTGCTATCTAGAACCTAAAAGGGTTATTTGACCAACCCTATTAGGATAACCCTTTGAAGAACCCTTTTTGGTTCCAGGTAGAGCCCTTTTGGTTCCATGTTAAACCCTTTCCACAGAGGGTTCTACATTTAACTCAAAAGGTGTCTACCTAGAACCAAAAAGAGATATCCTATGGGGACCGCTGAAGAACTCTTTTGGAACCCTTTTTTCTAAGAGTGTAGCATGAACATGGCAAGACCAGCTGGGCAGCAGAGGAGTAGTGACAGTATTCCAGTAATCTGAGAGCCATTTATTTAATCTGTGTGAGTCTAATCTGGCCAGGACAGTTCATCTGGTATGAAGTCTTAATCAGGCAAGGAGTGTATGTTTTTGGGGGAGTGTTCTATTTCGGAGAGGTGTTAACATCTAAAAACAAAAAAAATGTAATCCTGCGAATATTTCTCAAAGCTGGAGACATTGATGGCCTTGTACTGTGAGAGCCGCTGTTCTCTCCCTATGCAATAAATATGTGATTTCAGAGAAAAATATACAATTTATACTTCTCTTGGGCTTTTCCATATCTCAATATTGGCCAGGTGGAGTTATATGAAACCAGTGTGGAGTTATTAACTGCCGGCTAATAGGGACATTACTGTAAAGAGGCAGAATGGAGAAGGGAGAGAGAGGGGGAGTGGAGGAGAGAGTGAGAGAGAAAATGACAGAGGAGAGAGAGAGGAAGAAAGGGGGGAGAGAAGACAAAGAAAGAGAGTTGGAAAGGGAGAGAAGCGTGAGAAAGAGAGAGAGATTCTGATTGGGTGAAATCTCTTATCCCGTGCCGCCCTGCTTCAGTTGATGACCAAAAACAAAACCAAGGGCCCCCAGAAGAGAGGAGGAGAAGAGGTGGAGGAGGAGTGTAATAGAATAGAAAGAGAGATGAGGGGGATAAAAGAGAACAGGAGAACTGGTAAAAGGAGGGAGAGGTAAGCCTGTGTAGCGTGGCAGTGTTTCAGTAATGATGTCCTTGGGTCTCCGCTCCAACCCTGAACCAGATATTTAACCCGACCAACGCTGGCTGAAACACTTTACAGGGAGATGAGGGCTGACTGGGATGTCATGTGGTGTACATACTGCAGCTATTAGGGAATATGATACATTATTTTGAGTAAATGTATCCATTGGCAGTATAGAATAAACTTAGTTTTGAGAAGTATTTGCTTGATATCTATAGCATTACCTCTGGTCATATTGTGATCTCCTCCCTCTCTTTGTTTCTCTTCCTTTGTGCCTTTCTTCTCCTCGCTCTCTCTCTCTCCATCTCAACTTCTGGAACAGGTCATATTCCCTATAGATTGTTGTTAAACACAACATCACCCTGCAGTTATCTTCAATATTCAACATGACAGTTTATCAATGTAAATAGACCACTGGCTAGAGTGATCAGGTAGGTCCCTGAACAAGTTTGTGAAATTTTGATGAAATACACAAATCTAATCAGTGGGTATTAAAACAATTAATATCCTTGCAATATGTTTCCCCCTAACAACACAAACACACATTAATAAAAGTTGCCAAAATAATTTGCCTGATTCATTTCATGGTTGCAGCAAAATAACCTCCCTCCCTCCCTCACCTGGCGTTGCTGACGTCGTTCTGTGCCCCTGCTGATCCCCTGATCTTCTCCAGGCCCAGCTTGGTGAAGATGCCCATCAGCACCATGATGGCCACCCCCCCACAGATGATATAGACGATCATGTGGGTTCGATCCCTCTCCTGGTCACTGTGGTCCTCGGTCACCGTGGTGATGGGCTTGCCCGTGTTGGCCCAGATGGGCGTGTCATAGTTTGAACAGATGCTCTGGTCGAGGCGCTGCCCTCTGAACTGGCAGCAGAAGCGGTAGAAGCAGGTGCCGCAGCAGTACAGGAAAACGCCCATGTTGCAGTTGAAAGGTGGGTCCCACTGGCCCATCACGTCGTAGTAACCTTGGCAAAGGGTGCCTTTGGTCGGGATGACGTCCTCATCGTCCGCAATGTCACCACTAGGCGTCGACACGCCACCGAACTCTGTGGTTACTAGCATGGTGACGGGCTCCGCTGTGGTGGGGGTCATCGGAGCTGTCTGATTGGCTGTCTGGGTTTGGATGGTGTCCGTGTCAATGGTGAGGGAGCCAGTGAGGTCCTGGGCCAGGCTGGACCTCGTCAGGAGGAAGGAGAGGAGGAGGCAGGATAGGGGGCAGGCCGCCATGGTACAACGCATCCTCATCCTCCGGGCCGTGCTGAGGCTTTAGAACCGTCCTCTATAGCGGGCCAGACCAGAGGTCAAAGGCTTGGAGTCTGAGACAGACCAACAAGGTTGGGAAGAAACGATCTAATGTCTCTCAAGCACACACAAACTAATCCTAATTGACGTTACATAGTTTTTCAACAGAATTGATTTGTATGGAGTTGTTCACTCACATAGTTCAATCAATCACAAATGTGACTGATGAATAATGGAAACAGACAGAGTTGGTTTGGTTTGCAGGTTATAAATGTTTGTTTTGGTAAATGTAGTGCACGCCAGCCGCTCAAAACAGTCCAAAATAGCTCAAATATCTGATGCTCTGGACTAAAATGCTCTGAAACATCACAATTGATTTGTCTTACCTTTGTCCTTTGAAATTGCCTTTAGAGAAATCAGCAGTTTCAATATTCCAGGGTATATTCCATGAACAAATTGTCCACAAACTTTACACAGCATTTTCCTTCATAGTCTACAAGAGTTTATACTTTTCCTTATGTGTTTTCCATTCTCCAAATAGTTTTGTAGTTGCTTTGTTCACCTCTCGTTAAAGCAGTGTTTCCCTGTTCATCCTCCCAGCACAGTGTTTGCGAATAGCTTGGAGGTCCAGACCAGACCAGTCCACTACTGGTAGAAATCCCACAGGGTACCGCGCTGCGCTCGCTGACAATCCTGCCCCTGTAAGTGAGAAAGTGTGATGTGCGAGTGTGTGCTGTTGAATGCGACTCGCTCTGTGAAAACGCAACCGTTCAGGAGCCAAATGAAATCCCCTCCTCTCCTGCACTCAGCGAGTACCACACAGAGGGAAATAGAGAGGGAGAGTAGAGAGAGAAAGAAAGAGAGATAGAAAGGGAGGGAGAGAGAGGGGGGTCCAATCCTATCCAGCTGCTGCTCACATCATCCCCTGAGAAGGAGGGAGGGGCGTGAAACTGAGATGCACTTTACTTTCTGTCACAAATAGTTTTTCTGAATAACACGGTGTGTGTTTGATATGCTCTCTATCTAAATGTATGTAGTTCCAAGTCAAACAGACATCTGTTTACTCCCTCCAATTGTTTAGTTGCATATACTTTGGTTATCTGTCTGCTTCTCATTCGTCCTCATTCTCTTTCATGTCTCCTCTCCCTCTCAGACGGCCCATACATGGTGAACACAGATAAACGTGTGTGTGTGTCTGTGTGTGTGTCTGCCAGATTAAGTCCAGAAGTCCAACTCTTGGGTCTTCCATGGTTTTGGTTTGTTACAAATCTCAACCTGTGCTGAGTGATACACTCACTCTGTCGGCCTAAACCACAGCAGCTGGAATCCAATGACAAGAGCCTGCAAGGCATATCTGCACACACACTAACGCCAGCTCAAATTCTAACAGTTTTTCCCAGTGTGAATTATAGAAAACCTAAATTGTATGAAAATATACAGATAGATTGATTAGGTTTCTTTTGCTCTCATTCTACCTTGACTCTACTCTTATTTCCGCTCCTTTACTTTGCCTTCCACCATCTCCCTTTTTCTCTCATTTCTCAACACTTTCTCTTCCACCATCCTCCCCTTTTCTCTCATTTCTCAACACTTTCTCTTCCACCATTCTCCCTTTTTCTCAACACTTTGCCTTCCACCAAAGCAGATCAGTGACCAAGATGGCGTAGCAGTCGGACGTGTGTTGTGTTTGTCTTTGTCTTATCCCCTGTAAATAGCCGTTTCTTTCTTTTTTTCTCGTATACATTTTAATCTCACTTTCTATCTACGTACTAATTATACTTTCCTGCAACCCGCCTCACCCAATGTGGTACGGATCTACTATTTTTAGTCCTTATAACTGGAACCTCCACCAGGAGCTAGCCAGCTAACTAGCTACTAGTCTTTGTTAGCCACGGCTAGCAGACTTCACCTTTAGATCGGACACCGCCAGCTTTAGCTCGGACAATACATGCCAGTCTGCACAGCGTGATATCAACCCAGAGCATTTCGGACTGCTTCTCTCTACCACAAATTGCTGCCGCTCATTACACCGGATCATCGCAGCTAGCTAGCTGCTACCGAGTGGCTACTGTTAGCTAACGCCTCTGTCCCGAAGCAAGCACCAGTTAGCCTTGAGCTAGCCTTGAGCTAGGCCCATATACCAGCTAATTCTAGGGATACAATACCTCTTTTGCCAATTGGCTTGGACCCTTTATTGTCGACACGGAGCCCATCCGATCCATCACGACTTATCTGCCGACGTAATCGCCCGATGTGGTCTCAACAGGATTTTTTCGTTGTGATGTCGCCGAAGACCCATCTCCCTGCCCCGGCGCATTAGCTTTCTAAATGCTGTGTCTCCCGCTCGCCTAGTGTAGTACTGACTACTGAACGGCTCCCTGACCCACCTACTGCTGTTCTTTGGACCCTATGAACACTCGGTTACACAGCTGATGCCCCCTGGACTGTTTCAATAACACGGTACCTCATTTTGTTTCTGTCGGCCCCAGCCTCGAACGCAGGTCCTGTACGTACCTAACTGACCCGCTCTGTCCATTCATCACCATTTACCCATTGTTGTCTTAGCTCTCCTGACCAACACCTGTGACTGCTTTATGCCTCTTTCTAATGTCAATATGCCTCTCTCTAATGTCAATATATCCTTGTCTACTGCTGTCTCAGCTAGTTCTTATTGTTTTATTTTACTGTAGAGCCTTCATTCCTGTTCACCTTGCCTCAGATAGCTCTTTTGTCCCAACCCCCACACATGCGGAGACCTCACCTGGCTTAAATGGTGCCACCAGAGACGAAATCTCTCATTGTCACTCAACACCAAGGTTAACCTCCACTGTACCATACCCTTGTCTGTACATTATTCCCTGAATCTTTTCTACCACGCCCAGAAATCTGCTCCTTTAATTCTCTGTTCCCAACAAACTAGACAACCAGTTATTTTAGCCTTTAGCCGTACCCTTATCCTACTCCTCCTCTGTTCCTCTAGTGATGTAGAGTTTAACCCAGGCCCTGTAGCCCCCAGCATCACACCTATTCCCCAGGCGCTATCATTTGTTGACTTCTGTAACCGTAAAAGCCTTGGTTTCATGCATGTTAACATCAGAAGCCTCCTCCCTAAGTTTGTTTTATTCACTGCTTTAGCACGCACCGCCAACCCGGATGTCCTAACCGTGTCTGAATCCTGGCTTAGGAAGGCCACCAAAAATTCTGAAATTTCCATCCCCAACGATAACATTTTCCGTCAAGACAGAACTGCTAAAGAGGGAGTTCTGTCATACTATCCAGGTCTGTGCCCAAACAGTTCGAGCTTCTACTTTTACAAATCCACCTTTCCAGAAACAAGTCTCTCACTGTTGCCACTTGTTATAGTGAGATTGAGGGCATCTAGCATAGATTGTAGGATGGCCTGGGTGTTAAGCATATCCCAGTTTAGGTCACCTAACATTACGAACTCTGAAGATAAATGGGGGACAATCAATTTACATACAGTGGGGCAAAAAAGTATTTAGTCAGCCACCAATTGTGCAAGTTCTCCCACTTAAAAAGATGAGAGAGGCCTGTAATTTTCATCATAGGTACACTTCAACTATGACAGACAAAATGAGAGAAAAAAATCCAGAAAATCACATTGTAGGATTTTTAGTGAATTTATTAGCAAATTATGGTGGAAAATAAGTATTTGGTCAATAACAAAAGTTTATCTCAATACTTTGTTATATACCCTTTGTTGGCAATGACAGAGGTCAAACGTTTTCTGTAAGTCTTCACAAGGTTTTCACATACTGTTGCTGGTATCCAATTTGTAAGTCGCTCTGGATAAGAGCGTCTGCTAAATGACTTAAATGTAATGTAAATGGTATTTTGGCCTCGCCTGGTTCACCAACTACTTCTCAGACAGAGTTCAGTGTGTCAAATCGGAGGGCCTGTTGTCCGGACCTCTGGCAGTCTCTATGGGGGTGCCACAGGGTTCAATTCTCGGGCCGACTCTTTTCTCTGTATACATCAATGATGTTGCTCTTGCTGCTGGTGATTCTCTGATTCACCTCTATGCAGACGACACCGTTCTGTATACTTCTGGCACTTCTTTGGACACAGTGTTAACAAACCTCCATACGAGCTTCAATGCCATACAACTCTCCTTCCGTGGCCTCCAACTGCTCTTAAATGCTAGTAAAACTAAATGCCTGCTCTTCAACCGATCGCTACCCGCATCCGCCCGTACGACTAGCATCACTACTGTGGACGGTTCTGACTTAGAATATGTGGACAACTACAAATACCAAGGTGTCTGGTTGGACTGTAAACTCTCCATCCAGACTCACATTAAGCATCTCCAATCCAAAATTAAATCTAGAATCAGCTTCCTATTTCGCAAAACAGCCTCCTTCACTCATGCTGCTAAACATACCCTCGTAAAACTGACTATCCTGCCGATCCTTGACTTTGGTGATGTCATTTACAAAATAGCCTCCAACACTCGACTCAACAAATTAGATGTAGTCTATCACAGTGCCATCCGTTTAGTCACCAAAGCCCCATATACCACCCACCACTGTGACCTGTATGCTCTCGTTGGCTGGCCCTCGCTTCATGATCGTCGCCAAACCCACTGGCTCCAGGTCATCTATAAGTCTTTGCTAGGTAAAGCCTTACCTTATCTCAGCTCACTGGTCACCATAGCAACACCCACCCTTTGCACGTGCTCCAGCAGGTATATTTCACTGGTCATCCCCAAAGCTAACTCCTTCTCTGGCCACCTTACCTTCCAGGTCTCTGCTGCCAATGACTGGAACGAATTGCAAAAATCACTGAAGCTGGAGACTCATCTCCCTCACAAACTTTAAGCATCAGCTGTCAGAGCAGCTTACCGATCACTGCACCTATACACAGCACATCTGTAAATAGCCCACCCAACTACCTCATCCCTATATTGTTATTTATTTTTGCTCTTTTGCACCCCAGTATCTCTACTTCCACAGCATAATCTGCACATCTATCACTCCAATGTTATTGATAAATTATATGATAATTATTTCGCCACTATTGGCCTATTTATTGCCTTACCTCCCTAATCTTTCTGCATTTGCGCACACTGTATATAGATTTTTCTATTATGTTATTGTCTGTACGTTTGTTTATCCCATGTGTAACTCTGTGTTGTTGTTTTTGTCACACTGCTTTGCTTTGTCTTGGCCAGGTCGCAGTTGTAAATGAGAACTTGTTCTCAACTGGCCATACCTGGTTAAATATTGTTTTTTTTATCACTGACTGTGCGTCTGTTCACCTCTTCCTTTACATGGTCTTTCTGGATCAGAGAGAGAGAGAGAAATTGAAAGAGAGAGAGGAGGGAATAGGGGACAACAGGGGGCGTATAGTAAGTACTGCGTGAGAGAGAGAGGCACAAAATGAGAAGAAAATAGGGACTGGAGACTTGAACTAGAGAGAGATACTGGGCCAAGGAGGAACACAAGAGAGCGATACCGGGCCATGGAGGAACACAAGAGAGAGATACATGGCCAAGGAGGAACACAAAAGAGAGATACCTGGCCAAGGAGGAACACAAGAGAGAGATACTGGGCCAAGGAGGAACACAAGAGAGCGATACCGGGCCATGGAGGAACACAAGAGAGAGATACCTGGCCAAGGAGGAACACAAAAGAGAGATACCTGGCCAAGGAGGAACACAAGAGAGAGATACTGGGCCAAGGAGGAACACAAGAGAGCGATACCGGGCCATGGAGGAACACAAAAGAGAGATACCTGGCCAAGGAGGAACACAAGAGAGAGATACTGGGCCAAGGAGGAACACAAGAGAGCGATACCGGGCCATGGAGGAACACAAGAGAGAGATACCTGGCCAAGGAGGAACACAAGAGAGAGATACCTGGCCAAGGAGGAACACAAGAAAGAGATACCTGGCCAAGGAGGAACACAAGAAAGAGATACCTGGCCAAGGAGGAACACAAGAGAGAGATAACAGGCCATGGAGGAACACAAGAGAGAGATAACGGGCCAAAGAGGAACACAAGAGAGCGATACCGGGCCAAAGAGGAACACAAGAGAGCGATACCGGGCCATGGAGGAACACAAGAGAGAGATACTGGGCCAAGGAGGAACACAAGAGAGAGATACTGGGCCAAGGAGGAACACAAGAGAGAGATACCGGGCCAAGGAGGAACACAAGAGAGCGATACCGGGCCATGGAGGAACACAAGAGAGAGATACTGGGCCAAGGAGGAACACAAGAGAGAGATACTGGGCCAAGGAGGAACACAAGAGAGAGATACCGGGCCAAGGAGGAACACAAGAGAGAGATACCGGGCCATGGAGGAACACAAGAGAGAGATACATGGCCATGGAGGAACACAAGAGAGAGATACCGGGCCATGGAGGAACACAAGAGAGAGATACATGGCCATGGAGGAACACAAGAGAGAGATACCGGGCCATGGAGGAACACAAGAGAGCGATACCGGGCCAAAGAGGAACACAAGAGAGAGATACATGGCCATGGAGGAACACAAGAGAGAGATACCGGGCCATGGAGGAACACAAGAGAGCGATACCGGGCCATGGAGGAACACAAGAGAGAGATACCGGGCCATGGAGGAACACAAGAGAGCGATACCGGGCCATGGAGGAACACAAGAGAGAGATACCGGGCCAAAGAGGAACACAAGAGAGAGATACCTGGCCAAGGAGGAAAGAGAGAGAGATACCGGGCCATGGAGGAACACAAGAGAGCGATACTGGGCCAAAGAGGAACACAAGAGAGAGATACCTGGCCAAGGAGGAAAGAGAGAGAGAGAGAGAGAGGCAGCGGAATGACAGGGGTACATAAGCAAGGGATTATGAGCGAGGGAGAACGGAGGAATTAAGCTGTGGGAAAGACATATAGGTGACAAGTAGGGGATGGAGTAACCATCAGGTTTGGAGAGGGAGAGAGAGAGGTAGACTACAGGGCAAAGATGAAGGGGATGGAAACAAACAATAAGGGGTAAGTGTGTGTATATGTGCATGTGTGTGCGTGCGTGTGCGTGTGTGTGTGTGTGTGCGTGCGTGTGTGTGTGTGTGTGTGTGTGTGTGTGTGTGTGTGTGTGTGTGTGTGTGTGTGTGTGTGTGTGTGTGTGTTAGAGAGAAAAGAGGGGAGGGGTCTCTTGTAGTTGTTATGAATTCTGAATTATCCCCTAGAATGAATGTTCTGCTTGAACTAAATTCAGTAACAGAAGTGCCGATAGGTCTCCTCTCACAAACTGAATGTGCCTTCTCATCAGAATACATGGCAAGGCTGTGAAGTGATGCTCCTGAATATTTGATCATGTTTCTTATTCATTGACATTAGGCTCTCTTTGAATATAAATGTTTTGCTGTGTGTTTTCTTCTCTTCTTCTTAGAAACAAAGATTGCATTAATTTGGTTCCTTTGTGTCTCCCTACGTGTTTGTCTTCTGTCTAACTGTCACGCCCTGACCTTAGAGAGCCTTTTTATGTCTTTATTTGGTTTGGTAAGGGTGTGATTTGGGTGGGCATTCTATGTTTTGTATTTCTTTGGGTTTGGCCGAGTGTGGTTCCCAATCAGAGGCAGCTATCTATCGTGGTCTCTGATTCTGAATCATACAGTGCCTTGCGAAAGTATTCGGCCCCCTTGAACTTTGCGACCTTTTGCCACATTTCAGGCTTCAAACATAAAGATATAAAACTGTATTTTTTTGTGAAGAATCAACAACAAGTGGGACACAATCATGAAGTGGAACGACATTTATTGGATATTTAAAACTTTTTTAACAAATCAAAAACTGAAAAATTGGGCATGCAAAATTATTCAGCCCCCTTAAGTTAATACTTTGTAGCGCCACCTTTTGCTGCGATTACATCTGTAAGTCGCTTGGGGTATGTCTCTATCAGTTTTGCACATCGAGAGACTGACATTTTTTCACATTCCTCCTTGCAAAACAGCTCGAGCTCAGTGAGATGGAGAGCATTTTTGAACAGCAGTTTTCAGTTCTTTCCACAGATTCTCGATTGGATTCAGGTCTGGACTTTGACTTGGCCATTCTAACACCTGGATATGTTTATTTTTGAACCATTCCATTGTAGATTTTGCTTTATGTTTGGATCATTGTCTTGTTGGAAGACAAATCTCCGTCCCAGTCTCAGGTCTTTTGCAGACTCCATCAGGTTTTCTTCCAGAATGGTCCTGTATTTGGCTCCATCCATCTTCCCATCAATTTGAACCATCTTCCCTGTCCCTGCTGAAGAAAAGCAGGCCCAAACCATGATGCTGCCACCACCATGTTTGACAGTGGGGATGGTGTGTTCAGGGTGATGAGCTGTGTTGCTTTTACGCCAAACATAACGTTTTGCATTGTTGCCAAAAAGTTCAATTTTGGTTTCATCTGATCAGAGCACCTTCTTCCACATGTTTGGTGTGTCTCCCAGGTGGCTTGTGGCAAACTTTAAATTATACTTTTTATGGATATCTTTAAGAAATGGCTTTCTTCTTGCCACTCTTCCATAAAGGCCAGATTTGTGCAATATACGACTGATTGTTGTCCTATGGACAGAGTCTCCCACCTCAGCTGTAGATCTCTGCAGTTCATTCAGAGTGATCATGGGCCTCTTGGCTGCATCTCTGATCAGTCTTCTCCTTGTATGAGCTGAAAGTTTAGAGGGACGGCCAGGTCTTGGTAGATTTGCAGTGGTCTGATACTCCTTCCATTTCAATATTATCGCTTGCACAGTGCTCCTTGGGATGTTTAAAGCTTGGGAAATCTTTTTGTATCCAAATCCGGCTTTAAACTTCTTCACAACAGTATCTCGGACCTGCCTGGTGTGTTCCTTGTTCTTCATGATGCTCTCTGCGCTTTTAACGGACCTCTGAGACTATCACAGTGCAGGTGCATTTATACGGAGACTTGATTACACACAGGTGGATTGTATTTATCATCATTAGTCATTTAGGTCAACATTGGATCATTCAGAGATCCTCACTGAACTTCTTGAGAGAGTTTGCTGCACTGAAAGTAAAGGGGCTGAATAATTTTGCACGCCCAATTTTTCAGTTTTTGATTTGTTAAAAAAGTTTGAAATATCCAATAAATGTCGTTCCACTTCATGATTGTGTCCCACTTGTTGTTGATTCTTCACAAAAAAATACAGTTTTATATCTTTATGTTTGAAGCCTGAAATGTGGCAAAAGGTCGCAAAGTTCAAGGGGGCCGAATACTTTCGCAAGGCACTGTACTTAGGTAGCCTTTTTTCCCACCTATGTTGTGGGATCCTGTCCTTGTATTGTTGCTGTTGAGCCCTACAGGGCTTTACGTTTCATTGGTTCTCTCTTTCTTGTTTTTCTGGTTATCATTAAAGAATATGATTAACCTACCTGTCACGCCCTGGTCGAAGTATTTTGTGTTTATCTTCATTTATTTGGTCAGGCCAGGGTGTGGCATGGGTTTTTGTATGTGGTGTGTGAGATGGCATAGCAGTTCAGACGTCTTTTGTCCTCGTCTTGTCGTGTCCTGTATATATATATATATATATTTACAACTTTTTTCACATACATTTTATTTTTATTTTCCATCAACTCATCTTCAAAACACTCTCCTGCAACCCGCCTCACCAATTTATATTTATAAATAAGTATTATTTACCTCAAATCTGCAATCCTCCAAGAAGCTAGCCAGAAGCTAGCCAGAAACTCCAAGAAGCTAGCCAGAAACTAGCCAGAAGCTAGCCAGGAGCTAGCCAGAAGCTAATCAGAAGCTAGTTCAGAAGCTAGTTAGCTTCTTTACTGGCAAATCGTTAGTATTCAGCTAACCACGGTTTGTGGTCATCAGCTATCCTTTAGCTCGAAAATCTATCGCCAGTTTTGTACGGCGCAGCGCGGCTCGGAACGGAACATACCGACCAATTTTTCTCTCCATGTCCCTGGATTTAAACTGCTCTCTGGACATTCATTCCCGGATCTCACAGCTAGCTAGCTGCTATCCGTGTGTCTATCTGCTTTCGTCGATTCCGGAGCAGACATCAATTACTCCGGAGCTAGCCAGCTCCGTCAATCACTCCTGAGCTCCGTCAATCACTCCTGGGCTGCAGTCACCTATCCGGACCCGTTTTACTGCCTACGCGGAGCCCCACCGGGCCTTCACAACTGGACTGCCGACGTTATCTACCCGAAGGAGATCCGGCTGGCTCCTCCGTCGCGACGTTACCTGAACGCCCATCTGCGGCCTGCTAACCGTTAGCTGTCTTACCGGCTGCTCTCAGAATAGACAATCGGACAATTTATTTATTTTTATTATTATTATGTTTCTTCTTGGGCCTCTATAACTATATCTATTGTTTTTATTTTTTTGTTGTTGTGTGATTTGGACTAATCCCCTCTACCACACAGAACCCCACTAATCTACTGACGGAACGCAAGAGGTGGCTAACAACAGACCTCCATCCTATGCTAGCTTGCTACCGATGTCCTGGCTAGCTGTCTAAATCGCCGTGACCCCCAAACCAACCTCTCCACTCTCTGGACCCTTTTGATCACTCGACTAAGGATGCCTCTCCTTAATGTCAATATGTCTTGTCCATTGCTGTTCTGGTTAGTGTTTATTGGCTTATTTCACTGTAGAGCCTCTAGTCCTGCTCACTATACCTTATCCAACTTATTAGTTCCACCACCCACACATGCAATGACATCTCCTGGTTTCAATGATGTTTCTAGAGACAATATCTCTCTCTTCATCACTCAATACCTAGGTTTACCTCCACTGTATTCACATCCTACCATACCTTTGTCTGTACATTATACCTTGATGCTATTTTATCGCCCCCAGAAACCTCCTTTTACTCTCTGTTCCAGACGTTCTAGACGACCAATTCTTATTGCTTTTAGCCGTACCCTTATTCTTCTCCTCCTATGTTCCTCTGGCGATGTAGAGGTGAATCCAGGCCCTGCAGTGCCTAGCTCCACTCCTATTCCCCAGGCGCTCTCTTTTGATGACTTCTGTAACCGTAATAGCCTTGGTTTCATGCATGTTAACATTAGAAGCCTCCTCCCTAAGTTTGTTCTATTCACTGCTTTAGCACACTCTGCCAACCCGGATGTTCTAGCTGTGTCTGAATCCTGGCTTAGGAAGACCACCAAAAATTCAGAAATTTTAATTCCAAACTACAACATTTTCAGACAAGATAGAACTGCCAAAGGGTGCGGTGTTGCAATCTACTGCAAAGATAGCCTGCAGAGTTCTGTCCTACTATCCAGGTCTGTACCCAAACAATTTGAACTTCTACTTTTAAAAATCCACCTCTCTAAAAACAAGTCTCTCACCGTTGCCGCCTGCTATAGACCACCCTCTGCCCCCAGCTGTGCTCTGGACACCATATGTGAACTGATTGCCCCCCATCTATCTTCAGAGCTCGTGCTGCTAGGCGACCTAAACTGGAACATGCTTAACACCCCAGCCATCCTACAATCTAAACTTGATGCCCTCAATCTCACACAAATTATCAATGAACCTACCAGGTACCCCCCCAAAGCCTTAAACACGGGCACCCTCATAGATATCATCCTAACCAACTTCCCCTCTAAATACACCTCTCCTGTCTTCAACCAAGATCTCAGCGATCACTGCCTCATTGCCTGCATCCGTAATGGGTCAGCGGTCAAACGACCTCCACTCATCACTGTAAAACGCTCCCTGAAACACTTCAGCGAGCAGGCCTTTCTAATCGACCTGGCCGGGGTATCCTGGAAGGATATTGATCTCATCCCGTCAGTAGAGGATGCCTGGATATTTTTTTTAAATGCCTTCCTAACAATCTTAAATAAACATGCCCCATTCAAGAAATTTAGAACCAGGAACAGATATAGCCCTTGGTTGTCCCCAGACCTGACTGCCCTTAACCAAAACAAAAACATCCTATGGCGTTCTGTATTAGCATCGAACAGCCCCCGTGATATGCAGCTGTTCAGGGAAGCTAGAAACCGTTATACACAGGCAGTTAGAAAAGCCAAGGCTAGCTTTTTCAAGCAGAAATTTGCTTCCTGCAACACTAACTCAAAAAAGTTCTGGGACACTGTAAAGTCCATGGAGAATAAGAACACCTCCTCCCAGCTGCCCACTGCACTGAAGATAGGAAACACTGTCACCACTGATAAATCCACCATAATTGAGAATTTCAATAAGCATTTTTCTACGGCTGGCCATGCTTTCCACCTGGCTACTCCTACCCAGGTCAACAGCACTGCACCCCCAACAGCAACTCGCCCAAGCCTTCCCCATTTCTCCTTCTCCCAAATCCATCCAGCTGAAGTTCTGAAAGAGCTGAAAAATCTGGACCCCTACAAATCAGCCGGGCTAGACAATCTGGACCCTTTCTTTCTAAAATTATCTGCCGAAATTGTTGCCACCCCTATTACTAGCCTGTTCAACCTCTCTTTCGTGTCGTCTGAGATTCCCAAAGATTGGAAAGCAGCTGCGGTCATCCCCCTCTTCAAAGGGGGGGACACTCTTGACCCAAACTGCTACAGACCTATATCTATCCTACCATGCCTTTCTAAGGTCTTCGAAAGCCAAGTCAACAAACAGATTACCGACCATTTCGAATCTCACCATACCTTCTCTGCTATGCAATCTGGTTTCAGAGCTGGTCATGGGTGCACCTCAGCCACGCTCAAGGTCCTAAACGATATCTTAACCGCCATCGATAAGAAACATTACTGTGCAGCCGTATTCATTGATCTGGCCAAGGCTTTCGACTCTGTCAACCACCACATCCTCATCGGCAGACTCGACAGCCTTGGTTTCTCAAATGATTGCCTCGCCTGGTTCACCAACTACTTCTCTGATAGAGTTCAGTGTGTCAAATCGGAGGGTCTGCTGTCCGGACCTCTGGCAGTCTCTATGGGGGTGCCACAGGGTTCAATTCTTGGACCGACTCTCTTCTCTGTATACATCAATGAGGTCGCTCTTGCTGCTGGTGAGTCTCTGATCCACCTCTACGCAGACGACACCATTCTGTATACTTCCGGCCCTTCTTTGGACACTGTGTTAACAACCCTCCAGGCAAGCTTCAATGCCATACAACTCTCCTTCCGTGGCCTCCAATTGCTCTTAAATACAAGTAAAACTAAATGCATGCTCTTCAACCGATCGCTACCTGCACCTACCCGCCTGTCCAACATCACTACTCTGGACGGCTCTGACTTAGAATACGTGGACAACTACAAATACTTAGGTGTCTGGTTAGACTGTAAACTCTCCTTCCAGACCCATATCAAACATCTCCAGTCCAAAGTTAAATCTAGAATTGGCTTCCTATTTCGCAACAAAGCATCCTTCACTCATGCTGCCAAACATACCATCGTAAAACTGACCATCCTACCAATCCTCGACTTTGGCGATGTCATTTACAAAATAGCCTCCAATACCCTACTCAACAAATTGGATGCAGTCTATCACAGTGCAATCCGTTTTGTCACCAAAGCCCCATATACTACCCACCATTGCGACCTGTACGCTCTCGTTGGCTGGCCCTCGCTTCATACTCGTCGCCAAACCCACTGGCTCCATGTCATCTACAAGACCCTGCTAGGTAAAGTCCCCCCTTATCTCAGCTCGCTGGTCACCATAGCATCTCCCACCTGTAGCACACGCTCCAGCAGGTATATCTATCTAGTCACCCCCAAAACCAATTCTTTCTTTGGCCGCCTCTCCTTCCAGTTCTCTGCTGCCAATGACTGGAACGAACTACAAAAATCTCTGAAACTGGAAACACTTATCTCCCTCACTAGCTTTAAGCACCAACTGTCAGAGCATCTTACAGATTACTGCACCTGTACATAGCCCACCTATAGCCCAAACAACTACCTCTTTCCCAACTGTATTTAATTAATTTATTTATTTTGCTCCTTTGCACCCCATTATTTTTATTTCTACTTTGCACATTCTTCCATTGCAAAACTACCATTCCAGTGTTTTACTTGCTATATTGTATTTACTTTGCCACCATGGCCTTTTTTGCCTTTACCTCCCTTCTCACCTCATTTGCTCACGTTGTATATAGACTTGTTTATACTGTATTATTGACTGTATGTTTGTTTTACTCCATGTGTAACTCTGTGTCGTTGTATGTGTCAAACTGCTTTGCTTTATCTTGGCCAGGTCGCAATTGTAAATGAGAACTTGTTCTCAACTTGCCTACCTGGTTAAATAAAGGTGAAATAAATAAATAAATAAAATTGGGATTGTAGCTTAGTGGGGTGTTCTAGTTAGGTCTATGGCTGTCTGAAGTGGTTCTCAATCAGAGGCAGGTGTTTATCGTTGTCTCTGATTGGGAACCATATTTAGGCAGCCATATTCTTTGAGTGTTTCGTGGGTGATTGTCCTTAGTGTCTTTGGTCCTGTCTCTGTGTTAGTTTACGCAAGTATAGGCTGTTTCAGTTTTCGTTACGTTATTTGTTTTGTAGTGTTTGTATTTAGATTCGTGTTACGTTTGTTGAATAAACATGGATCGCAATCTACACGCTGCATTTTGGTCCGACTCTCCTTCACCACAAGAGAACCGTTACAGAATCACCCACCACAAACGGACCAAGCAGCGTGTCAACAGGCAGGAGCAGCCCAAAGAGGAGATGCGTAAGAAGGATTTCTGGACATGGGAGGAAATCCTCGACGGGAGAGGACACTGGGCTAAACCAGGGGAGTGTAGCCGCCCAAAGGTGCAGCAGGAGAAGAGGCAACAGGAGCAGCCCAAAGAGGAGTACAGTATGGACTATACTTCTTGGGAGGAGATATACAGGTGGGGGGTCGACCCAGGGAGAGTGCCGGAGCCCGCCTGGGATTCGATGGAGCAGTGCGCGGAAGGTTACAGGAGAATGAGGTTGGCGAAGCAAGCACGGCGGCGCGGACGGAAGCCCGAGAGTCAGCCCCAAAAATGTATTGGGGGTGGCTCACAGGGAGTAGGGCTACGCCAGGTAGGAGACCTGCGCAAACTCCCTGTGCTTACCGGGGGGCTAGAGAGACCGGGCAGGCACCGTGTTATGCAATGGTGCGCACGGTGTCCCCAGTGCAGGTGCTTAGCCCGGTGCGGTATATTCCAGCTCCTCGTATCGCCGGGCTAGAGTGGGCATCGAGCCAGGTAAGGTTGGGCAGGCTCGGTGCTCAAGAGCTCCAGTGCGCCTGCACGGTCCGGTCTATCCAGTACCACCTCCACACCCCAGCCCTCCGGTAGCAGCTCCCCGCACCAGGCTTCCTGTGCATGTCCTCGGTCTAGTACCACCAGTACCAGCACCACGCATCAGGCCTACAGTGCGCCTCGCCTCTCCAGCGCTGTCGGAGCCTTTCTCCTCTCCTGCCCTGCTGGAGTCTCCCGCCTGTTCAGTGCAGCCAGAGCCTTCCTCCTCTACTGCGCTGCTGGAGTCTCCTGCCTGTTCAGCGCAGCCAGAGCTGCCAGCCTGCATGGAGCAGCCAGAGCTGCCAGTCTGCATGGAGCAGGCAGAGCTGTCAGTCTACATGGAGTAGCCAGAGCTGCCAGTCTACATGGAGCAGCCAGAGCTGTCAGTCTGCATGAAGCAGCCAGAGATGTCAGTCTGCAAGGAGCTGTCAGTCTACATGGAGCAGCCAGAGCTGTCAGTCTGCAAGGAGCTGCCAGTCTGCAAGGAGCTGCCAGTCTGCAAGGAGCTGTCAGTCTGCAAGGAGCTGCCAGTCTGCACGGAGCCGCCAGAGCCGCCAGTCTGTAAGAAGCCGCCAGAGATGTCAGCCTACATGGAGCAACCAGAGCCGCCAGTCAGCGTGGAGCAGCCAGAGCCGCCAGTCAGCGTGGAGCAGCCAGATCTTTCAGTCTGCCAGTATCCGCCAGTCAGCCAGACTCTTCCAGATCTGCCAGTCAGCCAGGATCCGCCAGTCAGCCAGACTCTTCTAGATCTGCCAGTCTGCCAGACTCTTCCAGATCCGCCAGTCAACCAGACTCTTCCAGATCTGCCAGTCTGCCAGGCTCTTCCAGATCCGCCAGTCAGCCAGACTCTTCCAGATCTGCCAGTCAACCAGACTCTTCCAGATCCGCCAGTCAGCCAGACTCTTCTAGATCTGCCAGTCTGCCAGACTCTTCCAGATCCGCCAGTCAGCCAGACTCTTCCAGATCTGCCAGTCAACCAGACTCTTCCAGATCCGCCAGTCAAGCGTGGAGCAGCCAGAGCCGCCAGTCAGCGTGGAGCAGCCAGATCTTTCAGTCTGCCAGTATCCGCCAGTCAGCCAGACTCTTCCAGATCTGCCAGTCAGCCAGGATCCGCCAGTCAGCCAGACTCTTCTAGATCTGCCAGTCTGCCAGACTCTTCCAGATCCGCCAGTCAACCAGACTCTTCCAGATCTGCCAGTCTGCCAGGCTCTTCCAGATCCGCCAGTCAGCCAGACTCTTCCAGATCTGCCAGTCAACCAGACTTCCAGATCCGCCAGTCAGCCAGACTCTTCTAGATCTGCCAGTCTGCCAGACTCTTCCAGATCCGCCAGTCAGCCAGACTCTTCCAGATCTGCCAGTCAACCAGACTCTTCCAGATCCGCCAGTCAACCAGACTCTTCCAGATCTGCTAGTCAACCAGACTCTTCCAGATCTGCCAGTCAACCAGACTCTTCCAGATCCGCCAGTCAACCAGACTCTTCCAGATCCGCCAGTCAGCCGGGATCTGCCAGAACTGCCAGTCGGCCAGGATCTGCCAGTCGGCCAGGATCCGCCAGTCAGCCAGGATCCGCCAGTCAGCCAGGATCCGCCAGTCAGCCGGGATCTGCCAGTCAGCCGGGATCTGCCAGTCAGCCAGGATCTGCCGAAACCACCAGCCAGCCAGGATCTGGTAGATCCATCAACCTGCCTGAGCTTCCTCTCACTCCTGAGCTTCCTCTCACTCCCGAGCTTCCTCTCACTCCCGAGCTTCCCCTCAGTCCCGAGCTTCCCCTCAGTCCCGAGCTGCCTCAGTCCCGAGCTGCCCCTCAGTCCCGATCTGCTCCTCAGTCCAGTGGGGTTCTGGGTGAGGACTACTAGGCCATGGTTGGCGGCGAGGGTGGACTATCCAAGGACGCGAGGAGAGGGGACTAAGACATTGAGTGAGTGGGGTCCACGTCCCGCGCCGGAGCCGCCATCATGGACAGACGCCCACCCGGACCCTCCCTAGTGTTTTGAGGTGCGTTCGGGAGTCCGCACCTTAGGGGGGGGGGTTCTGTCACGCCCTGGTCGAAGTATTTTGTGTTTATCTCCATTTATTTGGTCAGGCCAGGGTGTGGCATGGGTTTTTGTATGTGGTGTGTATGTATTGGGATTGTAGCTTAGTGGGGTGTTCTAGTTAGGTCTATGGCTGTCTGAAGTGGTTCTCAATCAGAGGCAGGTGTTTATCGTTGTCTCTGATTGGGAACCATATTTAGGCAGCCATATTCTTTGAGTGTTTCGTGGGTGATTGTCCTTAGTGTCTTTGGTCCTGTCTCTGTGTTAGTTTACGCAAGTATAGGCTGTTTCGGTTTTCGTTACGTTATTTGTTTTGTAGTGTTTGTATTTAGATTCGTGTTACGTTTGTTGAATAAACATGGATCGCAATCTACACACTGCATTTTGGTCCAACTCTCCTTCACCACAAGAGAACCGTTACACTACCCCACGCTGCATCTTGGTCCACTCCTTCAGAAGATCGTTACACTAACCTTTTCTTTATTTGTTTAATTCCTCTAATATTCCTTGTTTCTTTCTGTCATTTTCCTTTTCTCTGTCATGCTAAAAGGAGAACCTAGATACAATGGAAGGAAAATGTGTCCTCGGGTTGCAAGGTCTTATATGAAGTTGGCGTAGCGTGAAATATTGTGCGTTCAGTATGGATAGAGAGGTATAATATACTCCACAAACCCAGATTAGGTTTAATATGAGAAAGGGAGAGAGGTCACAGTTTGATGAAATAAAACAGGGCTATTGGAATGAGGTGGAAGAGGAGGAGGAGGATAACACAGTCATTCTCTTTATTATAATAAATAAAGTAGGGTGGGATAAGGGACATTCTGATGAGAGTTGAGGTGATACAGCAATATTAGCGTGAATAGGATGTACATGATTCAGTATTTGTTTTGACATGTATTACATCATAATATTATAACAGTACTTTTCAGATATTCTAAACTACTACAACCACTAGATTGTATTATTGTTCGAATCACACTGCAACAGTTAACAACTTTTGCAAAGAGCTTAACTGTTCTTCTCTCGTTCCTCTCTTGTACGGTAATACCCTGGGAAAGCTGGAGCAGGGTGGTTCAGGGTAGTGGGCTGTGATCACAGGATCACTCTTAATGAGGAGATTCAGGCTCTGCTTTGATGCTCTGATGCTGCAAGGGGTTCTGGGAGACAAGATCTGACCTTTGACCCCTCTGATAGGCAGGTAAAGCCCAGTTCTCCAGAGTTACTGTTGGTCCCTGGAAGCGGTGTAAAGTACTTAAGGAAAAATACTGGTGTGTCTGTACTTTACTTTTCATATTTTTTGTTGACTTTTACTTCACTACATTCCTCATGAAAAGAATGTACTTTTTACTCCATACTGTACATTTTCCTTGACACCCAAAAGTACAGGTTACATTTTGAATGCTCAGCAGGACAGGACAGTGGTCCAATTCATGCACTTATCAAGAGAACATACCTAGTCATCCATACTGCCTCTGATCTGGTGGGCTCACTAAACACAAATGCTTAGTTTGTCAATTATGTCTGAGTGTTGGAGTGTGCCCATGGCTGTCCATATCTAAAAAAAGAAAAGCAAATTGTGCCATTTGGTTTGCTTAATATAAGGAATTTGAAATGATTTATACTTTTACTTTACTTTTGATACTTCAGTATATTTAAAACCAAATAATTTTAGACTTTTACTCAAGTAGTATTTTACTGGGTGACTTTCACTTTTACTTGAGTCATTTTCTGTTAAGGTATCTTTACTTTTACTCAAGTATGACAATTGGGTACTTTTTCCACCACTTGTCCCTGGTACTGTTGGAAGTAAACTGGTCCAGACTCCAGATGTACACTGGAATTTCATGTGGAGGACAGACAAGCAAACTAGCAAATGTAACTGTAAGAAGCAGAGATCTCAACTATATTAGTCATTTTTTCATTCAGTTCTAAAATAACCACACAGACCATGTTGAGAGGCTGCATCACTATTCTGATTTGAACAAGCAGCCACAGGCCATTCTCAGATGTGAGTTACTAGATGACCATAGACATGTCCTTAACACTGTGAATTAACACAACAAAGTCCTTAGCTACTGGGCATCCTGGAAATGTGTTTATTTTCCTAGAAATCAGAAGTGATGGTAATGTATGAGTAATAATGTAGGTATGGTTCTCAGAATGTACAAAGCTTAAAGGTTATCCTAGGTGTCCGTCAATAAGTTGCCTGGCCGTCTCGTAGTGATCACACACCACCGTTTGAAGCCTCAGGTCGCAGGACTTTGAGGTCAGCTCTTTGGGATCTACTCTCTCCCAGGAGAACCAGAAGATCAAACAGAATCTAATCGATCTCATCTGGGAGGGTGTGATGTCACACAAATGATGAGGTCTCACAGGGGTAATTGACAGAAGAGGAGAGATCATTCACAGATACTTCAAATATGAATGCCTTCAACTGGAGTCCAAGAATGAGAAATGTATTCACTTCAATTCTCATAGATCAAAATGACTTACAATTATATCTACACATTTTTATTGTCATACATGTTTGTTCACAATGACATTTCTGTTTCAAACCTTACACCCATCATTTCACAATCCGCCTGTCAATCATCCAGTGGACGTCAGAGTAAAACTACTGTGGGTCTGAGTGCTTACGGATCGAATAAGGAAACCTCCAATCTGCATAGCATACGCTGCTAATGCAGTTGCCTTACATTAGCATTCCTATACTCTCCACCGGATAACCTTACCACATACACAGCACTGGATGTATGGAATACCAATCACACATGTTTATGCATGCAGGCCAGTGACTTATTTATAGAAATTAGGCTTTCTATAGGAATGGTCTACTGTTCTGCTCTGTGGCTGAGGCCATGGTTTGGGGAGACATACAGGAGAGTGTGGAGGTGACGTGCACCCCCCCAATTTCTCCACTGTTACTAGGACAAAATGTGTGTGTGTGTTCGTCTGCACATTCATATTTGCATGTGTGCGTGAGTAAACTCAAGCTCCCAGACAGTACATAAACAGTGTGTAGCTAAATTTGAGTAGTTAGAGTTTATCCTCACAGTGTTAGAAACGCAGAGGGTGACAGACTAACACAACCAACACGTCTGTTTGACGGCTGGAGTAAATAGTACAGCTAGCAGTTTCATTGGTTTTGGCTGAGACATCAACAGAGGTTTCGCAGCTAGCAGTTTCATTGGTTTTGGCTGAGACATCAACAGAGGTTTCGCAGCTAGGAGTTTCATTGGTTTTGGCTGAGACATCAACAGAGGTTTCGCAGCTAGGAGTTTCATTGGTTTTGACTGAGACATCAACAGAGGTTTCACAGCTAGGAGTTTCATTGGTTTTGACTGAGTCATCAACAGAGGTTTCACAGCTAGGAGTTTCAATGGTTTTGACTGAGACATCAACAGATGTTTCACAGCTAGCAGTTTCATTGGTTTTGACTGCGACATCAACAGAGGTTTCACAGCTAGGAGTTTCATTGGTTTTGACTGAGACATCAACAGTGGTTTCACAGCTAGGAGTTTCATTGGTTTTGACTGAGACATCAACAGAGGGTCACGACTTCCGCCGAAGTCGGCTCCTCTCCTTGTTCGGGCGGCGTTCGGCGGTCGACGTCACTGGCTTTCTAGCCATTGCCCCTCCATTTTTCATGTATCCATTTGTTTTGTCTTGTTCCCTGCACACCTGGTCTTCATTCACCAATCAATCAACATGTATTTATTCCTCTGTTCCCCATCATGTCTTTGTGTAAGATTGTTTGTGTTATGTGTGTGTTGTTGACGCGCCAGACCGCCTGAACAAGGAGAGGAGCCGACTTTGGCGGAAGTCGTGACACTCTGTTGATGTCTCACTAGCTCTTTTCGGTCATGCGGTGACCAACGGGCAAGTGTCTTCACTGACATTTTCAACCTCTCCCTGTCTGAGTCTGTAATACCAACATGTTTCAAGCAGACCATCATAGTCGCTGTACCCAAGAACACTAAGGTAACCTGCCTAAATGACTACCGACCCGCCGCACTCATGTCTGCAGCCATGAAGTGCTATGAAAGGCTTGTCATGGCTCACATCAACACCATTATCCCAGAAACCCTTGACCCACTCCAATGTGCATACCTCCCCAACAGATCTGCAGATGATGCAATCACTATTGCACTCAACACTGCCCTTTCCCACCTGGACAAATGGAACACCTATGTGAGAATTCTATTAATTGACTACAACTCAGTGTTCAACACCATAGTGCCCTCCAAGCTCCTCACTAAGCTAAGGACCCTGGGACTAAACACCTCCCTCTGCAACTGGATCCTGGACTTTCTGACGGGCTGCCCCCCAGATGGTATGGGTAGGTAACAACAAATCTGCCACACTGATCCTCAACACAGGGGCCCCCCAGGGGTGCGTGCTCAGTCCCCTCCTGTACTCCTTGTTCAACCATGACTGCATGGCCAGGCACGACTCCAAGACCATCATTAAGTTTGCCGACGACACAACAGTTGTAGACCCGATCACCGACAACGATGAGACAGCCTATAGGGGGGTGGTCAGAGACCTGGCCATGTGGTGCAAGGATAACAAACTCTCCCTCAACGTGATCAAGACAAAGGAGATGATTGTGGACTACAGGAAAAGGAGGACCGAGCACGTTCCCATTCTCATCGACAGAGCTGTAGTGGAGCAGGTTGAGAGCTTCAAGTTCCCTGGTGTCCACATCACCAACAAACTATCATGGTCCAAACACACCAAGACAGTCGTGAAGAGGGCACGACAAAGCCTATTCCCCCTCAGGAGACTGAAAGGATTTGGCATGGGTCCACAGATCCTCAAAACGTTCTACAGCTGCACCATCGAGTGCATTCTGACCATATGGTATGGCAACTCCTTGGCCTCTGACCGCAAGGCACTACATAGGGTAGTGTGTACGGCCCAGTACATCACTGCGGCCAAGCTTCCTGTCATCCAGGACTTCTATACCAGGCAGTGTCATAGGAGGCCTTAAAAATTGTCAAAGACTCAAAGACTCTAGTCATAGACTGTTCTCTTTGTTACCGCACGGCAAGCGGTACAGGAGCGCCAAGTCTAGGTCCAAAAGGCTTCTTAACAGCTTCTACCCCCAAGCCATAAGACTCCTGAACACCTAATCAAATGACTACCCAGACTATTTGCGTAGTCTCCCCCCCCTTTTACACTGCTGCTACTCTCTGTTTATTGTCTATGCATAGTCGCTTTAACTCTACCTACAAGTACATATTACCTCAATTACCTCGACTAACCGGTGGCCCCACACATTGACTCTGTACCGGTACCCCCTGTATATAGCCTCTCTACTGTTATTTTACTGCTGCTCTTTAATTACCGTAATTTCCGGATTATAAACCGCTACTTTTTTCCCACGCTTTGAACCTCACGGCGTCACATAATGTGACGTAAATCGAGCGCGCTCAAACTTTCAACATCATTCTGATTACGGTAGTCATTTTGTCACCCTCATCATGGCAAAGTGACGAGAGCAACAATGAAAACGATCCGACATCGGATGAAGCAATTCTGAGGCTATTCAACTCCGACACCGAAAGAGATGACTTCAGTGGTTTCAGTGCACAGGAGGAGGAAGATAGTGACCAATGACTTTCTTGGTAGGCTACTGTTTACTGCATTTAAAAAAAAAAATGTTACAAGCCGTGTTTCGTTAAAGCTTATTTATTTTTGTTACAAGCCGTGTTTAGTTTAAAAGCCTATTTATTTTTGTTACAAGCCGTGTTTCGTTTAAAAGCCTATTTATTTTTGTTACAAGCCGTGTTTCGTTTAAAAGCCTATTTATTTTTGTTACAAGCCGTGTTTCATTTAAAGGCTGTGTAAAGTTCATTTGTTTCAATGTACCGGTAGGCACCTGCGGCTTATAGACATGTGCAGCTTATTTATGTACAATATACATATTTTTAAAAATTCAGTGGGTGCGGCTTATATTCAGGTGCGCTTAATAGTCCAGAAATTACGGTATTTGTTATTTTACTTTACATCTATTTTCTACTTAACACTTATATTTCTTAAAACTGCATTGTTGGTTAAGGTTTGTAAGTAAGCATTTCACTGTAAGGTCTACCTGTTGTATTCTTTGCATGTGACAAATAACATTTGATTTGATTTGATTATTCAGTGAATCTCTATGGTTTTCACAGAGTAGAAGTAATATTTAATATATATGCATATTATTTACACATCACATGAGACCCTTGATAAGACTATAAAATGTATATGATCAGTATATTAAAATGAATTTCTGACTCCATTTAACATTATAATAAAATCATGTGCAATCAATTATTATGCATTTAGCTGGCTAAGATCAAGGAATTGTCATGAGAAGTGACAGTCAAAACAAGTATTATTTAATAACCTTGTAAAAATAATGGATTCACATGCAAGGCATACAACTTTAGTTACAAGGCAATGCTGTCATTAACTTATTTGGGACTGGGGAGCAGTATTGAGTAGCTTGGATAAAAAGGTGCCCAGAGTAAACTGCCTGCTACTCAGGCCCAAAAGCTAGAATATGCATAACATTTGTATATTTGGATAGAAAACACTCTGAAGTTTCTAAAACTGTTTGAATGATGTCTGTGAATATAAGATAACTCTTAAGGCAGGCAAAAATCGGAGAAAAAATACAACCAGGAAGTGGGAAATCTGAGATTTGTAGTTTTTCAAGTAATTTCCTAACAAATATACAGTGTCTATGGGGTCATATTGCACTTCCTAAGGCTTCCACTAGATGTCAACAGTCTTTGGAACCTTGTTTGAGGCTTCTACTGTGAAGGAGAAGAGAATGAGAGCTGTTTCAACCAGAAGTCTGGCAGAGTGCCATGAGCTGAACACGTGCGCCCCCGTGAGAGTTAGCTGCGTTCCATTGCATTTCTAAAGACAAAGGAATTCTCCGGTTGGAACATTATTGAAGATTTATGATAAAAACATCCTAAAGATTGATTCTATACATCATTTGACATGTTTCTACGAACTGTAATATAACATTTTTGACATTTTGCATGAACAAGTGATCGCGCATTATGCTTTTGGATTACTGGGCTAAACACGCAAACAAAAAGGAGGTATTTGGACATAAATGATGGACTTTATCGAACAAAACAAACATTTATTGTGGAACTGGGATTCCTGGGAGTGCATTCCGATCAAGATCATCAAAGGTAAGTAACTAGTTATAACGCGATTTATGACTTTTCTTTTCTCCTTCTTTGGAAAATGGCTGGATGTTTTTCTGTGACTAGCGCTGTAAACTAGCGCTGTAAAGCGTGACTAGCGCTGTAAAGCGTTTTTGAAATTTGACACAGCGGTTGCATTAAGGAGAAGTGTATCTATATTTCCATGCATAACACTTGTATCTTTTATCAATGTTTATTATGAGTATTTCTGTAATTTTATGTGGCTCGCTGCACTTTCACCGGATGTTTGTTTGAGACAATGCACTTCTGATCATAACACACCAATTTCAAATTAGGTTTTTGAACATAAAGATGAACTTTATTGAACAAAACACACATTTATTGTGTAACATGAAGTCCTGTGAGTGCCATCTGATGAAGATCATCAAAGGTTAGTGATTCATTTATTCTAGAAATATAGATCCTAAGGTTAACAAAGAGATGCCTACAAGGCCAGAGGCAAAATCTCACACAACCTTCCTCCAATAAACAGGATACAGGATAAGAGAGAGAACAACAGACCTTCATTTCATTTATAACATCTGAAGGTTTAAAACCAACCACCAAACGATACCAAGTTTACAGTAATCTGATCAACCAGGCCCATTCTCCATAGGGTGTCACACCAGCTAAAGGCTTGTGTGACGGATGAGACCAATGTAAATAAGACAGAATTCCTGAGAGGACAATAAAACCCTTTTGCATAGAATAATATAAAGTTCACCCTGTCCAGATACAAGCTACCACAGAGACCATACATATAGATGGCATCAGAGTTCTATTCAGAGGAAAAGTTTGAGATACCAAACATGGCTGCTGTAGGATTATTATATCACACAATTAATAGTCCTCTGTCCTCTGGATACTACTAAAGAGAGATATATATAAAATATATATAAAATATTTTTGGAGAAACGTCCTCTGGTCTTATGAAACAAAAATAGAACTGTTTGCCATAATGACCATCGTTATGTTTAGAGGAAAAAGGAGGGCACTTGCAAGCCAAAGAATACCATCCCAACCGTGAAGCATGGGAGTGGCAGCATCATGTTGCTTTGCTGCAGGAGGGTCTGGTGCACTTCACAAAATAGATGGCTCCATGAGGCAGGAAAATTACGTGGATATATTGAAGCAACATTTCAAGACATTGGTCAGGGAGTTAAAGCTTGGTCGCAAATGGGTCTTCCAATTGGACAATGACCCCAAGCATACTTCCAAAGTTGTGGCAAAATGGCTTAAGGACATCAAAATCAAGTTATTGGAGTGGCCATCACAAAGCCTTAACCTCAATCCCATAGAACATTTGTGGTCAGAACTGAAAAAGAGTGTGCGAGCATGGAGGCCTATAAACCTGACTCAGTTACACCAGCTCTGTCAGGAGGTATGGGCCAAAATTCACCCAACTTATTGTGAGAAGCTTGTGGAAGGCTACCTGAAAAATTTGACCCAAGTTAAACAATTTAAAGGCAATGCTACCAAATACTAATTGAGTGTATGTAAACTTCTGACCCACTGGGAATGTGATGAAAGAAATAAAAGCTGAAATAAATCATTCTCTCTACTATTATTCTGACATTTCACATTCTTAAAATAAAGTGGTGATCCTAACTGACCTAAAGTGTAAAACAGGGAATTTTTATGTCAGTTAAATGTCAGGAATTGTGAAAAACTGAGTTTAAATGTATTTGGCTAAGGTGTATGTAAACTTCCAAATTCAACTGTATGCCCGTTGTGTCTGCACAAAAAGAAATTGTGAGGCTTGAAGGTGTTGTTGTTAATGTGGATATGACTTTGTATTTTAAGACTTTTTAATGACAGTCATTATCCATGACATGGTAAGTGGTTTGTGTATACCAGGCAGGGTCAAAGGAAGGCCCCAGACACCCAAGCCCTAGACTGTTCACTCTGCTACCGCACGGCAAGTGGTACCAGAGCACCAAGTCTGTGACCAACAGGCTCCTGAACAGCTTCTACCCCCCCAAGCCATAAAACTGCTGAATCAAATGGCTACCTGGACTACCTGCGTTGACCCTTTTTGCACTGGCTCACTGAACCCAAACACTCACACATACTACACCGACACTCCAACACACACACACGCGCACACACGCACGCACGCACGCACGCACGCACGCACGCACGCACACACACACACACACACACACACACACACATTTTCTATTTTCTATTCTTATTTGCAAATGTTTCTACTTTCTTCTCTGCATTACTGGGAAAGGGCTTGTGAGTTACCATTTCACAGTAAAGTCTACACCTGTTGTATGTGACAAATCAAATGTTATTTTGATTTGATTTGCTGGAGAAACAATTAAAGCCTTTAATTACAGAGCCTCTGGAATATCAGAAGATAAAAGGATACCGTAGAATAAACACTGTTGAGACAGAGATTCACACGGGCTCTGTTGAGACAGAGATTCACACTGGCTCTGTTGAGACAGAGATTCACACGGGTTCTGTTGAGACAGAGATTCACACGGGTTCTGTTGAGACAGATTCACACTGGTTCTGATGAAGCAGAGATTCACTGGTTCCAAATGACACTCTATTCCCTGTGGTACACTACTTCTGGCCCATATGTAAGGAACAGGGATAAATATCATCCCAGGATACATTCCTCTCCTATCCTAAGTTTCAGACCTTGGTTTGATTATTTGCAGTGTGTTTCAGTCCATTTTGTTTAGCTTGATTTCTCTTCACTCTCACACAATGGGCTTACTCAATCCCTGAAGCGAACCTGCAAACGGACTGCAGAGAGAGCGAGAGAGAAAGCCGATATCACACACACAAACACAGAACCTGGTTTGGCGGACCCTCAGAGTCCGATTATGAAGGAAGAGAAAGTTAAGGGGAGAGAAAAACACAATATGGAGGAAGAGAATTATGAGGAGAATGGAGGAAAGGAACAAGATGAGATACCATGAGAGAGTAGGAAAGGCAACAAAGAGGTGCCATGAGAGAGGAGGGGAGGAGACGAGGAGATGCCATGAGAGAGGAGGAGAGGAAACGAGGAGATGCCATGAGAGGAGAGGAAAAAGAGGAGATGCCATGAAAGAGGAGGAGAGGAAACAAGAGGAGATGTAAATGAGAGAGGAGGAGAGGAAACAAGAGGAGATGTAAATGAGAGAGGAGGAGAGGAAAGAAGAGGAGATGTAAATGAGAGAGGAGGAGGGGAAACAAGAGGAGATGCCATGAGAGAGGAGAGGAAACAAGAGGAGATGCCATGAAAGTCCACCTGGCCATGCTGCTGCTCCAGTTTCAACTTCCACCTGACTGTGCTGCTGCTCCAGTTTCAACTGTTCTGCCTTATTATTATTCGACCATACTGGTCATTTATGAACATTTGAACATCTTGGCCATGTTCTGTTATAATCTCCACCCGGCACAGCCAGAAGAGGACTGGCCACCCCACATAGCCTGGTTCCTCTCTAGGTTTCTTCCTAGGTTTTGGCCTTTCTAGGGAGTTTTTCCTAGCCACCGTGCTTCTACACCTGCATTGCTTGCTGTTTGGGGTTTTAGGCTGGGTTTCTGTACAGCACTTTGAGATATCAGCTGATGTACGAAGGGCTATATAAATAAATTGGATTTGATTTGATTTGAAAGAGGAGGAGAGGAAACAAGAGGAGATGTAAATGAGAGAGGAGGGGAGGAAACAAGAGGAGATGCCATGAGAGAGGAGGAGAGGAAACAAGAGGAGATGTAAATGAGAGAGGAGGAGAGGAAACAAGAGGTATTAGACAGAGGAAAGGAGGACTCACTAAAAACAGTTTGTGTGTGACTGACAGACTTGTGGGAATAAAAGAGTGAGAGAAAGAAGAATGTAAATACAGGAATAAAAGGTACAAAGAGAAAGAAGATAATGAAAATAAAGAGCTGATTACCAAAAGCCTCCTATGATTAGAAGAAAGACGAAATATAGGCCTCTAGTGTGTCAAACACACACACACACACACGCACACACACACGTTATACTGCGTGTCTGGTTACTCTGCGGACCTCCTGTCAGACCTGACCTTTTTTAAATGAAAGGAGATGCAAATAACCAGCTCATATTCCTCCATTTAACCGGACAGAATGATTTATAGAAGTGAATGAATTTCTCCAAGGTCCACTGAGAATAACTGTCACTCTCCTTAGCCGTGTTTGATTAGTAATTTATACAGCCGCCCTCCCGGAATCAACAGAACAGATACAAATCAACCATGACCCGGTTCTTTTTTATTTATTTTTTATTGAAAGGGATCCTGATGATAGGGGAGGGAGAATCATCATATCTATCTCTCTTCTACCTCTCTCACTCTCGTTCGCTCTCTCGTTCTCTTTCTCTCTCTCTCTTTCTGCCCTCCCTCCAGGTGTGAAAGCAGTTGGCTGGCCTCCAGCTGGGTGGTGTTGTTTCAGTGATTGATCTGTAGCCTGATGGGTAAACATGGTGGTATAAAGGGTCTGTGACCTACACTGTAGGACCTACAGCAGTCATTATACAATGGTTCAGACCAACGGGAGAGGGAAATGATGCCTGGCTTGAGCTAGTGTGGATGGGAACCAACATCATCAAACATCAGATCAATGTTGGAGCTGTTAATGCTGACCTTTATGTGGTAATTATGATGCTACGGTATCAGAGTCACAGACAGACAGACAAAATCGTATGTTAATAGCTGCAAAGACGTGGAGTTTCATGGGTTCAAATTGAGCATGACTTAGAATGGAAAATAATTCTGAAGACACCATTACAAGGCATAAAATCAATTTCCACAGTCTTAACATAGATCTCTGCTCAACTTGTTTTTTTGTTTGACCTGAAGCCTTTGAGGTAAATGGCAATATGTCAGCTTCCAGGACATCATTAAACCAACCAATTATATATCTTCCTGGCTCTTCTACCAACCAATCATACATTTTCTCTGTGTCACCTTCGTGCACCAAGATAAATCTAGCCGTGTCAACCCAGACTGTTGGGAGAATGGTGAGGTGGACAATGAGGCTTATTTTCCCAGAATTGATAACATAGATTTGTCTGTTTCTAAATGTAGGGTTTATGTTAACTCATATACAGCGCATTCGGAAAGTATTCAGACACCTTAATTTTTTCTTATGTTACAACCTCATTCTAAAATGTATTAAATAAATACAAATCCACATCAATCTACACACAATACCCCATAATGACAAAGCGAAAACAGGTTTTTAGACATTTTTACAAATGTATTTCAAATAAAAAACTGAAACACCTTATTTACATAAGTATTTTTGCTATGGGACTCGAAATTGAGCTCAAGAGCTTTCCATTGATCATCCTTGAGATGTTTCTGCAACTTGATTGGAGTCCACCAATAGTCATTTCAATTGATTAGACATGATTTTGAAAGACACACACCTGTCTATATAAGGTCCCACAGTTGACAGTGCATGTCAGAGCAAAAGTCAAGCTATGAGGTCAAAGGAATTGTCCGTAGAGCTCCGAGACAGGATTGTGTCGAGGCACAGATCTGGGGAAGGTTACCAAAAAATGTCTGCAGCATTGAATATCCCCCAAAACACAGTGGCCTGCATCATTCTTACATGGAAGGAGTTTTGAACCACCAAGACTATTCCTACAGCTGGCCACACGGCCAAACTGAGCATTCGGAGGAGAAGGACCTTGGTCAGGGAGGTGACCAAGAACCTGATGGTCACTCTGACAGAGCTCCAGAGTTCCTCTATGGAGGTGGGGGAACCTTCTAGAAGGACAAACATATCTGCAGTCCTTTATGGTAGAATGGCCAGACAGAAGCCACTCCTCAGTAATAGAGGCACATGACAGCACGCTTGGAGTTTGCCAAAAGGCACTTAAAGGACTGAGAAACAAGATTTCCTGGTCTGATGAAACCAAGATTGAACTATTTGGCCTAAATGTCAAGCGTCACATCTGGAGGAAACCTGCCACCATCCCTATGTTGAAGCATGGTGGTGGCAGCATCATGCTTTGGGGATGTTTTTTCAGCGGGAGGGACTGGGAGACTAGTCAGGATCGAGGGTGAACGAGGGTGAACGATGAACGGTGCAAAGTACTGAGAGATCCTGGAATGAAAACCTGCTCAGAGAGCTCAGAACATTAGACTGGGGAGAAGGTTCACCTTCTAACAGGACAACGACCCTAAGTACTCAGCAAAGACAATGCAGGAGTTGCTTCGGGACAAGTCTCTGAATGTCTTTGAGTGGCCCAGCCAGAGCCCGGACTTGAACCTGATCGAACATCTCTGGAGAGACCTGAAAATAGCTGTGCAATGACTCTTCCCATTCAACCTGACAGAGCTTGGGAGGATCTGCAGAGAAGAATGGGAGAAATTCCCTAAATACAGGTGTGCCAAGCTTGTGGAGTCATACCCAAGAAGACTCAAGGCTGTAATCACTGCAAAAGGTGCTTCAACAAAGTACTGAGTAAAGGGTCTGAATACTTATGTAAATGTGATATTTCTGGGGGGGTTTATTTTCATGAATTTGCCCAAAAATTAGAAAAAAGTGTTTTGCTTTGTCATTATGGGGTGTTGTGTGTAGATTGTTGAAGGGAAAAAAACAATTTAATCAATTTTGGATTAAGGCTGGAAAGTACTTCCCGATGGCATTGTATGGTTCGAGTCCCTGTTTCTTCTTCTTTTGTCTTTGCTGCTCTCTATCTAACTCCCCCATGTCTTTCCTTCTTTCCTACTCCCCCCGCCTCCTTTTCTCTTTCACACCAGTGTTTGGGAGGAAGTACAGGAGAAAGAAGGGAGAGTACGCTCCCATCCACATTGATGGGGCTCTAGTGGAGCTGGTCAAGAACTTCAAATTCCTTGGCTACCACAACACTAAGGACCTAACATAGTCAACACACACTGCACAGGGTGTAGAGGGCACGACAGCACCTCTTCCCCCTCAGTAGGCTGAAAGGTTTTGGCATGGCCCCTCGGATCCTCAAAAAGTTCTACAACTGCACCATCTAGAGCATCTTGACTGGCTGCATCGCCACTTGGTATGGCAAATGAACCACCCTCGACCACAAAGCGCTACATAGGGTGGTGCATAGGGTGGTGCAGACGGCCCAGTACATCACAGGGGCCGAGCTCCCTGCCATCCTGGTCCTCTATATCAGGCGGTGTCTGAGGAAGGTCCGAAACCATAGACTGTTTACTCTGCTACCGTCGGTCAAACAGTACCGGAGCATCGGCTCTTGGACCAACAGCTGAGACAGCTGAGACAGCTTTTACCCCCAAGCCATAAGAGTGCTAAATACATTTTCAATGTTTAGATTTTGTTATTTAGTGGATGCTCTTATCAAGAGTGACTTACAGGAGCAATATGGTTAAGTGCCGGGCTCAAGAGCACAACAACAGATTGTGATGGTTACCTGGACTATCTGCACTGACCCAATCTTGCACTGCTCTATGCACACTCACAAGAATATACACTGAGTGTACAAAACATTAGGTACACGTTCCTAATATTAAGTTGAATCCCCTTTTGTCCTCATAACAGACTCAATTTGTCGGGACATGGACTCTACAAGGTGTTGAAAGCGTTTCACAGGGATGCTGGCCCATGTTGACTCCAATGCTTCCCACAGTTTTGTCAAGTTGGCTGGATGCACTTTGGGTGGTGGACCATTCTTGATACACACAGGAAACTGTTGAGCGTGAAAAACCCAGCAGCGTTGCAGTTCTTGACACACTCAAACCAGTGAGTCTGGCACATACTACCATACCCCGTTCAAAGGAACTTAAATCTGTTGTCTTGCCCGTTCACCCTCTGAATGGTACACATACATAATGTCACACCCTGATCTGTTTCACCTGTCCTTGTGAGTGTCTCCATCCCCCTCCAGGTGTTACCCATCTTCCCCATTCTCCCCTGTGTATTTATACCTGTGTTCTCTGTTTGTCCATTGCCAGTTCGTCAAGTCAACCAGCGTTTTGTGTCTCAGCTCGTGCTTTTCCCAGTCTCTCTTTTTTTCGCCCTCCTGGTTTTGAACCTTGCCTGTCCTGTCTCTGAGCCCGCCTGTCTGACCACTCTGCCTGACCCTGAGCCTGCCTGTCGACCTGTACCTTTTCCCCACCTCTGGATTGTTGACCTCTGCCTACCCTGACCCTGAGCCTGCCTGCCGTCCGGACCTCTGGTTGACTGACCCTGCCTGACTTGACCTGTTTATTGCCTGCCCCTGTTGGAATATTAAACCATTGTCAATTTGACGTGTCTGCATCTGGGTCTTATCGGGATTCCTGATACATAATCAATGTCTCAACTGTCCCAAGACTTTAAAATCCTGTCTCCTCCCCTTCATCGATCACTTCCAAGATGGCGCAGCAGTAAGACGTGTTTGTTTTCGTCCCATGTAAATATGATCTTTTTCAGTTAAAAAAAACTAAATCATTATATTTCAAACTCTTTTTCCATTTTCAAATTAAATATACCTTCCTGCAAACTGCCTCACCCAATGTGGTACGGATCTGCTATTCTTTAGACCTTATAACTGGAACCTCCATCAGAAGCTAGCTAGCTAATTAGCTACTAGCTATTTAGTAATTGTTAGCCACTGCTAGCGGTCTTTACCTTTAGCTCGGACTCCAGCTGCTTTTTTCCGGATAGCCAGGATAATACTTGCCAGTCTGCACAGCGCAATATCAGCCCTGAGCATTTCGGACTACTTTTTTCCCACTAAATCACCGGATTCCTGCCGCAAGCTCTGGACCATTACACCGGATCTTCACAGCTAGCTAGTTGCTACCGAGTGGCTATTGTGGCTAACGCCCTTGTCCAGAAGCATGCACCAATTAGCTTCGAGCTAGCCTCGAGCTAGGCCCATCTCCCGGCTAGCAAACGAAGTACATAACCTACAATACCTCTCTTGCCAATTGGCCTGGACCCTTTGTCGACACGAATCCCCGCCGGTCCATCACTGCTGGTCTGCTGCCGTATTTTGGCCGATGTGCTCTCAACCGGCCTCTGCGTCGTGGATGTTGGTGATGATCCATCTGCTATCCCCAGCCCGCTAGCTTTCTGAATGCCATGTCTCACGCTCACCTAGCATAGTAATCGACTACCGAACAGCTCCCTGTTTCATCTATTGCTGCTCATTGGACCCTATGATCACTCGACTACACAGCTGATGCCTGCTGGACTGTTCATTAACACGGTACTTCATTCTGTTTATCTGTCGGCCCCAGCCTCGAACTCAGGCCCTGTGTGTAGCTAACTGACCCTCTCTGCCCATTCATCGCCATTTACCTGTTGTTGTTGTCCTAGCTGTTTAACTGTTGTCTCACCCATTGTCTTAGCTCTCCCAATCAACACCTGTGATTGCTTTATGCCTTTCTCTAATGACATTTCCATCCCCAATTACAAGATTTTCCCTCAAGACAGAACTGCTAAAGGGGTGGAATTGCAATATACTGTAAAGTTCTGTTATACTATCCAGGTCTGTGCCCAAACAGTTCGAGCTTCTACTTTTAAAGATCCATCTCTCCAGAAATAAGTTCCTCACTGTTGCCGCTTGTTATAGACCCCCTCAGCTCCCAGCTGTGTGCTGGACACCATATGTAAATGGCTCGCCCCCCCCATCTATCGTCAGAGTTCGTACTGCTAGGTGACCTAAATTGGGATATGCTTAACTGTCCTACAATCTAAACTAGAAGCCCTCAATCTAACACAAATTATCAAGGAACCTACCAGGTACAACCCCAAATCCGTAAACATGGGCACGCTCATAGATATCATCCTGACCAACTTGCCCTCTAAATACAACTCTGCTGTTTTCAACCAGGATGTCAGCGATCACTGCCTCATTGCCTGCGTCTGTTGTGGATCCGCGGTCAAACGACCACCCCTCATCAATGTCCTACTATCCAGGTCTGTACCCAAACAATTTGAACTTCTACTTTTAAAAATCCACCTCTCTAAAAACAAGTCTCTCACCGTTGCCGCCTGCTATAGACCACCCTCTGCCCCCAGCTGTGCTCTGGACACCATATGTGAACTGATTGCCCCCCATCTATCTTCAGAGCTCGTGCTGCTAGGCGACCTAAACTGGAACATGCTTAACACCCCAGCCATCCTACAATCTAAACTTGATGCCCTCAATCTCACACAAATTATCAATGAACCTACCAGGTACCCCCCCAAAGCCTTAAACACGGGCACCCTCATAGATATCATCCTAACCAACTTCCCCTCTAAATACACCTCTGCTGTCTTCAACCAAGATCTCAGCGATCACTGCCTCATTGCCTGCATCCGTAATGGGTCAGCGGTCAAACGACCTCCACTCATCACTGTAAAACGCTCCCTAAAACACTTCTGCGAGCAAGCCTTTCTAATCGACCTGGCCCTGGTATTCTGGAAGGATATTGACCTCATCCCGTCAGTAGAGGATGCCTGGTTGTTCTTTAAAAGTGCTTTCCTCACCATCTTAAAAAAGCATGCTCCTTTCAAAAAATGTAGAACTAAGAACAGATATAGCCCTTTGTTCACTCCAGACTTGACTGCCCTTGACCAGCACAAAATCAACCTGTGGAGAAATGCACTAGCTTCAAATACTCCCCGCGATATGCAACTTCTCAGGGAAGTTAGGAACCAATACATGCAGTCAGTTAGGAAAGCAAAGGCTAGCTTTTTCAAACAGAAATTTGCATCCTGCAGCACTAATTCCAAAACGTTTTGGAACACTGTAAAGTCCATAGAGAATAAGAGAACCTCCTCCCAACTGCCCACTGCACTGAGGCTAGGAAACACTGTCAGCCGATAAATCCACGATAAATGAGAATTTCAATAAGCCATTTCTCAAAGGCTGGCCATGCTTTCCACCAGGCTACTCCTACCCCGGCCAACAGCTCTGCAACCGCCACAGCAACTGCCCCCCCCCGTCCCCACACACTTCTCCTTCACCCAAATCCAGACAGCTGACGTTCTGAAAGAGCTGAAAAATCTGGACCCCTACAAATCAGCTGGGCTAGACAATCTGGACCCTCTCTTCCTAAAATTATTCGCCGCCATTGTTGCAACCCCTATTATTAGACTGTTCAACCTCTCTTTCGTATCGTCTGAGATTCCTAAAGATTGGAAAGCGGCCGCGGTTACCCCCCTCTTTAAAAGGGGAGACACTCTAGACCCAAACTGTTATAGACCTATATCCATCCTGCCCTGCCTTTCTAAAATCTTTGAAAGCCAAGTGAACAAACAGATCACCGACCATTTCGAATCCCACAGTACCTTCTCCGCTATGCAATCTGGTTTCCAAGCTGGTCACGGGTGCACTTCAGCCACGCTCAAGGTCCTAAACCATAACATAACCGACATCAATAAAAGACAGTACTGTGCAACAGTCTTCATTGAATTGGCCAAGGCTTTCGACTCTGTCAATCACCGTATTCTCATTGGCAGACTCAACGGCCTTGGTTTCTCAAATGACTGCCTCGCCTGGTTCAACAACTACTTCCCAGACAGAGTTCAGTGTGTCAAATCGGAGGGCCTGTTGTCCAGACCTCTGGCAGTCTCTATGGGGGTGCCACAGGGTTCAATTCTCAGGCTGACTCTTTTCTCTGTACATATCAATGATATCGCTCTTGCTGCGGGTGAATCTTTGATCCACCTCTATGCAGACGACACCATTCTGTATACATCTGGCCCTTCTTTGGACACTGTTAACAAACCTCCAGATGAGCTTCAACGCCATACAACACTCCTTCCGTGGCCTCTAACTGCTCTTAAATGCTAGTAAAATGAAATGCATGCTTTTCAACCGATCGCTGCCTGCACCCGCCTGTCCGACTAGCATCACTACTCTGGACGGTTCTGACTTAGAATATGTGGACAACTACAAATACCTAGGTGTCTAGCTAGACTGTAAACTCACAGACTCACATTAAGCATCTCCAATCCAAAGTTAAATTTTGATTTGGCTTCCTATTTCGCAACAAAGCATCCTTCACTCATGCTGCCAAACATACCCTCGTAAAACTGACTATCCTACCGATTCTTGACTTCAGCGATGTCATTTACAAAATAGCCTCCAACACTCTACTCAGCAAATTGGAATCAGTCTATCACAGTGCCATCCGTTTTGTCACCAAAGCCCCATATACTACCCACCACTGCGACCTGTATGCTCTCGTTGGTTGGTCCTCGCTTCATATTCGTCGCCAAACCCACTGGCTCCAGGTCATCTATAAGTCTTTGCTCGGTAAAGCCCCGCCTTATCTCAGCTCACTGGTCACCATAGCAATACCCACCCGTAGCACGTGCTCCAGCAGGTATACTTCACTGATCATCCCCAAAGCCAACTCCTACTTTTGCCGCCTTTCCTTCCAGTTCTCTGCTGCCAATGACTGGAACGAATTGCAAAAATCACTGAAGCTGGAGACTTATATCTCCCTCACAAACTTTAAGCGTCAGCTGTCAGAGCAGCTTACCGATCGCTGCAACTGTACACAGCCCATCTGTAAATAGCCCATCCAACCAACTACCTTCCTCATCCCGATATTTGATTTGTTTTTCTGCTCTTTTGCACACCAGTATTTCTACTTGCGCATCCTCATCTGCACATCTATCACTCCAGTGTAAATTGCTAAATTGCAATTACTTCGCCACCATTGACCTATTCATTGCCTTACCTCGTTACTTCATTTGCACACACTGTATACAGATGTTTCTATTATGTTATTGTCTGTACGTTTGTTTATTCCATGTGTAACTCTGTGTTGTTGTTGGTCACACTGCTTTGCTTTATCTTGGCCAGGTCTGAGTTGTAAATGAGAACTTGTTCTCATCTAGCCTACCTGGTTAAATAAAAAAATGTAATAAATCAACGCTGATTGTTGTGGATTTAACAGGTGACATCAATAAGGGATCATAGCTTTCACCTAGATCCACCTGTTCACTCTACGTCATGGAAATGTTTTGTACCCTAAGTGTATATACACACACTCACACACATGCACTGATACTCTCACACGATAGTCTACACCCGTTGTATTCAGAGCATGTGACAAATAACATTTGATTTGATTATTTTATTTGAAGTTTGAAATTATTTAGTTGTTTGCTTCTGTTTGTCAAGATGAGAACTTGTTCGTGTTCTTGTTGACATTTGCCTTATGTGTGTGTGTGTGTGTGTGTGTGCCTGTCTGTTGTAGTCTCTGTGGTTCAAATGCCTTCACACTACCACCGTTTATCATTCCTGGGTGTAGGTGCATGTGTGTGTGTGCATGTGTGTTTCACTAACCACGTTTCCATCCACAGTTTATATGTGATTGAAGTCATACCATATAAAACCAAATCACGACAGCTGTGATGGAAACAGGACGTTTTGGAACAATTGTATAAATGCGGGCAGATAAGTTGTTTGTTCCACATGGTTGGATCTTTTTGTGTCTGTAAAATGAATTATGCGAGAAATGGCAGTGGAAACACCTTTATGTGCAAATATTTATATAAAAATCATTATATCGAAATAAACTTGGAGTCACACAATGTTATGGTGTGTGGTCCTCCCACTACGACTCAGGCAACCATGCAGTTTATTAGGTTACATGAAAACTTAAGCGAAAAGGTACATTTTGTGTGCAAGTCAATTTGATGGAAAATTGTTTTTGAAATATTTTTGCATGAAAGTTTGTGGCGAATTGGATGGAGACCTAGCTAGCTACAACAGTCTTCTGCCTCTGTTTATTTGTTCTTCCATCCTCTTTCAGTTTCTCTAAATAACCGGAAATAAAATCTACCTAAATCTCCCCTCCCTCTTTGTCTCTGTTCCCATTCCGCATAATGAAATCCCTCCTTCCTCATCTGAAATGTCCTAAGAATCATCAGAATAACAAGCATGGATTAGATACCCTGACTTCAGAAAGTATTCACACCCGTTGACTTTTACAGCCTGAATTTAAAATGGATTAAACTGAGATGTTGTGTTGCTGGCCAATACCCCATAATGTCAAAATGGAATTATGTTTTCAGAATTAGTTTACAAATCAATTAAAAATGAAAAGCTGAAATATCTTAGGTCAATAAATATTCAACCCCTTTGTTACAGCAAGCCTAAATAATACATGTACATTAGTCTCATACTAAGTTGCATGGACTCACTCTGTGTGTAATAATAGTGATTAACATGTTTTTTGAATGACTACCTCTTCTCTGTACCCCACACATACAATTATCTGGAAGGTCCCTCAGTATTGCAGTGTATTTCAAACACAGATTCAACCACAAAGACCAGGGAGGTGACTTGTGGCAATGTGACGTTTCATGGGTTGAAAATGAGCATGACTTAGAATAGAAAATAATTCCAAAGGCACCATTACAAGGCATAAAATCAATTTCCAGTCATAACATCGATCTCTGCTCAACTTGTTTTTTTGTTCGACCTGAAGCATTTCAGGTAAATGTCAATATCACAGCTTCCAGGACTTCATTAAACCAACCAATTACATTGCTTCCTGGCTCTTTTACCAACCGATCATACAGTATCTCTGTGTCTCACCTCCCTGCACCAAGAGAAATCTAGCCGTGTGAAATCAGACTGTTGGGAGAATGGTGAGGTGGACAATGAGGCTTATTAGTAGTATTTAACATGATTTTTGAATGACTACCTCTTCTCTGTACCCAACACATACCATTATCTGTAAGATCCCTCAGTAGAGCAGTGAATTTCAATCACGGAAGGTTTGACCTGGGAGGTTTTCCAATGCCTCGCAAAGAAGGGCACCTATTGGTAAATGGGTAAAAAAAAGCAGACATTAAATATCCCTTTGAGCAGGCAGTTAAACCCACTGTTCCTAGGCCGTCATTGAAGATAAGAATTTGCACTTAACTGACTTGACTAGTTAAATAAAGGTAAAAAAAGATTGTGTATCAATTCATTCACTAAAAAAAGATACAAGTGTCCTTCCTAACTCAGTTTCCAGAGAGGTAGGAAACCTCTCAGGGATTTCTCAGAGGCCAATGGTGACTTTAAAACAGTTAGAGTTTAATAGCTGTGATAAAAGAAAACGGAGGATGGATCAACAACATTTTATTTACTCCACAATACTAACCTAAATTATAGAGTGAAATAAAGGAATTCTGTACATAATAAAAAATATTCCAAAACATGGATCCTGCTTGCAATAAGACACTAAATTAAAACTGCTTGCTAACTAAGGTTGCCAGGTGCACGGTGTTTCCTCTGACACATTGGTGCGGCTGGCTTCCGGGTTGGATGCGCGCTGTGTTAAGAAGCAGTGCGGCTTGGTTGGGATGTGTATCGGAGGACGCATGACTTTCAACCTTCGTCTCTCCCGAGCCCGTACGGGAGTTGTAGCGATGAGACAAGATAGTAGCTACTAAAACAATTGGATACCACGAAATTGGGGAGAAAAAGGGGTAAAATTCAATAAATAAATAAAATAAATAAATAATAATATTTTATTTGATTTGTTTTGTCTCCAGCTCTCTGTCTCTGTCTCTAGCTCTCTGTCTCTAGAGCTCTGTCTCTAGCTTTCTGTCTAAATTAAATCACATTTGATTTGATATGTTTTGTCTCCAGCTCTCTGTCTCTGTCTCTACCTCTCTGTCTCTAGCTCTCTGTCTCCAGCTCTCTGTCTCTAGAGCTCTGTCTCTAGCTCTCTGTCTCTAGCACTCTGTCTCTAGCTCTCTGTCTCCAGCTCTCTGTCTCTGTCTCCAGTTCTATGTCTCTAGCTCTCTGTCTCTGTCACTTGCGCTCTGTCTCTGTCTCCAGTTCTCTGTCTCTAGCTCTCTTTCTCTAGCGCTCTGTTTCTAGCTCTCTGTCTCTGTCTCCAGTTCTCTGTCTCTAGCTCTCTGTCTCTGTCACTTGCGATCTGTCTCTGTCTCTAGCTCTCTGTCTCTAGCTCTCTGTCTCTAGCTCTGTCTCTAGGTCTCTGTCTCTAGCTCTCTGTATCTTGCTCTGTGTCTCTAGCTCTCTGTCTCTAGCCCTCTATGTAAACTGGAAACCATATATCCTGAGGCTGCATTTATTGTAGCTGGGATTTTAACAAGGCTAATCTGAAAACAAGGCTCCCTAAATTTTATCAGCATATTGTCACGACTCTTCCTGTTCGGGCGGCGCTCGGCGGTCGTCGTCACCGGTCTACTAGCTGCCACCGATCCCTTTTCCCTTTTCTGTTGGTTTTGTCTTATTGGTTACACCTGTTTCTTGTTTAGATTTTTAGTTGGGCTATTTAAGCCGGTAAGGCCCGCCTGCTCTTTGTACGGGCTTATTTTTCCTCTGGTTTTGTGTGTGGTAGTGCGTTTCAGTTTTGTTTTTTCTCCGGACTGGTGAGGTCCTGGTTTTGGGCCTGTCGTTTATGTGCGCCCTGTATTGGCGTGTACTATTTCCTCTGTGCCGGAAATTAAAGCATTGTTCTGTACCTTCTGCCTCCTGCGCCTGACTCCGCACCCACTACGCCTAAGTGCGTCACACATATCGAATGCGCGACCCGGGCTGGCAAAATTCTGGATCATTGTTACTCTAACTTCAGCGACACATACAAAGCCCTCCCTCGCCCTCCTTTCGGCAAACCTGACCACGACTCCATTTTGTTGCTCCCAGCCTATAGACAGAAACTAAAACAGGAAACGTCCGTGCTCAGGTCTGTTCAATGCTGGTCCGACCAATCTTATTCCACGCTTCAAGATTGCTTCGATCACGTGGACTGGGATATGTTCCGGATAGCGTCGAACAACAACATTGATGTATACACTGATTCGGTGAGCGAGTTTATTAGCAAGTGCATCGGTGACATTGTACCCACGGCGGCTATTAAAACCTTCCCCAACCAGAAACCGTGGATTGACGGCAGCATTCATGCAAAACTGAAAGCACGAACCACTGCTTTTAATCAGGGTAAGGCGAACGGAAACATGACCGAATACAAAGAGTGTAGCTATTCCCTCCGCAAGGCAATCAAACAAGCTAAGTGTCCGTATAGAGACAAAGTTGAGTCGCAATTCAACGGCACAGACATGAGAGGTATGTGGCAGGGTCTACAGCCAATCACGGATTACAAAAAGAAAACTAGCCCCGTTGCTGACCCCGATGTCTTGCTCCCAGACAGACTGAACAACTTCTTTGCTCGTTTTGAGAACAATACAGTGCCACCGACACGGCCTGTTACCAAATCCTGCAGGCTCTCCTTCACCGCAGCCAACGTGAGTAAAACATTTAAACGTGTTAACCCTCGCAAGGCTGCCGGCCCAGACGGCATCCCTAGCCGCGTCCTCAGAGCATGCGCAGACCAGCTGGCTGGTGTGTTTACGGACATATTCAATCAATCCCTATCCCAGTCTGCTGTTCCCACATGCTTCAAGTGGGCCACCATTGTTCCTGTTCCCAAGAAAGCTAAGGTAACTGAGCTAAATGGCTATCACTTCCGTCATCATGAAGTGCTTTGAGAGACTAGTCAAGGATCATATCACCTCCACCCTACCTGATACCCTAGACCCACTCCAATTTGCTTACCGCCCCAATAGATCCACACACGACGCAATCGCAATCACACAGCACACTGCCCTGACCCATCTGGACAAGAGGAACACCTATGTAAGAATGCTGTTCATCGACTACAGCTCAGCATTTAACACCATAGTACCCTCCAAACTCATCATTAAGCTCGAGACACTGGGTCTCAATCCCGCCCTGTGCAACTGGGTCCTGGACTTTCTGACGGGACGCCCCCAGGTGGTGAGGGTAGGAAACAACATCTTCACCCCGCTGATCCTCAACACTGGTGCCCCACAAGGGTGCGTTCTCAGCCCTCTCCTGTACTCCCTGTTCACCCATGACTGCGTGGCCATGCACGCCTCCAACTCAATTATCAAGTTTGCAGACGACACTACAGTGGTAGACTTGATGACCAACAACAACGAGACGGCCTACAGGGAGGAGGAGATGGCCCTCGGAGTGTGGTGTCAGGAAAATAACCTCACACTCAACGTCAACAAAACAAACGAGATGATCGTGGACTTAAGAAAACAGCAGAGGGAGTACTCCCCCTATCCGGGACAGTAGTGGAGAAGGTGGAAAGTTTTAAGTTTCTCAGCGTACACATCACAGAAAAACTGATGGTCCAACCACACAGACAGCGTGGTGAAGAAGGCACAACAGCGCCTCTTCAACCTCAGGAGGCTGAAGAAATTTGACTTGTCACCAAAAACACTCACAAACGTTTACAGATGCACAATTGAGAGCATCCTGTTGGGTTGTATCACCACCTGGTACGGCAACTGCTCCGCCCTCAACCATTAATCTCTCCAGAGGGTAGTGAGGTCTGCACAACGCATCACCGGGGGAAAACTATATGCCCTCCAGGACACTACCCGATGTCACAGGAAGGCCAAAAAGATCAAGGACAACAACCACCCGAGCCACTGTCTGTTTACCTCGCTATCATCCAGAAGGCGAGGTCAGTACAGGCGCATCAAAGCTGGGACCGAGAGACTGAAAAACAGCTTCTATCTCAAGGCCATCAGACTTGAGATGATGGGTAGTCTGTGCACACACAGCCACCACTAACATTGACTGGCTGCTGCCAACATACTGACTCAATCTCTAGGCACTTTAATAATTAAAAATTGGATGTAATAAATGTATCACTAGTCACTTTAAACAATGTCACTTTATATAATGTTTACATACCCTACATTACTTATCTCATATGTATATACTGTACTTTATACCATCTACTGCATCTTGCCTATGCCGTTCGGCCATCTCTCATCCATATATTTATATGTACATATTCTTATTCATTCCTTTACACTTGTGTGTATGAGGTAGTTGTTGTGAATTTGTTAGATTATTTGTTAGATATTACTGCACGGTCGGAATTAGAAGCACAATCATTTCGCTACACTCGCATTAACATCTGCTAACCATGTGTATGTGACCAATAACATTTGATTTGATTTGATTTCTATCTCTAGCTCTATGTCTCAAGCTCTCTGTCTCCAGCTCTCTGTCTCTAGCGCTCTGTCTCTAGCTCTCTGTCTCTAGCTCTCTGTCTCTGTCTCTGTCTCTAGCTTTCTGTCCCTCTCTCTAGCTCTCTGTCTCTTTAAAACACACAAACAAATAAGATTATGGTGTGTGTGTGTGTGTGTGTGTGTGTGTGTGTGTGTGTGTGTGTGTGTGTGTGTGTGTGTGTGTGTGTGTGTGTGTGTGTGTGTGTGTGTGTGTGTGTGTGTGTGTGTGTGTGTGTGTGTGTAAAGGTCAGCTGGCAGGCTTACTGTGATATGTTTGGGTTGCTTTTCATCTCAATTTGTGGCAAAAGTCACGGAACAAGTTATCAAAACTGTAACTCAGCACTGCTGAGTTGGGTAACACTTTACATTATAGTTTACTTTATAAAGGGATTCAAAGTCATTTATGAATGGTTAAATATTAGTTTCGAGCACTACTTTTGACAAAAGATACATTGAGTTCTCTCACTGCACCTAAGTTCTTATAATACTCAGCCCATACAGGACATTATGTACAGTACTGCACTGAAGGTCTCTCAAAACTGCAATGGTAATCAGAAGTAAAAGACTGACAATTGGACTAGTTGGTATTAATAGGGAGCATCTATTTCCATAAATCCTGAAACAATCCTGTTTCCTCAGAAATAATCACTGTAAAGTGTAGATTCCCACTATTATCTGCAATGCTTCTCTTCTCAGGCTTCTCCAGGGTCCCTTGACTCTACCTTTTCTTTTGTTTCACTCATCCTCCTCCTGCCTTTCTCCTGTTAATGATCTTCAGTCTCTGATTAACTCTGTTTGAATACTGGACATTACTATATGGTAATGTCTAGTATCCACATCCCAAACCTCTCTCTATTTTTGCCTCGCTCTCTCGCTCTCTCGCTCTCTCTCTCTCTCTCTCTGTCTCTCTTTCTTTCTTTCTTTCTTTTTGTCTCCCTCTCTATTTTTTTTTTCTCTCTCTCTCTCTCTCTCTCAATCTATCTCTCTTTCTCTCCTCTTTCTCCTCTCTCTGCTACATAATAACCATCTCCTTGTCTCTCTCCTCTCTCTTGGGCTTTTGACGAGTGATGTGTGATGTGCAGAAGTCTATAAAACTTGCACGAAGATACACACACACACACACACACACACACACACACACACACACACACACACACACACACACACACACACACACACACACACACACACACACACACACACACACACACACACACACACACACACACACACACACACACACAGATATACCGGGGTGACTGGGAAGCCAAGAAAGGGTAGTCTGTGCACACACAGATCTCTGCTCCCTCCCAGTTAAACATTCAGCTGAAGTAGGAGTGCTGGAATGAGCATTGAACTTCTCTCTCTCTCCCGTCCCCTCGAGCTTCCCCCATTCAACCCCCCAACCCCTCAACCCCACCATGCGGACGTTGATAATGAGGTTGTTACAGTTTTTCTCAATTGCTAAAACACCATTTCTGAAACCTTGTTCCATTTCCTGAAAACATTAAACACAAAACCTCATCTTCAAGCACTATTTACATAATCTCTGACTCTTGCAAAACGAAACATTCGCCTCAAAACAGTTTTACCTGTGTTCAAAATCACTGTTCTCAAATCATGAACAAAGTGATCAAAATGATATACACTCTCAAGCAGTCAGTAAACAATACACCGAAAAATAGAAAACACATTGTTCAAAACATACAATTCTCAGGGAGAAGTACATTTTTTATCTAAAGAAATATTCATATTTTTCCGTCATTGTCTTTTGATGAACGAAAACATGTTCTATCATAGTAGCTCAAAATTGATCAGAAATTACTACTCTGCTTTTTGTTCTTCCTCCTCCTTGTACCCCTATTTTTACAGTACTGTACCCTGCATCTCACAAACTTGTCCTTTGTCGCTGTGATACTGTAATTCTTGTTCTTTGTTGATATGAACCTGCAACCAGTCAAAATCTATTGAGCAGTCAGTACTGTTAATAAATGAAAAGCACAATGTTCAGGGCCATACAATTTGTCCATTATACAGTATACAGCCTACAATGCACTGTACTACAGTATCCATTCTCAGACTTTCTCCTTCCCACCTTCAACAACCTGTTTGCTCTCTGAACTGGCTTATATTGGTTGTGTCGCATCATTTGAAACAGGTTAAATCAATTTTGAGTGGTTGTGTTAAATCAATGACATATGTTCTCTATTTTCATTTGATTGTTGCCACTTGTGTTTACCAGTATGGATGACATGTGCATTAGAGTGCAGAATGTGTTTTGAGAATGAGAATGTGTTTAGAGTTTTGCTGAAAAGTCTAAGTGAGATCTGAAAATTGTGTTTTACCATGTGAAATGGTTTAAGGTATTGACAACAGACTGCATAATTAGCTAAATGAGTCCAGGCAACTGAGAACTTTGTTCAGCCAATGGGTTTTAGTGCTTTAGCAATTGAGAAAAACTGGAATAACTCGATCATTAACGAACGATCACAGTTTTAAGTCCAAACCTTGGAGCAGAGGCAGAGGCAGAGAAGAGACTCAGTACTTTGGTTCTCTGTGCTGAGGTGATGGTGATGGAGTTTGTAGTTGCTAGTGGGTTGTTGGGGCTGGGAAGTACTATACCTATAGGGGGGAAATGAGATCAACGAATATAACCAGCAAAATGTGAAGAAGACTACTGCAATCTATATCCCCAAGCAACGGTTTTACCACAGATGATTTCTCTCCGGGTTAAAGCCCACGGTCATCATTGTGATCCTGTAGGATCCCAATCAATTAATGATTAGCAATTCCTGTAATTGGTTCACAAAATTTTCCCGATTACATCTCCACCTCGTCCCATTGTGTTAGGGCTGGAGCCCAGGGCCGTTATGACAATGGCAGAAGAGTCAATTAATTGATATTACAATCGTGACACCCTCCCTATCAACCCAACTCTTTATTTTTTTAAACTATTTTTTATTATTTAACCTTTATTTTACTAGGAAAGTCAATTAAGAACAAATTCTTATTTACAATGACGGCGTACTCTCACCATGGTCATTCTAAATGAAGGTTCCAAACGATGCATTGATTCTAGGTAAATTCACCATAAGGGGGAATTCATTATTACATTAACTCACCATACATATCTGGATATTATTTTGGATGATGTATCATGTTGACAATATCACAATATAATTGTTGCGCTAGTTTGCTGTACCTGCACCAAAACTCCAGTATTTTTCCTTCATAGTCACCTTTTAAAATAGGGAGCCATTTGATTTCAGCACTTTTACTTTCCATGACTAATCAAAACTTGTTTTCTCATGGTTCTCTCTTGTCCCTCCGCTGTGGACATATGATGAGCAATATGTTTGGAACATCAAATCACAATAAAATCACAGTATTGAATCGCAATGCATATAACACATAGAATCATGTAGTAACCAAAAAAGTATTAAACAAATCAGAACACATTTTATATTTTAGATTCTTCAAACAGCTTTGCACACTCTTGGCATTCTATCAACCAGCTTCACCCGGAATGCTTTTCCACAACAGTCTTGAAGGAGTTCACACATACAGTATGCTGAGCACTTGTTGGCTGCTTTTCCTTCACTCTGCAGTCCAACTCACCCCAAACCATCTCAATTGGGTTGAGGTCAGGTGATTGTGGAGGCCAGGTCATCTGATGCAGCAATCCATTACTCACCTTCTTGGTCAAATAGTCCTTACACAGCCTGGAGGTGTGTTGGGTCATTGTCCTGTTGAAAAACAAATGATAGTCCCACTAAGCACAAACCAGATGGATGGCGTATTGCTGTAGAATGCTGTGGTATCCATGATGGTTAAGTGTGCCTTGAATTCTAAATAAATCACTGACATTGTCACCAGCAAAGCACCCCACACATCACACCTCCTCTTCCATGCTTCACGGTGGGAACCACACATGCGGAGATCAACCGTTTACCTACTCTGCGTCTCATATTGACATGGCGGTTGGAACCAAAAGTCTCAAATTTGGACTCATCAGACCAAAGGACAGATTTCCACCGGTGTAATGTCCATTACTTGTGTTTCTTAGCCCAAGCAAATATCTTCTTATTATTGGTGTCCTTAAGTAGTGATGTCAAATCAAATCAAATCAAATTTTATTTGTCACATACACATGGTTAGCAGATGTTAATGCGAGTGTAGCGAAATGCTTGTGCTTCTAGTTCCGACCACGCAGTAATATCTAACAAGTAATCTAGCAATTTCACAACAACTACCTTACACACACAAGTGTAAGGAATGAATAAGAATATGTACATATAAATATATATGGATGAGTGATGGCCAAACAGCATAGGCAAGATGGTATAGAGTACAGTATATACATATGAGATGAGTAGTGTAGGGTATGTAAACATTATATAAAGTGGCATTGTTTAAAGTGACTACATTTATTACGTCCAATGTTTAATTATTAAAGTGGCTAGAGATCAGTATGTTGGCAGCAGCCAGTCAATGTTAGTGATGGCTGTTTAACAGTCTGATGGCCTTGAGATAGAAGCTGTTTTTCAGTCTCTCGGTCCCAGCTTTGATGCACCTGTACTGACCTCGACTTCTGGATGATAGCGAGGTGAACAGGGAGTGGCTCGGGTGGTTGTTGTCCTGATCTTTTTGGCCTTCCTGTGACATCAGGTAGTGTAGGTGTCCTGGAGGGCAGGTAGTTTGCCTCCGGTGATGCGTTGTGCAGACCTCACTACCCTATGGAGAGCCTTACGGTTGAGGGCGGAGCAGTTGCCGTACCAGATGGTGATACAGCCCAACAGGATGCTCTCGATTGTGCATCTGTAAAAGTTTGTGAGTGTTTTTGGTGACAAGCCAAATTTCTTCAGCCTCCTGAGGTTGAAGAGGTGCTGCTGCGCCTTCTTCACCATGCTGTCTGTGTGTGTGGACCACTTCAGTTTGTCTGTGACGTGTACGCCGAGGAACTTAAAACTTTCCACCTTCTCCACTGCTGTCCCTTCGATGTGGATAAGGGGGGTGTTCCCTCTGCTGTTTCCTGAAGTCCACGATCATCTCCTTTGTTTTGTTGACGTTGAGCGAGAGGTTGTTTTCCTGACACCGTACTCCGAGCGCCCTCATCTCCTCCCTGTAGGCTGTCTGATCGTTGTTGGTAATCAAGCCTACCACTGTAGTGTCATCTGAAAACTTGGAGATTGAGTTGGAGGCGTGCATGGCCTGGAGGGATAAACAGAGAGTACAGGAGAGGGCTGAGCACGCACCCTTGTGGGGCGCCAGTGTTGAGGGTCAGCGAAGTGGAGATGTTGTTTCCTACCTGACCACCTGGGGACGGCCCGTCAGAAAGTCCAGGACCCAATTGCACAGGGTGGGGTTGAGACCCAGGTCCCCACCTTGATGATGAGCTTGGAGGGTACTATGGTGTTGAATGCTGAGCTGTTGTCAATGAACAGCATTCTTACATAGGTATTCCTTTTGTCCATTTTGTCCAGATGAAATAGGGCAGTGTGCAGTGTAATGGCTATTGTGTCATCTGTGGACCTATTGGGGCGGTATGCAAACTAAAGTGGGTCTAGGGTGGCAGGTATGATGGAGGTGATATGATCCTTGACTAGTCTCTTAAAGCACTTCATGATGACAAAAGTGAGTGCTACATGCTAAATGCTAGTCATTTAGTTCAGTTATCTGACATTTACTCCTAGTAAAAATTCCTTGTCTGTCACGTTCTGACCTTAGTTCCTTTGTTTTGTCTTTTGTTTTAGTATTTTTCAGGGCGTGAGTTGGTTGGGTTGTCTATGTTAGTTTTTCTATGATTTTCTATTTCTGTGTTTGGCCTGGTATGGTTCTCAATCAGAGGCAGCTGTCAATCGTTGTCCCTGATTAAGAACCATATTTAGGTAGCCTGTTTTCGATTGTGTTTTGTGGGTGGTTGTTTTCAGTCTTTGTGTGTCTCCACCAGACAAAACTGTTGTTTCTTTGTTCTTTTGTTATTCAGTGTTCAGTTTACTTTATGAAAAAGATGAACATGTACCACGCTGCGCATTGGTCCTCAACTTCTTCCCACGACAGCCGTTACACTGTCTTAGGTCAGTTAGGATCACCACTTTATTTTAAGAAAGTGAAATGTCAGAATAATAGTAGAGAGAATGATTTATTTCAGCTTTTATTTCTTTCATCACATTCCCAGTGGGTCAGAGGTTTACATACACTCAATTAGTATTTGGTAGCATTGCCTTTAAATTGTTAAACTTGGGTCAAATGTTTCGGGTAGGCTTCCACAAGCTTCTCACAATACGCAGGGTGAATTTTGGCCCATTCCTCCTGACAGAGCTGGTGTAACTGAGTCAGATTTGTTGCCCTCCTTGCTCGCACACGCTTTTTCAGTTCTGACCACACATTTTCTATGGGATTGAGGTCAGGGCATTGTGATGGCCACTCCAATACCTTTACTTTGTTGTCCTTAAGCCATTTTGCCACAACTTTGGAAGTATGCTTGTGGTCATTGTCCATTTGGAAGACCCATTTGCAATCAAGCTTTAACTTCCTGACTGATGTCTTGAGATGTTGTTTCAAAATATCCATATAATTTTCCTGCCTCATGATGCCATCTATTTTGTGAAGTGCACCAGTTTTTCTTGCAGCAAAGCACCCCCACAACATGATGCTGCCACCCCCGTGCTTCACGGTTGGGATGGTGTTCTTTGGCCTGCAAGTGTCCCCCTTTTTCCTCCAAACATAACAATGGTCATTATGGCCAAACAGTTCTATTTTTGTTTCATCAGACCAGAGGACAAAAAGTATGATCTTTGTCCCCATGTGCAGTTGCAACCGTAGTCTGGATTTTTTATGGCGGTTTTGGAGCAGTGGCTTCTTCCTTGCTGAGCGGCCTTTCAGGTCATGTCGATATAGGACTTGTTTTACTGTGGTTATAAATACTTTTGTACCTGTTTCCTCCAGCATCTTCACAAGGTCCTTTGCTGTTGTTCTGGGATTGATTTGCACTTTTCGCACCAAAGTACGTTCATCTCTAGGAGACAGAACGCGCCTCCTTCCTGAGCGGTATGGCGGCTGTGTGGTCTCATGGTGTTTATACTTGCGTACTATTGTTTGTACAGATGAACGTGATACCTTCAGGCGTTTGGAAATTGCTCCCAAGGATGAACCAGACTTGTGGAGGTCTACAATTTTCTTTCTGTGGTCTTGGCTGATTTCTTTTGATTTTCCCATGATGCAGAGCAAAGAGGCACTGAGTTTGAAGTTAGGCCTTGAAATACATCCACAGATACACCTCCAATTGACAAAAAAAGTGTCAATTAGCCTATCAGAAGCTTCTAAAGCCATGACATAATTTTCTGGAATTTTCCAAGCTGTTTTTAAACTTGTGTATGTAAACTTCTGACCCACTGGAATTGCGATACAGAGAATTATAAGTGAAATAATCTGCCTGTAAACAATTGTTGGAAAAATGACTTGTATCATGCTCAAAGTAGATGTCCTAACTGACTTGCCAAAACTATAGATTGTTAACAAGAAATTTGTGGAGTGGTTGAAAAACAAGTTTTAATAACTCCAACCTAAGTGTATGTAAACTTCCTAATTCAATTGTATCTTACGTTACTCATATCACATGCATGTACTGTATTTTATACCATATATTGCACCTTGCCTTGTCGCTCACCCATCGCTCATCCATATACTTACATGCACATGTTGTCATTCACCACTTTAGATTTGTGTGTATTAGGTAGTTGTTGGGGAATTGTTAGATTACTTGTTAGATATTACTGCACTGTCGGAACTAGAAGCACAAGCATTTCGCTACACTCGCATTAACATTTTTTTATTTTTTTATTTCACCTTTATTTAACCAGGTAGGCTAGTTGAGAAGTTCTCATTTGCAACTGCGACCTGGCCAAGATAAAGCATAGCAGTGTGAACAGACAACACAGAGTTACACATGGAGTAAACAATTAACAAGTCAATAACACAGTAGAAAAAGAAAAAAATAAGAAAAAAAGAGTCTATATACAATGTGTGCAAAAGGCATGAGGAGGTAGGCGAATAATTACAATTTTGCAGATTAACACTGGAGTGATAAATGATCAGATGGTGATGTACAGGTAGAGATATAGGTGTGCAAAAGAGCAGAAAAGTAAATAAATAAAAACAGTATGGGGATGAGGTAGGTAAAAATGGGTGGGCTATTTACCGATAGACTATGTACAGCTGCAGCGATCGGTTAGCTGCTCAGATAGCAGATGTTTGAAGTTGGTGAGGGAGATAAAAGTCTCCAACTTCAGCGATTTTTGCAATTCGTTCCAGTCACAGGCAGCAGAGAACTGGAACGAAAGGCGGCCAAATGAGTTGTTGGCTTTAGGGATGATCAGTGAGATACACCTGCTGGAGCGCGTGCTACGGGTGGGTGTTGCCATCGTGACCAGTGAACTGAGATAAGGCGGAGCTTTACCTAGCATGGACTTGTAGATGACCTGGAGCCAGTGGGTCTGGCGACGAATATGTAGCGAGGGCCAGCCGACTAGAGCATACAGGTCGCAGTGGTGGGTGGTATAAGGTGCTTTAGTGACAAAACGGATGGCACTGTGATAAACTGCATCCAGTTTGCTGAGTAGAGTGTTGGAAGCTATTTTGTAGATGACATCGCCGAAGTCGAGGATCGGTAGGATAGTCAGTTTTACTAGGGTAAGTTTGGCGGCGTGAGTGAAGGAGGCTTTGTCGCGGAATAGAAAGCCGACTCTAGATTTGATTTTCGATTGGAGATGTTTGATATGAGTCTGGAAGGAGAGTTTACAGTCTAGCCAGACACCTAGGTACTTATAGATGTCCACATATTCAAGGTCGGAACCATCCAGGGTGGTGATGCTAGTCGGGCGTGCGGGTGCAGGCAGCGAATGGTTGAAAAGCATGCATTTGGTTTTACTAGCGTTTAAGAGCAGTTGGAGGCCACGGAAGGAGTGTTGTATGGCATTGAAGCTCGTTTGGAGGTTAGATAGCACAGTGTCCAAGGATGGGCCGGAAGTATACAGAATGGTGTCGTCTGTGTAGAGGTGGATCAGGGAATCGCCCGCAGCAAGAGCAACATTATTGATATATACAGAGAAAAGAGTCGGCCCAAGAATTGAACCCTGTGGCACCCCCATAGAGACTGCCAGAGGACCGGACAGCATGCCCTCCGATTTGACACACTGAACTCTGTCTGCAAAGTAGTTGGTGAACCAGGCAAGGCAGTCATCAGAAAAACCGAGGCTACTGAGTCTGCCGATAAGAATATGGTGATTGACAGAGTCGAAAGCCTTGGCAAGGTCGATGAAGACGGCTGCACAGTACTGTCTTTTATCGATGGCGGTTATGATATCGTTTAGTACCTTGAGCGTGGCTGAGGTGCACCCGTGACCGGCTCGGAAACCAGATTGCACAGCGGAGAAGGTACGGTGGGATTCGAGATGGTCAGTGACCTGTTTGTTGACTTGGCTTTCGAAGACCTTAGATAGGCAGGGCAGGATGGATATAGGTCTGTAACAGTTTGGGTCCAGGGTGTCTCCCCCTTTGAAGAGGGGGATGAACGCGGCAGCTTTCCAATCCTTGGGGATCTCAGACGATACGAAAGAGAGGTTGAACAGGCTGGTGATAGGGGTTGCGACAATGGCTGCGGATAGTTTCAGAAATAGAGGGTCCAGATTGTCAAGCCTAGCTGATTTGTACAGGTCCAGGTTTTGCAGCTCTTTCAGAACATCTGCTATTTGGATTTGGGTAAAGGATAACCTGGAGAGGCTTGGGCGAGTAGCTGCAGGGGGAGCTGTTGGCCGAGGTTGGAGTAGCCAGGTGGAAGGCATGGCCAGCCGTTGAGAAATGCTTGTTGAAGTTTTCGATGATCATGGATTTATCGGTGGTGACCGTGTTACCTCGCCTCAGTGCAGTGGGCAGCTGAGAGGAGGTGCTCTTGTTCTCCATGGACTTCACAGTGTCCCAGAACTTTTTGGAGTTGGAGCTACAGGATGCAAATTTCTGCCTGAAGAAGCTGGCCTTAGCTTTCCTGACTGACTGCGTGTATTGGTTCCTGACTTCCCTGAACAGTTGCATATCGCGGGGACTATTCGATGCTATTGCAGTCCGCCACAGGATGTTTTTGTGCTGGTTGAGGGTAATCAGGTCTGGAGTGAACCAAGGGCTATATCTGTTCTTAGTTCTGCATTTTTTGAACGGAGCATGCTTATCTAAAATGGTGAGGAAGTTACTTTTGAAGAATGACCAGGCATCTTCAACTGACGGGATGAGGTCAATGTCCTTCCAGGATACCCGGGCCAGGTCGATTAGAAAGGCCTGCTCACAGAAGTGTTTTAGGGAGCGTTTGACAGTGATGAGGGGTGGTCGTTTGACTGCGGCTCCGTAGCGGATGCAGGCAATGAGGCAGTGATCGCTGAGATCCTGGTTGAAGACAGCGGAGGTGTATTTGGAGGGCCAGTTGGTCAGGATGACGTCTATGAGGGTGCCCTTGTTTACAGATTTAGGGTTGTACCTGGTGGGTTCCTTGATGATTTGTGTGAGATTGAGGGCATCTAGCTTAGATTGTAGGACTGCCGGGTGTTAAGCATATCCCAGTTTAGGTCACCTAACAGAACAAACTCTGAAGCTAGATGGGGGGCGATCAATTCACAAATGGTGTCCAGGGCACAGCTGGGAGCTGAGGGGGGTCGGTAGCAGGCGGCAACAGTGAGAGACTTATTTCTGGAGAGAGTCGTTTTTAAAATTAGTAGTTCGAACTGTTTGGGTATGGACCTGGAAAGTATGACATTACTTTGCAGGCTATCTCTGCAGTAGACTGCAACTCCTCCCCCTTTGGCAGTTCTATCTTGACGAAAAATGTTATAGTTGGGTATGGAAATCTCAGAATTTTTGGTGGCCTTCCTGAGCCAGGATTCAGACACGGCAAGGACATCAGGGTTAGCAGAGTGTGCTAAAGCAGTGAGTAAAACAAACTTAGGGAGGAGGCTTCTGATGTTGACATGCATGAAACCAAGGCTTTTTCGATCACAGAAGTCAACAAATGAGGGTGCCTGGGGACATGCAGGGCCTGGGTTTACCTCCACATCACCCGCGGAACAGAGGAGGAGTAGTATGAGGGTGCGGCTAAAGGCTATCAAAACTGGTCGCCTAGAGCGTTGGGGACAGAGAATAAAAGGAGCAGATTTCTGGGCATGGTAGAATATATTCAGGGCATAATGCGCAGACAGGGGTATGGTGGGGTGCGGGTACAGCGGAGGTAAGCCCAGGCACTGGGTGATGATAAGAGAGGTTGTATCTCTGGACATGCTGGTTGTAATGGGTGAGGTCACCGCATGTGTGGGAGGTGGGACAAAGGAGGTATCAGGGGTATGAAGAGTGGAACTAGGAGCTCCATTGTAAACTAAAACAATGATAACTAACCTGAACAACAATATACAAGGCATATTGACATTTGAGACATCTGCTAACCATGTGTATGTGACAAATAAAATGTGATTTGATTTGATGTGAAGGCATTCCAGAGAGAAGGCAGGGAGAGACTGGCCAAACCCACCAGCTACTGGGCTCAAATCTAGACATTTAACCAAGAAATTAAGGAGTCCATGTGTGTGAGTGAAAAAACAGGGGTACTCATATATACAAACACACAGAGGTGTAACAGTTTTGCTTCTGTCCCTCTCCTCGCCCTTACCTGGGCTCGAACCAGGGACCCTCTGAACACATCAACAACTGTCTCCCACGAAGCATCGTTACCTATCGCTCCACAAAAGCAGAGCAAGGGAAACAACTACTTCAAGATCTCAGAATGAGTGACATCACCAATTGAAACTCTATTAGTTGCACAAAGCTAAGTAGCTAACCATTTCACACCGGTTACTCTCACCCCCCTTTGACCTCCTCCTTTCCGCAGCAACGGAATCAATGTAACAGTGTTGCTTCCGTCCCTCTCCTCACCCCTACCTGGGTTCGAACCCTCTGAACACATTAACAACTGTCTCCCACGAAGCATCGCTACCTATCGCTCCACAAAAGCAGGACAAGGGAAGCAACTACTTCAAGGTCTCAGAGTGAGTGATGTCACCGATTGAAACGCTATTAGCGTGCACCGCTAACTAGCTAGCCATTTCACACCGGTTACACAGGCATACACATTCACACATATCACGAGCCCTCAAACTTTCCCATTTACCCCATATCTTCTTTCCACACTTGAACATGCTAAATCCACACGATTAAACATTTTGCCCCCTCCGGGTTCACTCTGAGCTGTTCATCCACGTGAGCCACATTCCAAGAGGCCAATCTCTCTGTGTGTGTGTGTGTGTGTGTGTGTGTGTGTGTGTGTGTGTGTGTGTGTGTGTGTGTGTGTGTGTGTGTGTGTGTGTGTGTGTGTGTGTGTGTGTGTGTGTGTGTGTGTGTGTGTGTGCGTGCGTGCGCGTGCGTGTGTGTGTGTGTGTGCTCGCGTGCTGCATGATGTATGATGTCTGTATTGTATGATCTAAAGCCTAGGACCCAGGCTGGCTTTATAAGATCCTGTGGAGTGTAGCTGTTAATTATCGGCAGCCAGGGCCTGTGGACTTATCCTTTCCTCTCCAGTCCCTTTGAGTTGAGGGCTGATGACGTCTCGACACTCAGGGAGCCAGCATTGTGTGTGCGTACCTGGTAGGGCATGTAAAGTGTGCAAACGGCGCAGTGCAGCGTCATCATGGCGGTATTGGCATTGTACTGTCTCTCCGCCCTGATACTCCCTGTACTAAACAGGAAGAGGAGAGGCTTAGCCCACAGCTTCGCCTCCTGCTCCTCTGCCTCCGTCATAGACACCCCCGAAGGTTCTGGGTAGAGCATTTAAAGGACCTGAATAGTCAAAATTGTGTTTTTCTGCAGTGTTAATGAGTCTCCAGAACTTTAGCTCATGTAGCAGACAAAACCTACTTTATGAGGTAGTACAAACCAATGGCAGGGATAGACATATGGGTATACAGACAAGTTTTATTTGGGTCCCAGCCCATCTGGGGATGAAGGGGAATGATGCAGCTGATCTACTGGCTGAACAAGCACTTGGTAGTGGGGATGTGGATGTTGTAGTTTCAATGAGCAAGGCAGAGGCAAAAAGCATGATATGGACAGTCATGGTGCAGAGATGGCAGGACCAGTGGAATAGAGATACTAAAGGCAGGCATTTACTTCAAGTGCAGGGGAAAGTCAAGGAGGGGAGGACGGAACGAAGCGAAGGAAGAGAGGAGGCTATTTTACAATATTAAGGGTTAACATCTGCTAACCATGTGTATGTGACCAATAACATTTGATTTGACTTTAAGTGACTTTAAGTCACAGACAGTGTCACCAGCAAAGCACCCCCACACCATAACACCATCTCGTCCATGCTTTACGGTGGGAAATGCACATGCAGAGATCATCCGTTCACCCACACTGGGACTCACAAAGACACAGCGGTTGGAACCAAAAATCTCCAATTTGTACTCCAGACCAAAAAAAACTAATTTCCATCGGTCTAATGTCCATCAAATATGAGTTCCAAGATGGCATAGCAGTTGGATGTCTGTTTTGATTGTCTTGTCCCATCCCGTGTATATATTGTTTTTCTTTGTATATATTTAAAATATTTTTATTCTCAATTTCCATCTACGGACTGAACATACTCACCTGCAACCCACCTCACCCAATGTGGTACGGATCAGCTCATTTTTATACTTTAGAACCAGATGCCCCTTCAGAAGCTAGCCGGCTAACTACAGTGCCTTGCGAAAGTATTCGGCCCCCTTGAACTTTGCGACCTTTTGCCACATTTCAGGCTTCAAACATAAAGATATAAAACTGTATTTTTTTGTGAAGAATCAACAACAAGTGGGACACAATCATGAAGTGGAACGACATTTATTGGATATTTCAAACTTTTTTAACAAATCAAAAACAGAAAAATTGGGCGTGCAAAATTATTCAGCCCCCTTAAGTTAATACTTTGTAGCGCCACCTTTTGCTGCGATTACAGCTGTAAGTCGCTTGGGGTATGTCTCTATCAGTTTTGCACATCGAGAGACTGAAAATGTTTCCCATTCCTCCTTGCAAAACAGCTCGAGCTCAGTGAGGTTGGATGGAGAGCATTTGTGAACAGCAGTTTTCAGTTCTTTCCACAGATTCTCGATTGGATTCAGGTCTGGACTTTGACTTGGCCATTCTAACACCTGGATATGTTTATTTTTGAACCATTCCATTGTAGATTTTGCTTTATGTTTTGGATCATTGTCTTGTTGGAAGACAAATCTCCGTCCCAGTCTCAGGTCTTTTGCAGACTCCATCAGGTTTTTCTTCCAGAATGGTCCTGTATTTGGCTCCATCCATCTTCCCATCAAGTTTAACCATCTTCCCTGTCCCTGCTGAAGAAAAGCAGGCCCAAACCATGATGCTGCCACCACCATGTTTGACAGTGGGGATGGTGTGTTCAGGGTGATGCGCTGTGTTGCTTTTACGCCAAACATAACGTTTTGCATTGTTGCCAAAAAGTTCAATTTTGGTTTCATCTGACCAGAGCACCTTCTTCCACATGTTTGGTGTGTCTCCCAGGTGGCTTGTGGCAAACTTTAAACGACACTTTTTATGGATATCTTTAAGAAATGGCTTTCTTCTTGCCACTCTTCCATAAAGGCCAGATTTGTGCAATATACGACTGATTGTTGTCCTATGGACAGAGTCTCCCACCTCAGCTGTAGATCTCTGCAGTTCATCCAGAGTGATCATGGGCCTCTTGGCTGCATCTCTGATCAGTCTTCTCCTTGTATGAGCTGAAAGTTTAGAGGGACGGCCAGGTCTTGGTAGATTTGCAGTGGTCTGATACTCCTTCCATTTCAATATTATCGCTTGCACAGTGCTCCTTGGGATGTTTAAAGCTTGGGAAATCTTTTTGTATCCAAATCCGGCTTTAAATTTCTTCACAACAGTATCTCGGACCTGCCTGGTGTGTTCCTTGTTCTTCATGATGCTCTCTGCGCTTTTAACGGACCTCTGAGACTATCACAGTGCAGGTGCATTTATACGGAGACTTGATTACACACAGGTGGATTGTATTTATCATCATTAGTCATTTAGGTCAACATTGGATCATTCAGAGATCCTCACTGAACTTCTGGAGAGAGTTTGCTGCACTGAAAGTAAAGGGGCTGAATAATTTTGCACACCCAATTTTTCAGTTTTTGATTTGTTAAAAAAGTTTGAAATATCTAATAAATGTCGTTCCACTTCATGATTGTGTCCCACTTGTTGTTGATTCTTCACAAAAAAATACAGTTTTATATCTTTATGTTTGAAGCCTGAAATGTGGCAAAAGGTCGCAAAGTTCAAGGGGGCCGAATACTTTCGCAAGGCACTGTAGCTACTAGCTAGTAGTCAGTTAGCCACTGCTAGCGGACATCACTGTTAACTCAGACATCTGCCAGCCTAATGCCTGGTCAATTCCCTCCAGTCTAAACAGTGCGATATCAACCCAGAGCATATCGGATTGTTTTTTTCTCTGCCATATTTCGGGATTCCTACCGCAAGCTCTAAAACCTTTACTCCGGATCATCGCAGCTAGCTAGCTGCTATCTGAGTGGCTACTCCTGGCTAACGTAAATCGTGCCTCTAGAGACAAAACCTCTCTCATCATCACTCAATGCCTAGGCTTACCTCCGCTGCACTTACATCCTACCATACCCTTGTCTGTACATTATGCCTTGAATCTATTCTTTGCGCCCAGAAACCTGCTCCTTTAATTCTCTGTTTCTAACGCACTAGATGTCCAATTCTTTTAGCCTTTAGCAGTACTCTTATCCTACTCCTCCTCTGTTTCTCTGGTGATGTGGAGGTTAACACAGGCCCTGTATCTCCCAGCACCACACCCATTCCCCGGGCGCTCTCATTTGTTGACTTCTGTAACCGTAAAAGCCTTGGTTTCATGCATGTTAACATCAGAAGCCTCCTCCCTAAGTTTGTTTTATTCACTGCTTTAGCACACTCCGCCAACCCGGATGTCCTAGCTGTGTCTGAATCCTGGCTTAGGAAGGCCACCAAAAATCCTGAAATTTCCATCCCAAACTATAACATTTTCCGACAAGATAGAACTGCCAAAAGTTGCAATCTACTGCAGAGAAAGCCTGCAGAGTTCTGTCATACTATTCAGGTCTGTGCCCAAACAATTTGAGCTTCTACTTTTAAAAATCCACCTTTCCAGAAACAATTCTCTCACCATTGCCACTTGTTATAGACCCCCTTCAGCCCCCAGCTGCGCCCTGGACACCATATGTGAATTAATCGCCCCCCATCTCTCTTCAGAGTTCATACTGTTAGGTGACCTAAACTGGGACATGATTAACACCCCGGCCGTCCTACAATCTAAGATAGATTCCCTCAATCTCACACAAATTATCAAGGAACCTACCAAGTACAACCCTAAATCCGTAACCATGGGCACCCTCTTAGATATCATCCTGACCAACTTGCCCTCTAAATACACCTCTGCTGTCTTCAACCAGGATCTCAGTGATCACTGCCTCATTGCCTGCGTGTGTAATGGGTCTGCGGTCAAACGACCACCCCTCATCACTGTCAAACGCTACCTAAAACACTTCAGCGAGCACTTCTTCGACCTGACCCGGGTATCCTGGAAGGATATTGACCTCATTCCGCCAGTAGAGGATGCCTGGTTGCTCTTTAAAAGTGCTTTCCTCTCCATCTTAAATAAGCATGCCCCATTCAAAAAATGTAGAACTAGGAACAGAGCCCTTGGTTCTCCCCAGACTTGACTGCCCTTGACCAGCACAAAAACATCCTGTGGCATTCTGCATTAGCATCGAATAGCCCCGCGATATGCAACTTTTCAGGGAAGTCAGGAACCAATATACTCAGTCAGTTAGGAAAGCAAAGGCTAGCTTTTTCAAACAGAAATGTGCTTCCTGTAGCACTAATTCCAAACAGTTTTGGGACACTGTAAAGTCCATGGAGAACAAGAGAACCTCCTCCCGGCTGCCCACTGCACTGAGGATAGGAAACACTGTCACCACCGATAAATCCACGATAATCGTTCATTTCAATAAGCATTTCTCTACGACTGGCCATGCTTTCCACCTGGCTACCCCAACCCCGGCCAACAGCTCTGCACCCCCCGCAGCAACTGGGCCAAGCCCCCCCACCCCTCACTTCTCCTTCACCCAAATCCAGACAGCTGATGTTCTGAAAGAGCTGCAAAATCGGGATCCCAACAAATCAGCAGGGCTAGACAATCTGGACCCTCTCTTTCTAAAATTATCTGCCGTAATTGTTGCAATCCCTATTACTAGCCTTTTCAACCTCTGTCATATCGTCTGAGATCCCCAAAGATTGGAAAGCTGCCATGGTCATCCCCCTCTTCAAAGGGGGACACTCTAGACCCAAACTGTTATAGACCTATATCCATCCTGCCCTGCCTTTCTAAAATCTTCGAAAGCCAAGTGAACAAACAGATCACCGACCATTTCGAATCCCACCGTACCTTCTCCACTATGCAATCTGGTTTCCGAGCTGGTCATGGGTGCACCTCAGCCACGCTCAAGATCCTAAAGGATATAATAATTGCCATCGATAAAAAATAACACTGTGCAGCTGTATTCATCAACCTGGCCAAGGCTTTCGACTCTGTCAATCACCGCATTCTCAATAGCCTTGGCTTCTCAAATGACTGCCTCGCCTGGTTCACTAACTACTTCTCAGACAGAGTTCAGTGTGTCAAATCGGAGGGCCTGTTGTCCGGACCTCTGGCAGTCTCTATGGGGGTGCCACAGGGTTCAATTCTCGGGCTGACTCTTTTCTCTGTATATATCAATGATGTCGCTCTTGCTGCTGGTGATTCTCTGATCGACCTCTATGCAGACGACACCATTCTGTATACATCTGGCCCTTCTTTGGACACTGTGCTAACAAACCTCCAAACGAGCTTCAACGCCATACAACACTCCTTCCGTGGCCTCCAACTGCACTTAAATGCTAGTAAAACTAAATGCATGCTCTTCAACCGATTGCTGCCCGCAACCTCCCGCCCGACTAGCATCACTACTCTGGACGGTTCTGACTTAGAATATAACTACAAATACCTAGGTGTCTGGCTGCAGCTGTACACAACCCATCTGTAAATAGCCCATCCAACCAACTACCTACCTCATCCCCATATTTGTTTTGTTTTTCTGCTCTTTTGCACACCGGTATTTCTACTTGCACATCCTCATCTGCATGTCTATCACTCCTGTGTTTAATTGCTAAATTGTAATTACTTCGCCACTATGGCCTATTCATTGCCTTACCTCCTTATTTCATTTGCACACACTGTATACAGATCTTTCTATTGTGTTATTGACTGTATGTTCGATTATCCCATGTGTAATTCTGTGTTGTTGTTTTTGTCGCACTGCTTTGCTTTATCTTGTCCAGGCTGCAGTTGTAAATGAGAACTTGTTCTCAACTGGCCTACCTGGTTAAATATAGGTGAAATAAAAAAATATATAAAAAACCCAAGGTGTCATCTCCATGATCAAGCTAGACATGTTCGGCTAAATGCTGAATGCTTGCTGGTTGACAACACCCCATGTGGATAAGACCGTTCCTGGAGCATTTTAGTTCATTATCATTGGCTCGTGTCTACTTATCTAGGACCGAGTTAAGGAAACTCAACTGTTGAACAGGAGGATGATGCTTTTAGTAACATTAGTTAACTGTTTAGCGTTGTGGGTCCTACTGATTATCCAAAACAACCTCAACTACCCCAAACAGCTATCACTGCAGTTACTGTCACTGTATCACTACCCAAAACAGCTATTACTGTAGTTCCTGTATCACTACCTAAAACAGCTAGCACTGTAGTTTTAGTTGTTTGTGATAGTAGTTTTGTGTAGTTTGTGGCAGTAGTTTTGTGTAGTTTGTGGTAGCTGTTTTGTGTAGTTTGTGGTAGCTGTTTTATGTAGTTTGTGGTAGTTGTTTTGTGTAGTTTGTTGTAGCTGTTTTGTGTAGTTTGTTGTAGCTATTTTTGGTAGTTTGAGGCTGTCTTCGGTAGTTTCAGGGTTGTTTTGGGTAGTTTGTGTTAGTGGTTTTGAGTACTTGTTTTCTGTAGTTTGTGCAACTTGTTTTGGGAGGTTTGTGCTACTTGTTTTAGGGTACTTTGTGCTACTTGTTTAGGGTAGTTTGTGCTAGCTGTTTTGGGTCGTTTGTGGTCGCTGTTTTTGGTAGTTTGGGGTAGCTTTGGGTTGGGACGCCTAGTAGTTATTAATAAGTATTAATTAATCTCCCCCACATAGCTTTTTGTGACGCTGTAATAGCAGCAGTGCTGGGATTTACGTCTGGAGTACCTGGAAACTACTTGCTATCCTCCATGGTGGCAGCAGGTTACCTGTTTGTGCCTCCACCAGGAGACATAAAAATAAAAGAATTAGGGGCCTATCATGAGCATTACATGTCAATGACTCTTCTTATAGGATTTCCTCTGATGTTGTTTCTGACCATGATAGTAGGAGGACAACTGGCCAAAACTGCCTCTTGGAGAGTTAGGAGGGTTGGGACGACTGAGCTGAATGCTACGGAGGTGACTGCAATTCTGATAGCGACCACTGTTGCATGTGGAGGTTTGGGACACCTCATGGAAACCATCATTGGAAAATTGTCTGAACTCCTAATTGTGTACAAATATGGGCTTGTAAAATGTGCATTTCTTATAGCAGCACTTACTGTGGCTTTACTCGCAGCCTTGGTAACGGCTCGGTTGGCATACCACCCAGCATCCCACTGCTAGCTTGCTTCTGAAGCTAAACATGGTTGGTCCTGGATGGGAGACCAGACGCTGCTGGAAGTGGTGTTGGGGGCGAGTAGGAGACACCCTTTCCTCTGGTCTAAAAAAATATCCCAATGTCCCAGGGCAGTAATTGGGGACATTGCCCTGTGTTGGATGCTGTCTTTCAGATGAGATGTTAAACAGGTGTCCTGACTCTCTGTGGTCACTAAAGATCCCATGGCACTTATTGTAAGAGTAGGGGTGTTGACCCTGGTGTCCTGGCAAAATTCCCAATCTGGCCCTTATACCATCACGGTCACCTAATTATCTCCAGTTTACAACTGGCTCATTCATTCCTGCTCCTCTCCCTCTAACTATTCCCCAGGTCATTGCTGTAAGTTAGAACGTGTTTTCAGTCAACTTACCTGGTAAAAAAAAGGGTTAAACATGTTTAATCATAATAATAAAAAAATGGGAGCAGTGAAACCAGGAGCAGCAGCTGAAGGAGGGGGATTATTACCAGTCAGTCCTGGGGAATTGGGTGACTGTGGGGGATCTGTTGGGTCCAGCACGGATGGCTCTGTATGCTGCACTAACATGGAGCAGTCGTACCTATGGGAAGGCAGGGAGAGTGGGGGCAATACTGGGGGCAGTGTCTGCATCTCGTTCTGATAGTGGTCTTCTGGCTCTCAGTAGTCTGTATATAATATCCCAAGAGATACAGAACAGAAATTGTTTGACTAAAGTTATTATTTTTCTTTCTCGTGCCTTTGTAGTCATTGTATGTAAGCATTGTATTTTAAATACATGTACGTATGGTACTTCAGGCCGTCATTATAAATGAGCATTTGTTCTTCTCATTTAAATATGTTGACTCTCCTTGATGAAATAATAGTTTAAAACTATGTATATACAGCGCCTTCAGAAAGTATTCAGACGACTTGACTTTACACACATTGTGTTACATTACAGCCTTTTTGGGGAACTGTGGGGGGTCTTAGATGTGCCCATGAGCAAGGACGGTGACCCTGGTTGCTTCTGTGTGTCTCTCTGGATGGGAGTCTGTTAGATGACTAATATGATGTAGTTGATGAGTGGCTTCACTGCAAGTATATTGTATGTTTTAAATATTCAAAAAAAAATGGTAATTTTTACAGCATGTGGGTATCATTCTGGGCCTCTCAAAATATTCTTAAGATCATTGTTAAAACATATCATCATCGCAAATTGCGTGTGTTGTGTGCGTGTACTGAAACAGAAGGCTGATGCAATTTATTAGCAACGTCTGCAGCATGCGTGTGTAGAGAGGGAGGGTCTAGAATGCACACTGAAACACCATAAACGCTGTAAAGGAGAGCGAGTAAAAAAGGTGAAATGACAAAACAAAATGACGCGCAACCAAACTAACTGTAGAGATTAGAGGGAGATGTATTTCATTTAGGAGGTAGGTAAGGTAAGGTAAGGATACCAGGGTACATCTAAAATGGCTCCCTATAGAGTGCACTACTTCTGACCGAAGCCTATTGGGATCTGGTAAAAAAAAGTAGTGCACTCTATCAGGAATAGGGTGCTATTTGGGACATATACACCATCATATCAGACTGATATAGGAGCCTCAAAACCCCACTCCCGTTCCTCTTGTCTACCCAGAACCCATGACGACATTTCTAATTAACCCTGCTATTTTAGGCTAGAATAAATGTGTCATGAACAGAAACAGTATGGCTTTGTGTAAGAGAAGGGGAGAGAGAGGGGGATGGAAACGAGTTAGAGTGAGTGAATTACTGACAGCAAAATAGAAAAATAGTGAGGGAGCGAATGAGTGTGAAAGAGAGTGTGCATAGTTTCAATAAATAAAAAAGACAGACAAGCGCAGTTGATTTGAGGGTGGTATTTTTCTATGATAATGTCGCCATCCAGTGGCCATATCCAGTACCACAGATACTGTACCAAGTTAGATTCAGATTCAGTGTTTAATATCAAATCAGTTTATTGTCACGTGCGCTGAATACAACAGGTGTAGACCTTACAGTGAAATGCTTACTTACAGGCTCTAACCAATAGTGCAAAAAAGGTATTAGGTGAACAATAGGAAAGTTAAGAAATAAAACAACAGTAAAAAGATGGGCTATATACAGTAGCGAGGCTATAAAAGTTGCCAGGCTACATACAGACACCGGTTAGTCAGGCTTATTGAGGTAGTATGTACATGTAGGTGTGGTTAAAGTGATTATGCATATATGATGAACAGAGAGTAGCATAAGTGTAAAAGAGGGGTTGCCGGGTGGTGGGACACAATGTAGATAGCCCGGTTAGCCAAAGTGCGAGAGCACTGGTTGGTCAGCCAAAATGAGGTAGTATGTATATGAATATATAGTTAAAGTGACTACGCATATATGATAAACAGAGATTAGCAGCAGCATAAGAAGAGTGGTTGGGGGGAGCACACAATGCAAATAGTCTGGGTAGCCATTTGATCACCTGTTCAGGAGTCTTATGGCTTGGGGGTAAAAACTGTTGAGAAGCCTTTTTGTCCTAGACTTGGCACTCCGGTACCGCTTGCCATGCGGTAGAAGAGAGAACAGTCTATGACTGGGGTGGCTGGGGTCTTTGACAATTTTTAGGGCCTTCCTCTGACACAGCCTGGTATAGAGGTCCTGGATGGCAGGCAGCTTAGCCCCAGTGATGTACTGGGTTGTACGCACTACCCTCTGTAGTGCCTTGCGGTCGGAGGCCGAGCAATTGCCGTATCAGCCAGTGATGCAAACAGTTAGGATGCTCTCGATGTTGCTGCTGTAGAACCGTTTGAGGATCTCAGGACCAATGCCAAATATTTTTAGTTTCCTGAGGGGGAATAGGCTTTGTCGTGCCCTCTTCACAGCTGTCTTGGCGTGTTTGGACCATTCTAGTTTGTTGTTGATGTGGACACCAAGGAACATGAAGCTCTCAACCTGCTCCATCACCCCGTCGATGAGAATGGGGGCGTGCTCGGTCCTCCTTGTCCTGTAGTCCACAATCATCTCCTTAGTCTTGGTTACGTTGAGGGATGGTTGTTATTCTGGCACCACCCGGCCAGGTCTCTGACCTCCTCCCTATAGGCGGTCTCGTCGTTGATCAGGCCTACCACTGTTGTCTGCAAACTTAATGGTGTTGGAGTCGTGCCTGGCCATGCAGTCGTGGGTGAACAGGGAGTACAGAAGGGGACTGAGCACGCACTCCCGGGGAGCTCCAGTGTTGATGATCAGCTTGGCACATGTGTTGCTACCTACCATCAACACCTAGGGGCAGGCCATCAGGAAGTCCACGATCCAGTTGCGGAGGGAGGTGTTTATTACCAGGATCCTTACCTTAGTGATGAGCTTTGAGGGTACTATGGTGTAGTCAATGAATAGCATTCTCACATAAGTGTTCCTTTTGTCCAGGTGGGAAAGGGCAGTGTGGAGTGCAATAGAGATTGCATCATCTGTGGATCTGTTTGGGCGGTATGCAAATTGGAGTGGGTCTAGGGTTTCTGGGATAATGGTGTTGTGAGCCATTACCAACCTTTCAAAGCACTTCATGGCTACGGACGTGAGTGCTATGGGTCTGTAGTCATTTAGGCAGGTTGCCTTTGTGTTCTTGGGCATAGGGACTATGGTGGTCTGCTTGAAACATGTTGGTATTACAGACTCAATCAGGGACATGTTGAAAATGTCAGTGAAGACACCTGCCAGTTGGTCAGCACATGCCCGGAGCACACGTCCTGGTAATCCACCTGGCCCCGCAGCCTTGTGTATGTTGACCTGTTTAAAAGGTCTTACTCACGTCGGCTAACGAGAGCGTGATCACACAGTCGTCTGGAACAGCTGATGCTCTCATGCATGCCTTAGTGTTGCTTGCCTCAAAGCGAGCATAGAATAATTTAGCTCGTCTGGTAGGCTCTTGTCACTGGGCAGCTCGCGGCTGTGCTTCCCTTTTGTAGTCTGTAAATAGTTTGCAAGTCCTGCCACATAAGACGAGCGTCGGAGCCGGTGTAGTATGATTCAATCTTAGCCCTGTATTGACGCTTTGCCTGTTTGATGGTTCGTCACAGGGCATAGCAGGATTTCTTGTAAGCTTCCGGGTTAGAGTCCCACAACATGAAAGCGGCAGCTCTACCCTTTAGCTCAGTGCGAATGTTGCCTGTAATCCATGGATTCTGGTTGGGGTTTGTACGTACAGTCACCGTGGGGACAACGTCCTCAATGCACTTATTGATAAAGCCAGTGGCTGATGTGGTGTATTGCTCAATGCCATCGGAAAAATCCCAGAACATGTTCCAGTCTTTGATAGCAAAGCAGTCCTGTAGTTTAGTATCTGCTTCATCTGACCACCTTTTTATAGACCGAGTCACTGGTGCTTCCTGCTTTAATTGTTGCTTGTAAGCAGGAATCAGGAGGATAGAGTTATGGCCAGACTTACAAAATGGAGGTGTGTACAAAGCTCTTCCTCGCGTCTCTGTGTGTGGAGTATAGGTGATCTAGATTTTTTCCCCCTCTGGTTGTTGATAGAAATTTGGTAGAACTGATAGTCACATGTACAGGGTTGCAGGTGTGATGGCAGGGTACAGTGAAAAACTTAGGCTTCGAGCTCCAACATGCAGGACTAAGTTTAATAAAATAATGAAAATAGTAATAAAAAAATCTACCAAAATAGGACTATATAAACATAACTGTGGCAGTGATAAATAACTAAATGTCCATTGGGGTGGAGGCATAGTAAGAACTGTTGAGGGGGTAGGGGGAGAATGACCACAGGAAGGGCAGCATGACCATTGAGGATGTCTGGGGACAAAGTGAAATTTAAACAATAAATTGTAATAATATACATAGTAACTGCAACAGTGATGACTGTCATTGAGATGGGGGCAGAGAAAGTCCATAGGGAGACAGGGGAGCTAACTGACTAGTGGTGGCTATTCAGCAGCCTGATGCTCTGAGGGTAGAAACTATTAGCCAGTCTCCGTTTTTGCCATGATGCTCCTGTGAAGCCCGTGTCTGAGTGATTCAAGTGTGGAGAACAGGGTGTGCCTGGGGTCCCTGATGATCCACTTGGACTTCCTGCGACACTTAGAGTTGTAGGTGTCCTGTTGGGCAGGCAGTGTGCACCCAATGGTGTGTTCAGCTGCAAGTATAGCAGCTGAAGAGTTATAAATTGTGTTCAAGCGCAGCTCCCTTGAAAAAGAGGCCTTAGTGTCTCAATGGGACTCCCTGCTAAAATAAAAATACAGTCACCAAATAATTTACAATGTAAAAAGTTTATAAAAAATAAAACAAAGACGCATTCAAGTTTACATTTTTTTATTTTATTTTTTTCATAAAAAAGTTGTTTGGAAGCTGAGACCCCTTTATACCCTACCTGCTATTCTAAGCAACCGGGAAGAAAAAGATGGATAATCGATAATACACACCTCATATACAGAAATGCATAGTCGTCTAGCAAACACCTCCAGTAACTGCCTACTCCAATGAGGTTAATTTCATCAACTGGGGTGCGTTCAATTTAACGTTTCCTCCGTTGCGTGACAGTTTGTACTGAATGACACGCTTCCCCAAAACGGTGTGTACCGTTCTTCAAAAGTCTTTGAGGTGTGTTTGCTCTCGTTTGGTGGGTGTGGCATGATCAATATGGGTGTGACCATTTGAAATCGTAAAACTCATGCAGCACACACCATTTACAATCTCCCTCTGGGCCACCATAATCACACTGTTCTTCAACTGGCCGTTTAGTGGAGTACAGTTTTCGTTGAAATAAATGATTTGATGGAGAAAACTTAACACCATTCTTTCGTACTGAACGCACCCCTGGTTTGCACCAATGAGGTTTGACTCATTAGTAGGTTTCCACCAATGAGATTTGTTCCATTACAACTTTCAACCAATCAACAGTCTCCGCATAAGTGCAAAGTTAGAAGCACCACTAACACATCGGGGCTGCATTTCACGTGTTACCCTTTGTCACCAGAAGGATGTGTCAGAGCGTGACCAAACTCCACAGTATTCCCTTCACACACTGCCTCTGATCTAAAGTCAGTTTTGCTCTCTAGCCTGTCCAAACATGACGAGAGGGCAGAGAACGCAGGACAAGACTCCCTGTCTCAGTGTACCTCCAGAGTGGTGGACCTGCTTTGTGAGTAAGACAGAGAAAGAGAGCCTGTACACAGTATGCGTACTCCTCATTCCGTAAGAGCTACAAACAGGAGTCCCAGTGCAGAGTGAGGTCCGAGCTGTCCAAGAAGTCCGCTGAGAACACACTGGGGGGCGTGTGGGGGCCCAGAGGGGCGAGACTCGTCCTCCCACCTCCACCACCCATAGAGATGTCCAGCCAGTCCATGCTGTCCAGGGCTGGGTCCCCAAAGTCAAGCCCTGCTGGTTGGGTGGAGAAGCCCAGGTCGCTAGTGTCCATGTCCACCGGGGAGGGGGGATGGTCCAGGATGCTGGGGGTGCTCAGCATTTGGCTGTGGAGGTCATCAATCAAAGTCAGACCGCCATCAGGCTCCACCCCCAGGAGAGGCGTGCCCGTGGTGCTCTCTAGGAAGTCCTCCAGACGACCACTTCCTGTACAGGGTGATGGCGAGGGCTGCTGGGAAGGCACATCGGGCAGGGAGGGCTCCGGGGGGGTGGTGGACGGCGAGATGTGGAGAGGGGACGAGGGAGGGGTGGGGGGGTCGGAGTGGTTTTGGGCCAGGGAATGGTCTGGGTTGGCTCGGAATCCAGAGATTTCTGGTTGGGGATGAAAAAATAAAAAGCATTAATATCGGGCACTTGATCAAAACAAATGGGTTTGCTTATGTACTGGCAGTGAGACATGAAGATATACAGTACCAGTCAAAAGTTTGAACACCTACTCATTCAAGGCTTTTTCTTTAGTTGTACTATTTTCTACATTGTAGAAAAATAGCGAAGACATCAAAACCATGAAATAAAGTAGTAAACAAGAATGTTTTAAACAAATTAATAGATTTTATATTCTTCAAATAGCCACCCTTTGCCTTGATGACAGCTTTGCACACTCTTGGCATTCTCTTAACCAGCTTCACCTGGAATGCTTTTCCAACAGCCTTGAAGGAGTTCCCACATATACTGAGCACTTGTTGGCTGCTGTTCCTTCTCTGCGGTCCAACTCATCCCCAACCATCTCAATTGGGTTGAGGTCGGTTGATTGTGGAGGCCAGGTCATCTGATGCAGCACTCCCTCACTCTCCTTCTTGGTCAAATAGCCTTTACACAGCCTGGAGGTGTGTTGGGTTATTGTCCTGTTGAAAAAAAAATGATAGTCCCACTAAGCCCAAACCAGATGGGATGGCGCATTGCTGCAGAATGCTGTTGTAGCCATGCTGGTTAAGTGTGCCTTGAATTCTAAATAATTCACAGACAGTGTCACCAGCAAAGCACCCCCACACCACCTCCTTCCTCCATGATTCACAGTGGGAACCACGCGTGTGGAGATCATCCGTTCACCTACTCTGCGTCTGACAAAGACATGGCGGTTGGAACAACAACAAAAAAATGGCTAATTTGGACCAAAGGACAGATTTCAACCGATCGAATGTCCATTGCTCGTGTTTCTTGGCCCAATCAAGTCTCTTCTTCTTATTGGTGTCCTTTAGTATTGGTTTCTTGGCAGCAATTAGACCATGAAGGCCTGATTCACAGTCTCCTCTGAACAGTTGATGTTGAGATGTGTCTGTTACCTTAACTCTCTGAAGCATTTGTTTGGGCTGCAGTTTCTAAGGCTGGTAACTCTAATGAACTTATCCTCTGCAGAAGAGGTAACTCTGGGTCTTCCTTTCCTGTGGTGGTCCTCATGATAGCCAGTATCATCAAAGTGCTTGATGGTTTTTGTGACTGCACTTGAAGAAACGTTCAAACTACGTGACATTTTTCTGATTGACTGACCTTCATGTCTTAAAGTAATGATAGACTGTAATTTCTCTTTTCTTATTTGAGTTGTTCTTGCCATAATATGGACTTGGTCTTCTACCAAATAGGGCTTCTGTATACCACCACAACCTTGTCACTACACAACTGCTTGGCTCAAACGCATTAAGAATGCACACCTGTTAAATTGAAATGCATTCCAGGTGACTACCTCATGAAGTTGGTTGAGAGCATGCCAAGAGTGTGCAAAGCTGTCATCAAGTCAAAGGGTCTCAAATATTTGAAAAATATATTTTGATTTGTTAAAAAATGTTTTGGTTACTACATGATTCCATGTGTCATTTCATAGTTTTGATGTCTTCACTATTATTCTACAATGTAGAAAATAGTGAAAAATTCAGAAAAACCCTTGAATGAGTAGGTGTGTCCAAGTAGGTGTGTTTTACTGGTGCTGTATATGTGAGTGTTATGTTGTGTGTACTGCTATGTTCTCTTACCGCCACTCTTCAAGAGGATGTCAAACAGATCGTCCATCTGTTGACTGCTCAGCCCGTTCTCCTAGGAGAAGAGGACATATATTTTGAACAGTTTACAGTACTCATGATTGTTTAAACAAAATCGTCAAACATGTACAGTACTATAAAATTACCAAAATACTTTGAGCAAATTTGAGACGAAACCGATGCATACAGATGGACAGAGAAAAGAGGATGTAAAAGAAGACATTAATAAACATGAGCAGAGGGAGTTGGGCAGAGGGAGATGGAAGGAGTGAAGGACATACTTTAGGTCGTTGAGTGAAGGAGAAAGAGGTCTGTTCAGGAGAGGGAGGGATGAACAAAGTGTGCCAGTCAAAAGTCGGACACACTTCTCTCTGAAACGGTGGAAGCAGAGAATAAAGAAAGGATGAGGGAAGGGGAAAGGAAATAGGCAACAGAGAAAGAATAAAAACATGGAGACGAATGAAAAATCAAATATGAGATGACGTTGACATGCCATGAATGATCATTGCAGAATATATCTTACCTTGAGAGAGGGGGGAGAGGTGCTTTGGCTTTCAGACAAGTTGGACACCTCGCCAAAGAAAGGATGGAGATTGGGCGGGGCGGAGACAGATTGAGTGGGCTCTGGCACCCCATTGGTTATGCCATTTGTTTCCAGATGTAGACCTGCCTTCTGTTCCAGAACGAGGGGTATGAGGAAGAGGAAATTAAATAAGGCCAGTCTTGATTTTTGTTATCATTTTAAGAAGCTGTTAACACGGCCCCTCATTCATATTGAGTATTTCCCTACGCACCCCTAGTCCCTTTAGTTAGAATGCCTGACAGCTCCTCAGTCACCCCTTTTCTATCCAATCAGAGACTTTCTCTTTAGCCTGCTAATTGTAAATCCCGCCTCGTCAGTGAGTTGCGTTGAAGACGGGCAGTTTGTGAGTTCGCCACAGAAGCAACAAGACAACAAGTTGCACCATGTTTAACGTTATTTGTGCTCGCATCTAATAGTGAGTAATATGTGATGTTTTATCACACTGTATTCTGCTCACAATGGTGATGCTTCTAGCTACTAGCTCGTTAGCCAGGCTAACTATTTTCTATGGTTCACACACTCATTGCAGTTATGTTTATGATTGAGATACAAGAATATGTCCCGTTATTATTGCATTTATTCTATGCAGTTTGTTGTATTGTACAGCCTGCTTGTAACTTAGAGTTATATTATGTGGCAAAATTAGAGTTGTATTAAGGTATTAGTATTGTATATTGTATGGTAATATACAGTATATCACAAAAGTGAGTACACCCCTCACATTTTAGTAAATATTTGAGTATATCTTTTCATGTGACAACACTGAAGAAATGACACTTTGCTACAATGTAAAGTAGTGAGTGTACAGCTTGTTTAACAGTGTAAATTTGCTGTCCCCTCAAAATAACTCAACACACAGCCATTAATGTCTAAACCGCTGGCAACAAAAGTGAGTACACCTTTAAGTGAACAGGTGTACTCACTTTTGTGATATACTGTATATCTTAGATTATATTGTATGCATATTTCAGGTTCATCTGTCTATAGCCATACATAACCTATTATAGTACACAATAATATGTAAAAGGGGTATCTTTGGGCTCCCGAGTGGCACAGCGGTCTAAGGCACTGCATCTCAGTGCTAGAGGCGTCACTATAGACCCTGGTTCGATTCCAGGCTGTATTACAACCGGCAGTGATTAGGAGTCCCATAGGGCGGCGCACAATTGGCCCAGCGTCGTCCGGGTTTGGCCGTCATGGTAAATAAGAATGTTCTTAACTGACTTGCCTAGTTAAATAAAAGGTTAAAAATATATATTTTTTTCTACCTTGTAGAACCACTACCTACAATTACCCATTAAAGAACCCTAAAGATCTCCAGTGTGTTGGTTGACAGTGATGTGTGACAAGTCAGTCAAGACAGCACCCATACAGCATCCAACCCAGCAAACTACTTTAGTCCTCAGAGGGACAGGTTTACCCCCTATCCTTTTTTACAGACGGTGTCTGCTAATAGTGTGTGTGTAAGACAACCTTGTTTCTGTCACAATGTTTTGTCATTTTAATACCTTTTTGATAGACTGGTTGACAGGGCCTGGTTGTAACTGTTGTTTTGATTGGGTATCGGGGCTCAGTATCTCAGCTGGCAATTGGCTGGGGAGCTTACTTGGAGTTGACTGCAATCGCTAGAGTAAAAAGGGCAACTTTACTGCACTGTGATACCATCTTACACAATCATTTCACCAATATAGAGACCTGTAACACTTAATAGCAGATTTACAGTGTAACTGAACCTGCAGTGTGATGCGTTGCGATCCACTGGTTTTGCCCAATGAGGTCACGCCGTTTTGGCCCTCTGCACTGTTATTGGTCAGTGCTATCAGGTAGTGGTTGCCATTGCCGTCGGTGACCAGGGTGGGCGTGGTGCCCGATTTGAGGAGGTCCAATGAGAAGGTCTGGGTGGGGACATGGGTGCCATTCTGTTGGCTGATGAAGACTGGAGTGACCTGAAGAGAATAGAGTAGGAAAGAGGCATATTCAAACACAGGGCCCAGACACGAGCCAATCATAATGACCCAACAGAGAAGGCGAAGAGACTTGTGTCAATTAGGTTTGAAACCTGTCTCCTGCTTGCCAAACTGTTTGCCTGTTGAGCTGAAGTCTTCAGGTTTCAGACAAGTTTATTCCGTTAAATATAAAATATGGACCTGATGTGTGGCGTCTGTCAGCGGCGTGTATTCCTATACTGTAGATCTACAGACTGTACGATCGAGAGCTGTAATGATTGAATGTACCTTTTGTGGGGTGACTGTCTGACTCGGTTGTTTGTTCTGCTGCTGTCTCTGGTACTGTCTCTGCTGCTTCCTCTGCAGTACTTGCAGCTGTTTGTCCTGCAGCTGTTTGGCCTGCAGCTGTTTGGCCTGCAGCTGTTTGGCCTGCAGCTGTTTGGCCTGCAGCTGGAGCTGTTTCTGCTGGATGATCAGCTGTTGCTGGAATAACAACTGGGCCGAAGTCATCTGCTGCTGCATCTGCGGTGTCTGTTGTTGCTGGAGCTGTTTGGAATGCTGTTGTGTCTGTTGTTGTTGTTGTGAGTGTGTCTGTAGTAGTTGTGTCTGTAGTAGTTGTATCTGTGGTTGTTGTGCCTGCTGTTGTTTCAGTTGTTGTGTCTGTAATATTTGTTGTGTCTGTTGTTCAACCTGTATCCGGGGGACCTGCTGCAGTTTGAGCAGGGTCTGCTGAGAGCACTGTGTCGGCTGAGCCTCGTCCACTCCCTCCATCCCTTCTTCTGTGTCTACCTCCTTCTTGACCCTCACCATGTCTGTGTTGGTGAGAGAGAGATGGAGGATGGTAGAGGCTTTGATGGGGGTGGTTTGGGCCTCCTGGGCATAACCGTTCACCACCACTCCCTGTACTCCCTCCATCTCTCTCACTGCTCCAGTCTGTTTCCCCTGCTCCAATTGGGAGCGCAGGTTCTCCACCAGCCTCTGTTTCTGCCTCAGCATGCGTGTCAGCTCCTCAATCTGCTTGTCCTTCTCCTGAAGCATCTGGTCCTTGTCCAAGGGGGAGGCCTCCATGGTTGCCCCGGCTAGGGGCTCCTGAGGTGGGGCGGCAGGCTGAAGCTCGGTGGGAGAATGACGGGACTGGGAGAGGCTGCAGGTGGATAAGTGACCCTGGTTCTCCTCTTTGATGGAGGCTGGGGAGTGGTGCTGTGGAGAAGGGTGCAGGCTGAGCTGGGTCAGGGGAGAGCTCACCATCTCCCCGAACACGTCTCCATTACAGCTGGTCTCGTCGGGGCTCATCACCGCCAGAGACCGTTCTGACGGGGTGGGGGAGACTGGAGGGGAGGAGCTCGTACTGCCAAACCTCAAAATACAGGCCGGAGCGGCACTCTGAGCCAATGAGAAAGCGGGTATCTTCCCTGTTGCCTCTCCTGAATGGTGGGTGTGTGGATTAGTTCCGGCCTGGGGGGGGGCAGGGCTGATGGAGCCAGCAGGTTGGATTGAGGCGTGCGGTGGGGTTGGTTGGCTGGGTTTAGGGGTTACAGTAGCAGTAACACCAGCTCGATCTAAACCGTTCTGCTCCTGGTAGTTCCTCAGCCTCTCGATCAGGTCCATCTTGGTGCCAGACACGGTCAGACACCGTAGTTTCAGCTCCTGTTTCAGCTCAGCAACCTGGAGGAGAGAAGAAGTACAGTTATGATTCTGATCCATTACATCTCCCTCCCTCCAAAAGTGCATATCAATAGTCTTTATCTACACTGATCTGAAATAAATACATTCCCAGTAGCTAGTGTCTACACACAAAAGTATAAATATTTTTCTATGTATCCACCTATCTACTCACTTTGAAGTCATCCAGGTTGGCTGGTAGCGTCAAAGGTTTGGTCCCTCCCACAGGGGTTTGGCTCTGACGACTGGACCCATTCGGATTGGAAGGGACAGGGGTCGTCGGGGGAACACTGCGCAAAAGGGAAGGGGCGGGGTTGGTTGAAGGTGGTTGCTCTGCAGGTGGTCTGAGGAGAGAGAAACAACAGATGAGTCAGTCCACACACACAGTCTTATGCAGCTAACCTTAAGGGGGCATACAATTCAGTTCAAAATCCTATTATTTTAACCCGTACCCTAACTTTAAGCCTAATCTTAACCATAGCTTAGGTTTAGAATTAGGTTTAGGAGCTCCTGGGGACCAACAAAATGTCCCCAGTTGGTCAACTTTTTGTTTGTTTACTATTCTTGTGGGGACTTCTAGAGACACTCACACCTCTTTCTCCCCCCACCCCCACACACTTCTTCCCCCTCACACTCACACCTCTCCCCCCACACCTCTTTCTCCCCCCACGCTCACACCTCTTTCTCCCCACCACGCTCACACCTCTTTCTCCCCACCACGCTCACACCTCTTTCTCCCCACCACGCTCACACCTCTTTCTCCCCACCACGCTCACACCTCTTTCTCTCCCCCACGCTCACACCTCTTTCTCTCCCCCACGCTCACACCTCTTTCTCTCCCCCACGCTCACACCTCTTTCTCTCCCCCACGCTCACACCTTTCTCCCCCACGCTCACACCTCTCCCCCACGCTCACACCTCCCCCTCCACACTCACACCTCCCCCTCCACACTCACACCTCCCCCTCCACACTCACACCTCCCCCTCCACACTCACACCTCTTTCCCCCTCCCCACACACTCACACCTCTTTCCCCCACACACTCACACCTCTTTCCCCCACACTCACACCTCTTTCCCCCACACTCACACCTCTTTCCCCCACACTCACACCTCTTTCCCCCACACACTCACACCTCTTTCCCCACACACTCACACCTCTTTCCCCACACACTCACACCTCTTTCCCCCACACACTCACACCTCTTTCCCCACACACTCACACCTCTTTCCCCACACACTCACACCTCTTTCCCCACACACTCACACCTCTTTCCCCCACACACTCACACCTCTTTCCCCCACACACTCTCACCTCTTTCCCCCACACACTCACACCTCTTTCCCCCACACACTCACACCTCTTTCCCCCACACACTCACACCTCTTTCCCCCACACACTCACACCTCTTTCCCCCACACACTCACACCTCTTTCCCCCACACACTCACACCTCTTTCCCCCACACACTCACACCTCTTTACCCCACCTACTTACACCTTTTTACCCCACACACTCACTTGGGTGGTGCTGGGAGGATGGTGTGGTAGTTATAGTGCTGCTGCTGCTGGTGGAGAATCTGCAGCTGGAGGAACAGCTGCTGCTGGTGGAGGATCTTGGTGTAGGTGGAGTCCAGCTGAGGGGGAGGCTCCCGGTCAGCCTTCTGGTCCGGAGGGATGTACTGGTGGTACTTGAGCTTCTTCACCTTGGGCTTGTTGTCTTTGGCCTTCTTAGGCCTCTGGGGGGGCCGCTCCAAACTGGGTTTCGACTGGGAGTGGTGGAAGAGTGGGAGATGGGGAGAGGGAGAGAAATAGTAAGTAAGATATGATTGCATGTATACACAAAGTATTAAATTCCATTTAATACTGGACACAGGGGATGTCTCTCACCTTGGTCTGACCAGTAGCAGGGCGGGAAGCTCCCGACATCACTGTCCCATTGGTCAGCTTCTGTGGTGGCAATGAGTCTTGGCCATTCACTAACAGCGGAGGTGGTGGTGGGACCTGGGTAAGGAACTGAGAAAACATCTGATTGGTCAGTTTAAGTGTCAATAATGGGACAACTCCTGTGATTACTTGTCTATGTAACTTGCAGGAATACCAGTGGCTATCTCCATTATGTGGCTATACGTACTGTTCAAAAATAAGACTTCAACCTACTAGCTGTGAGGGGGACATGTCCTTTTTCTGAGTGAGCATGTCAGAGGGGGACAGCTGAGAGAGTGGACCCAATGGAGAGTCGTGATTGGCTAGCGTATCCGGAGAAAATGCATCACTGCTGTCCTCGTCCAATGAGGATTCTCCTGCACCCTTTGGAGAATCTGAGAGAAACATTTATTAAACCTCTATTTTGCCATTCTTCTCGCCAAACAAATGATTGTCTCTAACAACAAGTTGATTAGTTGTGAGGTTGAGTCTCACTACAACAAACATCAACTGTATTTCAAACAGAGGGAATAGTAATTGGTAATACGAAAAAGAGGCGATGGCCAAACCAGAATGACTAATGATGGAAGTGGTCACAGTCTCTCCAGCACAAGGATTTAGCAATAACAATGTCCCCACACCAGTCCAGTATTGTGACATTGATGCATTGCAATGATAACATTTAAGGAATATTTGAATGTGAACCATGAAAAGTGATTAATTGAAGATAAGGGCGTTTGGGAGTGGTTGGGTACATTTGTCTGAGTGAAGGACTAATTCACCTGGCCAGTAAACGTGTTGCAGTGGACTGTGCACAGGAAGGACGCTCCTACCCAGTTGACTAAGGTGTTGTTGTGTACATACTGGAACTTATGTTGTGTATGTACCCAGTAAAGTGTTGCAATGAGAAGTAGTGTTGTATACTTGATCTGTAATGTATATTACACTGGACAATAAGAATGGGTACATACCTAGAACAGAAGTGAGTGTTTCAGTGGACAGTGTGTGTGTGTGTGTGTGTGTGTGTGTGTGTGTGTGTGTGTGTGTGTGTGTGTGTGTGTGTATTGCAGTGGACAGTGTGTGTATTGCAGTGGACAGTGTGTGTTCATACCCAGTAGTGAGTGCTGCAGAGGACAGTCCAGGTCGACAGGCAGGATGTTCTTGTGGATGAGCTCTATAGGACCAGGTCTGTGGGAGATCTTATCATTGAGGTCATCAGCCAGCCTGGCCCTCTTCAGCTGCAGCTGCTTGGCCTGCAGAGACGGCTCTGCTGACGTCTCTGCATGAAGAGAGAAGAGGAACAAAAACACACGTATTAGGCCGGTTAGATGTACTGCTAAATTCTCTAAAACGACATTGGAGGCAGCTTATGGTAGAGAAATTAACATTAAATTCTCTGGCAGCAGCTCTGGTGGACAATCCTGCAGTCAGCATGCCAATTGCACGCTCCCTCAAAACTTGAGACATCTGTGGCAGTGTTGTGTGACAAAACTGCACATTTTAGAATAGCATTTTATTGTCCACAGCACAAGGTGCACCTGTGTAATGATCATGCTGTTTAATCAGATTATTGATATGCCACACCTGTCAGGGGTATGGATTATCTTGGCAAAGGAGAAACGCTCACGAACAGGAATGTAAACAAATCTTCCATACGCACAGAATTTTTGAGAAATAAGGTTTGTGTGTGTATGGAACATTTCTGGGATCTTTTATTTCAGCTCATGAAACATGGAACCAACACTTTACAAGTTGCGTCTATATTTTTGTTCAGTGTAGATCAGCACAAACAGATGCGGTATATTTGTCTCACTGCCTCTAGAGAAGTAGTGTGTGGGGGTGTAGTTATGTGGTGATCAGCGAGGGGGCGCTGTGACTCACCCTCCAGTATGTGCATCCTGACCAGCTCTGAGCGCTCAGGACGACTCCTGATCTTCCTCTTCAGATAGTCCTCAGTCTGGAAGAGAGGAGAGATGGATGAGAGGAGAGAGGGGAGAGATACAAATGGAGAGAGGGAGGGAGAGGGGGAGAGAGAGGGGGGAAAAGAGGAAAGGGACAGGAGAGGGAGGGAGAAGGGAACAGTAGAGGGAGGGAGAAAGGGACAGGAGAGGGAGGGAGAAAGGGACAGGAGAGGGAGGGAGAAAGGGAGAAAGGGACAGGAGAGGGAGGGAGAAAGGGAGAAAGGGACAGGAGAGGGAGGGAGAAAGGGACAGGAGAGGGAGGGAAAAAGGGACAGGAGAGGGAGGGAGAAAGGGACAGGAGAGGGAGGGAGAAAGGGACAGGAGAGGGTAGGAGAAAGGGACAGGAGAGGGTAGGAGAAAGGGACAGGAGAGGGTGGGAGAAAGGGACAGGAGAGGGAGGGAGAAAGGGACAGGAGAGGGAGGGAGAAAGGGACAGGAGAGGGAGGGAGAAAGGGACAGGAGAGGGAGGGAGAAAGGGACAGGAGAGGGAGGGAGAAAGGGACAGGAGAGGGAGGGAGAAAGGGACAGGAGAGGGAGGGAGAAAGGGACAGGAGAGGGAGGGAGAAGCGAGAGAGAGAGGGAGAGGATGCACTTCAACAAAGACTGCACTTGTTGAACTAAAAAGAGAGAAAAAAGTGATGGAGAGACTACTAGACTTACCCTGGCTCTCTCCAGATTCCTCCGCTGCTCGTGGAAGGCCGCCGGACTCTTCAGTGCTGCGGTGAGGGAAAGAGAGAAAACAATAAAGGAGAGGGAATGACAGTGAATGAAAACTCCAACAAATGAGTACAGAGCAAAGCACTAGTGGAGACAGTGTGAGAGCTGATACTGAGGAACACATGCACAAAGCAGAACTCTCTATATGGAAAAAAAAAAAAAAAGTCACTGGCGTTCTATTCACCAAACAATAATAACAGAAAACAGAACAGTATGTTTTTGTCTTGACTAGTAAGTGACCTGTTTCAGCAGAACAGTGAAGGAGGAACAGCTTGCTATAGTATAAGAGAGGTGTACGCAGGGGAACCCATAGAACTATCAATAAAGATGTGAATTACAGCACAGCCAGGAGATTTAAGGAGGACATGTGAAAGCTGAGAGAAGAGTGATGGGTTGACTTTCTGAGAAAGACTTTCTACACTTATCACTCTCTTCAACTGTATGGGTCTTCAGCATGCCCCCGTGTATCACATCATTCAGAAGTTGGAAAACACAAAGACGTGCGCACCAACACACACACACTGGATGGTTGAAGAGGATGTTGGAGGGACACTGAAGATTTCATCATCACCTTTTGCCCAATGTGAAGCCTTAAATCAGCTCAACTGTCAAACAGTGACGTCTGGCCCTGCTGTGTGTGTGCGTGTTTATTGAGGGACGCAATGCTGGCTTACGGAAGGTCAAATAGGAGGGTCGCAGACTGGCATGCCTAAATATTGGCCTGGGATTCCTGTGATGTAACTAATCAAATCAAGTCGACTTTTGCCTACAAATACATGCAAATGGATCATGGAGGATCCAGCCAACTCTGTAATTTAGTCTGCTTTATAGCACCAACTGCAAATCCATGGCGTGAGCACATTATGGTCTATTAACTCTACAGAGCCTTGACGGTAAAGCAGTTCTGCTATAGCTTTGGGCCATCGTCATAAGAAGTCCCTTTTAAAAGGCTGGTCGGTAATGCCTCCTCCTCCACAAGAAGACAACCTGACCCTCAGTAATCTGGACTAATCTGGAATCAAGTCCTGTATGTCTGAGCCAGGCCACCATAGAGACACCTAGTTCTCCTGGCCCATTGTTTTTGTGTATAAGACTGGGAGCACAGGGGAGAGAGAGGCCCATTTTATGGCCAGGTTAGACACGTAAACAATAAGGTCTGGGGGGTGTGGTATGCAGGAGAGAGGCACTGATGGCAAATATACCACAGCTAAGGGCTGTTCTTAGGCATGACGCAACACAATCAGTGCCTCTCTCCTGTAAGAAGTAGCCCATGCACTTCCTCCTACCAACAGCTGAACACCGAGTCTCCTCAGTCTCTTCAGCTGCTGAAGAGAACACATAACAGGAAGTGGACACAGTAGGGGAAGCTGGCTGGCCACTTGATGATAACCACACCACCACAGAACATAACACAACACAAATTACAACAACACAATGCAAATTACAACAACAGAACAGGCCTGTCAGTCCAAGGGGACCAGGAACAGACACTGTACTGGTCAAGAATGCAGAGGGTGACATTGTATTATATTTGCTGGTCTAGACTCTAGAGATAAGAATAGAGAGTTTGGGCACTACTTACGTGGCATGATCCCTTGGCTGACCAGCTCCTCCCGGGTGCGTCTCTGCTGTAGTTTGAGCTGGAGGACTGCATGACAACAGAGAGAGAGGGAGAGAGGAGAGTCAGCAACTGCCAGCATGGAAACAACAACCACCTCTTCAAAACCAGAGTTTCAGTCCCAGACTGCCATCCTACACTGAACCGTCCATCCGCACGGCAGAGAGGGTATCCTTGTGTCAACAAACACTGGAGTAGACAGCTAGAGCAGGACTCAATGGACAGAACCCACTCCCTCTCTCTTTCATTCTCTTTCGTTTCCTCCCTCACTCTTAAAAAAAAGCTGTGGCAGAGGGCAAAGGGAGGGTGGAGTTTGGTGGCATTTATTACAAACTTCCTGTTTCTAAACTCTCGGTTGTTGATTGCGCAGTGCGCTTATAAAAACCCACACAGAATGTATGTGTGTGTGTGAGAGAGCGAAAGAGAGAGAGGGGAAGATAAAGGGAGAGAGAGATTACACAGATCCACAAAGAATTTGAAAACAAACCCAATTGTGATAAACTCCTTTATGTACTGGGTGAAATACCACAGTGTGCCATCACAGCAGCAAGATTTGTGATCTGTTCCCACAAGAAAAGGGCAACCAGTGAAGAACAAACACCATTGTAAATACAACCTATATTTATGTTTATTTATTTTCCCTTTTGTACTTTAACTATTTGCACATCGTTACAACACTGTATACAGCACTGTCTTTCTTCTTTTGGAATGTTTACTGTAATTTCTTCTGGTTTATTTCACTTTTTGTAAAGCCCCTTAAATTGAAAAATGGAATTGAGAGAGATAGAGGAAGGGGGGGCTAGAGAGGGGGAAAGAGAGCGAATGAGAGATAGGGGGAGATAAATAGAGAACGAAAGAAAGAGAGAGCAAGAGAGAGATGGGGGGAGATAAGAGAGCAAAAGAGAGTGAAAGTGTGAGATAGAGGATATATGAAGCGAAAGAGATAAATAGGGGGAGCTAGAGAGAGATAAAGAGATAGTGAAAGAGAGAGCCAAATAAATATTGGGGAGATAGTGTGAAAGAGAGCAAGATAGAGATAGATGGGGAGATAGAGAGCAAGATAAAGAGAGCGAGAGAGATACAGATATGGAGAAAGCAAAATAGATAGTGTGAAAGAGAGAGATAGAGGAGGAGAGAGAGTGCAAAAGAGGGAGTGTGAGAGCGAAAGAGAGATATTAGGGAAGATAGAGCAAAAGAGGGGGGGTGATAAAGAGAGAAGGGAGATAAGAAAGCGAGATAAAGAGAGCGAGAGAGAGCAAGTGAGAGTGTAAAAGAGACAAATAGAACAAAAAAGAGAGAGAGGTAAAGAGAAAGTGAAAGAGAGGGGGAGATAGAGAGCGAGAGATAAAGACAGCGAGAGAGAGAGAGAGAGAGATAAAGAGTGCGAAAGAGATAGAGAGCAGGGAGAGATGGGAAGATAAAGTGAGCGAAACAGAGAGATAGAGGGAGAGAGGTGAGAGAGCGAGCAAACAAAAAAGAGCGATGAAGAGAGCGAAAGATAGTGTGAAAGAGAGAAATAGAGGAGGAGATGAGAGAGAAAGAGAGAGACAAAGGGAGAGTGAGAGATGCAGGCGGTAATTCTCTCAGCAGACTGTTTTACCACTGCCATTCTTAGGTCGACCTATTACTATGCATTCCTCACAGCAGCCTGTATTATCAAGCCAAGCTATGGTATGCAATCCATCAATGTAAATAATGCAGGAAGAATTGTTGGTACTGCAAGTCTTGCAACAATTAAGGGAAGTAAGCAGGTCCTTGTCAGTCGTCCAGTCAGAACAACTGACCTGACCCCCAGTGGTGTAAAGTACTTTAAACTACTTTGAAGTACTACATAAGTAGTTTTTTGGGGTATCTGTACTTTACTATTTATATTGTTTACAACTTTTACTGTACTACATTCCAAAAGAAAACAATGTATTTTTTTACGTCATACATTTTCCCTGACAACCAAAAGTACTAAAGTACAGGACAGAAATTTTTTCCAATTCACACTCAACAAAAGAACATCCCTGGTCATGACTACTGCCTCTGATCTGGCAGACTCACTAAATACAAATGCTTCGTTTGTAAACTATGTCTGAGTGATGGAGTGTGCCTCTGGCTATCTATAAATAAATAAAAACAAGAAAATGGTGCCATCTGGTTTGCTTAATATAGGGAATTTGAAATGATTTATACTTTTGATAAATAAGTACATTTACTTTTGATACTTAAGTATATTTAAAACCAAATACTTTTATATTTTTACTCAAGTAGTATTTTACTAGGTAACTTTGAGTAATTTTATATTATATCTTTACTTTTACTCAAGTATGACAATTGGGTACTTTTTCCACTATTGCTGACCCCTAACCACCTAAACTACTTTGTGTTTGAGTGACACGAGATACACATCTCTTCAAAGGACTCAGGCTAAGTGAGTGTCCTGCTTCCCTGTCCCTTCAGTCCAGATCTAAATACTCTTCCACACCTCTCCTTTCCATCCATGTTGTCATTCCTTCTGGACCACTGACATCTGAAAGCATGGGGTACAGTTGTAAATTCCACCATGAACATCCCTCTGGATCTACTGTAGTCATGGATGAAGTAGGACGAGGAGAAGACTATTTATTAGAATACAGGCCCCAGGCATCCACAGTTAGAGAGGAGAGAAGAGAGTGAAGATGAGAGAGAAAGCGAGAGAGAGAAAGAAAGATAAGAGAGAATGCAGAGTATAACCCATATTTATTTTCCCTTTTGTACTTTAACTATTTGCACATATGATATTTGAAATTTCTATTATTTTACAACTTTTGTTGAGTGTAATGTTTAATGTTAATTTTTATTGTTTATTTTACTTTTGTTTATTATCTACTTCACTTGCTTTGGCAATGTTAACATATTTCCTATTCCAAAAAAGCCCTTAAATTGAATTGAGAAAGAGAATAAAGATAAGAGAATGCAGAGTGAGAGAGAAGAAAGATGAGAGAGAGAGGATAGAGAGAGAATGCAGAGAGAGAGCAAACTAGAATGCTATTTGGCCCTAAACAGAGAGTACAGTGGCAGAATACCTGACCACTGTGACTGACCCAAACTTAAGGAAAGCTCTGACTATGTAGACTCAGTGAGCATAGCCTTGCTACTGAGAATGGTCGCCGTAGGCAGACCTGGCTCTCAAAAGACAGGCTATGTGCACACTGCCAACAAAATGAGGTGGAAACTGAGCTGCACTTTCTAACCTCCTGCCAAATGTATGACCATATTAGAGACACATATTTCCCTCAGATTACACAGATCCACAAATAATTCAAAACAAACCCAAGTTTGATCAACTCCCATATCTACTGGGTGAAATACCACAGTGTGCCATCACAGTGGCAATATTTGTGACCTGTTGCCACAAGAAAAGGGCAACCAGTTAAGAACAAACACTATTGTAAATACAACCCATATTTATTTTCCCTTTTGTACTTTAACTATTTGCACATTGCTACAACACTCTATACAGACAAAATATGGAATTTGAAATGTCTATTATTTTGGAACTTCTGAGTGTAATGTTTACAGTAAATTTGTATTGTTCATTTCACGAATATCTATTTCACTTGCTTCGACAATGTTAACATATGTTTCCCACGCCAACAAAGCCCCTTAAATTGAATTGAGAGAAAGAAGAAAGATGAGAGAGAGAGAATGCAGAGAGTGTGAGAGAGAAAAAGAGACACAAAAGAACAGGGAGGAGGGCCAACAGTGTGCTCATGTGTCATTAGGTCTAATTAAATATGTCTGCCACTGTCCCCAAAGGGCCTCCAGACCTGGCACAGCATAGCCCACACCTACTGTGCGTGCGTGCGCGCGCGCGCACACACACACACGGTTAAGACCGTTGGGCCAGTAACCAAAATGTCGCTGGTTCAAATCCCCAAATCTGACATTCTGCCATTGAGCAAGGCAATTAAGCCCCAACAACAACTGTTCCCAGAACGTCGATGACGTTGAATAAGGCACCCCCCCACACCTCTCTGATTCAGAGGGGTTGGGTTCAATGCACAAGACACATTTCAGTCGAATGCATTCAGTTCTGCAACTGACTTGGTATACCTTCCCCTTTCCCACACACACAGCTAGAAGTCTCCCTTATGAACTCACATGCACACACACACTTGGCATGGCCGAACACTTAGCATGGCCATTGGAACAGTTCTATTTGGAAAGCACAGTAATCATCCAATGACCTCACCATTTGGACATTAGCTTGATCATTACACACCACAACCAGGGAGTTATATGAGGAATGACTGAAGCCAATGACTTATTATGGTTCACGACACGGATCAATAAGAAAGGAGCAAGAAGGGGATGGATGAAGCTTGACAGAAGTCTGGTCACCATACAGAACCAAACCCGAAGCTTGTGCTAGACAAATGTTTTTGAATTATAACATCTTGGGGTAGCATACATTCTTTTAGTCGTCTAAACCCTCCCACCCACCTTCTTTTAGTCGTCTAAACCCACCCACCCAGCTTCTTTAGTCTAACCCCTCCCACCAACCTTCTTTTAGTCGTCTAACCCCACCCACCCACCTTCTTTTAGTCGTCTAACCCCACCCACCCAACTTCTTTTAGTCGTCTAACCCCACCCACCCAACTTCTTTTAGTCGTCTAACCCCACCCACCCACCTTCTTTTAGTCGTCTAACCCCACCCACCCACCTTCTTTTAGTCTTCTAACCCCACCCACCTTCTTTTAGTCGTCTAACCCCACCCACCTTCTTTTAGTCGTCTAACCCCACCCACCCACCCACTTTCTTTTAGTCGTCTAACCCCACCCACCCACCTTCTTTTAGTCGTCTAACCCCACCCACCCACCTTCTTTTAGTCGTCTAACCCCACCCACCCACCCACCTTCTTTTAGTCTTCTAACCCCACCCATCTTCTTTTAGTCTTCTAACCCCACCCACCTTCTTTTAGTCTTCTAACCCCACCCACTTTCTTTTAGACTTCTAACCCCACCCACCCACCTTCTTTTAGTCTAACCCCCCACCCACCTTCTTTTAGTATAACCCCCCACCCACCTTCTTTTAGTATAACCCCCCACCCACCTTCTTTTAGTCGTCTAACCCCACCCACCCACCTTCTTTAGTCTAACCCCTCCAACCCACCTTCTTTTAGTCGTCTAACCACTCACTCCCTCCCACCCACCTTCTTTTAGTCGTCTAACCCCACCCACCCACCTTCTTTTAGTCGTCTAACCCCACCCACCCAACTTCTTTTAGTCGTCTAACCCCCTACCTACCTTCTTCTAGTCGTCTAACCCCACCCACCTTTGTCGGCGTCTAACCCCCCCCCCACCTTCTTTTAGTTTTCTAAACCCACCCACCTTCTTTAGTCTAACCCCTCCCACCCACATTCTTTTAGTCGTCTAACCCCACCCACCCAGCTCCTTTTAGTCTAACCCCCCACCCACCTTCTTTTAGTATAACCCCCCACCCACCTTCTTTTAGTCGTCTAACCCCACCCACCCACCTTCTTCTAGTCGTCTAACCCCACCCACCTTTGTCGGCGTCTAACCCCACCCACCCACCTTCTTTTAGTCGTCTAAACCCACCCACCTTCTTTAGTCTAACCCCACCCACCCAGCTTCTTTAGTCTAACCCTCCCACCCACCTTCTAGTCTTCTAACCCCACCCACCTTCTTTTAGTCTTCTAACCCCACCCACCCACCTTCTTTTAGTCTTCTAACCCCACCCACTTTCTTTTAGTCGTCTAACCCCACCCACCCACCTTCTTTTAGTCTAACCCCCACCCACCTTCTTTTAGTTGTCTAATCCCACCCACCCACCTTCTTTAGTCTAACCCCCCCACCCACCTTCTTTTAGTCGTCTAACCACTCACTCACTCCCACCCACCTTCTTTTAGTCGTCTAACCCCACCCACCCACCTTCTTTTAGTCTAACCCCACCCACCCACCTTCTTTTAGTCTAACCCCACCTACCCACCTTCTTCTAGTCGTCTAACCCCATCCACCCAGCTTCTTTAGTCTAACCCCCCACCCACCTTTTAGTCGTCTAACCACTCACTCACTCCCACCCACCTTCTTTTAAGTCGTCTAACCCCACCCACCCACCTTCTTTTAGTCTAACCCCACCCACCCACCTTCTTTTAGTCTAACCCCACCTACCCACCTTCTTCTAGTAGTCTAACCCCATCCACCCAGCTTCTTTAGTCTAACTCCTCCCACCCACCTTCTTTTAGTCTTCTAACCCCACCCACCTTCTTTTAGTCGTCTAACCCCTCCCACCCACCTTCTTTTAGTCGTCTAACCCCACCCATCAGCTTCTTTAGTCTAACCCCTCCACCCACCTTCTTTTAGTCTTCTAACACCCCACCCACCTTCTTTAGTCTAACCCCTCCCACCCACCTTCTTTTAGTCGTCTAACCACTCACTCACTCCACCCACCTTCTTTTAGTCGTCTAACCCCACCCACCCACCTTCTTTTAGTCTAACCCCACCCACCCACCTTCTTTTAGTCTAACCCCACCTACCCACCTTCTTCTAGTCGTCTAACCCCATCCACCCAGCTTCTTTAGTCTAACCCCTCCCACCCACCTTCTTTTAGTCTTCTAACCCCACCCACCTTCTTTTAGTCGTCTAACCCCTCCCACCCACCTTCTTTTAGTCGTCTAACCCCACCCATCAGCTTCTTTAGTCTAACCCCTCCCACCCACCTTCTTTTAGTCGTCTAACCCCACCCACCCAGCTTCTTTAGTCTAACCCTCCCACCCACTTTCTTTCAGTCTTTTAACCCCACCCACCCACCTTCTTTTAGTCTTCTAACCCCACCCACCCACCCACCTTCTTTTAGTCTTCTAACCCCACCCACCTTTTAGTCATCTAACCCCTCCCACCCACCTTCTTTTAGTCGTCTAGCCCCACCCACCAGCTTCTTTAGTCTTCTAACCCCACCCACTTTCTGTTAGTCGTCTAACCCCACCTACCCACCTTCTTCTAGTAGTCTAACCCCATCCACCCAGCTTCTTTAGTCTAACCCTCCCACCCACCTTCTTTTAGTCTTCTAACCCCACCCACCTTCTTTTAGTCGTCTAACCCCTCCCACCCACCTTCTTTTAGTCGTCTAACCCCACCCATCAGCTTCTTTAGTCTAACCCCTCCCACCCACCTTCTTTTAGTCTTCTAACACCCCACCCACCTTCTTTAGTCTAACCCCTCCCACCCACCTTCTTTTAGTCGTCTAACCACTCACTCCTCCCACCCACCTTCTTTTAGTCGTCTAACCCCACCCACCCACCTTCTTTTAGTCTAACCCCACCCACCCACCTTCTTTTAGTCTAACCCCACCTACCCACCTTCTTCTAGTCGTCTAACCCCATCCACCCAGCTTCTTTAGTCTAACCCCTCCCACCCACCTTCTTTTAGTCTTCTAACCCCACCCACCTTCTTTTAGTCGTCTAACCCCTCCCACCCACCTTCTTTTAGTCGTCTAACCCCACCCATCAGCTTCTTTAGTCTAACCCCTCCCACCCACCTTCTTTTAGTCGTCTAACCCCACCCACCCAGCTTCTTTAGTCTAACCCCTCCCACCCACTTTCTTTCAGTCTTCTAACCCCACCCACCCACCTTCTTTTAGTCTTCTAACCCCACCCACCCACCCACCTTCTTTTAGTCTTCTAACCCCACCCACCCACCTTCTTTTAGTCTTCTAACCCCTCCCACCCTCTTTTAGTCTTCTAACCCCTCCCACCCTCCTTCTTTTAGTCGTCTAACCCCACCCACCAGCTTCTTTAGTCTAAACCCTCTCACCCACCTTCTTTTAGTCGTCTATCCCCACCCACCCATCTTCTTTAGTCTTCTAACCCCACCCACCCACCTTCGTTAGTCTTCTAACCCCACCCACCCACCTTCGTTAGTCTTCTAACCCCGCCCACCCACCTTCGTAAGTCTTCTAACCCCACCCACCCACCTTCTTTAGTCATCTAACCCCACCCACCCACCTTCTTTTAGTCTTCTAACCCCACCCACCCACCTTCTTTTAGTCTTCTAACCCCACCCACCCACCTTCTTTAGTCTTCTAACCCCTCCCACCCACCTTCGTTTAGTCTTCTAACCCCACACACCCACCCACCTTCTTTTAGTCTTCTAACCCCACCCACCACCTTCTTTAGTCATCTAACCCCACCCACCCACCTTCTTTTAGTATTCTAACCCCACCCACCCACCTTCTTTTAGTCGTCTAACCCCACCTACCCACCTTCTTTTAGTTGTCCAACCCCACCTACCCACCTTCTTCTAGTCGTCTAACCCCTCCCACCCAACTTCTTTAGTCATCTAACCCCTCCCACCCACCTTCTTTTAGTCTTCTAACCCCTCCCACCCACCTCCGTTTAGTCTTCTAACCCCACCCACCTTCTTTAGTCTTCTAACCCCACCCACCCACCTTCTTTTAGTCGTCTAACCCCACCCACCCAGCTTCTTTAGTCTAACCCTCCCACCCACTTTCTTTCAGTCTTCTAACCCCACCCACCCACCTTCTTTTAGTCTTCTAACCCCACCCACCCACCTTCTAGTCGTCTAACCCCACCCACCAGCTTCTTTAGTCTTCTAACCCCATCCACCTTCTTTTAGTCATCTAACCCCTCCCACCCACCTTCTAGTCGTCTAACCCCACCCACCAGCTTCTTTAGTCTTCTAACCCCACCCACTTTCTGTTAGTCGTCTAACCCCACCCACCCACTTTCTTTTAGTCGTCTAACCCCACCCACCCACCTTCTTTTAGTCTTCTAACCCCACCCACCCACCTTCTTTTAGTCTTCTAACCCCATCCACCTTCTTTTAGTCATCTAACCCCTCCCACCCACCTTCTAGTCGTCTAACCCCACCCACCAGCTTCTTTAGTCTTCTAACCCCACCCACTTTCTGTTAGTCGTCTAACCCCACCCACCCACTTTATTTTAGTCGTCTAACCCCACCCACCCACCTTCTTTAGTCTAACCCCTCCCACCCACCTTCTTTTAGTCGTCTAAACCCTCCCACCCACCTTCTTTTAGTCGTCTAACCCCACCCACCCAGCTTCTTTAGTCTAACCCCTCCCACCCACTTTCTTTCAGTCTTCTAACCCCACCCACCCACCTTCTTTTAGTCTTCTAACCCCACCCACCCACCTTCTTTTAGTCTTCTAACCCCACCCACCTTCTTTTAGTCATCTAACCCCTCCCACCCACCTTCTTTTAGTCGTCTAACCCCACCCGCCAGCTTCTTTAGTCTAACCCCTCTCACCCACCTTCTTTTAGTCGTCTATCCCCACCCACCCATCTTCTTTTAGTCTTCTAACCCACCCACCCACCTTCGTTAGTCTTCTAACCCCACCCACCCACCTTCTTTAGTCATCTAACCCCACCCACCCACCTTCTTTTAGTCTTCTAACCCCACCCACCCACCTTCTTTTAGTCGTCTAACCCCACCCACCCAACTTCTTTTAGTCGTCTAACCCCACCCACCCACCTTCTTTTAGTCGTCTAACCCCACCCACCCACCCACCTTCTTTTAGTCGTCTAACCCCACCCACCCACCCACCTTCTTTTAGTCGTCTAACCCCACCCACCCACCTTCTTTTAGTCTTCTAACCCCACCCACCTTCTTTTAGTCGTCTAACCCCACCCACCCACCTTCTTTTAGTCGTCTAACCCCACCCACCCACCTTCTTTTAGTCTTCTAACCCCACCCACTTTCTTTTAGTCGTCTAACCCCACCCACCCACCTTCTTTTAGTCTAACCCCCCACCCACCTTCTTTTAGTATAACCCCCCACCCACCTTCTTTTAGTCGTCTAACCCCACCCACCCACTTTCTTTAGTCTAACCCCTCCCACCCACCTTCTTTTAGTCGTCTAACCACTCACTCCTCCCACCCACCTTCTTTTAGTCGTCTAACCCCACCCACCCACCTTCTTTTAGTCGTCTAACCCCACCCACCCAACTTCTTTTAGTCGTCTAACCCCACCTACCCACCTTCTTCTAGTCGTCTAACCCCACCCACCTTTGTCGGCGTCTAACCCACCCACCCACCTTCTTTTAGTCGTCCAAACCCCCCCACCTTCTTTTAGTTTTCTAAACCCACCCACCTTCTTTAGTCTAACCCCACCCACCCACTTTATTTTAGTCGTCTAACCCCACCCACCCACCTTCTTTAGTCTAACCCCTCCCACCCACCTTCTTTTAGTCGTCTAACCCCACCCACCCAGCTTCTTTAGTCTAACCCCTCCCACCCACTTTCTTTCATTCTTCTAACCCCACCCACCCACCTTCTTTTAGTCTTCTAACCCCACCCACCCACCCACCCACCTTCTTTTAGTCTTCTAACCCCTCCACCCTCTTTTAGTCTTCTAACCCCTCGCACCCTCCTTCTTTTAGTCGTCTAACCCCACCCACCAGCTTCTTTAGTCTAACCCCTCTCACCCACCTTCTTTTAGTCTTCTAACCCCACCCACCCACCTTCTTTTAGTCTTCTAACCCCACCCACCCACCTTCTTTTAGTTGTCCAACCCCACCTACCCACCTTCTTCTAGTCGTCTAACCCCTCCCACCCACCTTCTTTTAGTCGTCTAACCCCCACCCACCCACCTTCTTTAGTCTAACCCTCCCACCCACCTTCTTTTAGTTGTCTAAACCCTCCCACCCACCTTCTTTTAGTCGTCTAACCCCACCCACCCAGCTTCTTTAGTCTAACCCCTCCCACCCACTTTCTTTCAGTCTTCTAACCCCACCCACCCACCTTCTTTTAGTCTTCTAACCCCACCCACCCACCTTCTTTTAGTCTTCTAACCCCACCCACCTTCTTTTAGTCATCTAACCCCTCCCACCCACCTTCTTTTAGTCGTCTAACCCCACCCGCCAGCTTCTTTAGTCTAACCCCTCTCACCCACCTTCTTTTAGTCGTCTATCCCCACCCACCCATCTTCTTTTAGTCTTCTAACCCCACCCACCCACCTTCGTTAGTCTTCTAACCCCACCCACCCACCTTCTTTAGTCATCTAACCCCACCCACCCACCTTTTTAGTCTTCTAACCCCACCCACCCACCTTCTTTTAGTCGTCTAACCCCACCCACCCACCTTCTTTTAGTCGTCTAACCCCACCCACCTTCTTTTAGTCGTCTAACCCCACCCACCCACCCACCTTCTTTTAGTCGTCTAACCCCACCCACCCACCTTCTTTTAGTCTTCTAACCCCACCCACCTTCTTTTAGTCGTCTAACCCCACCCACCCACCTTCTTTTAGTTGTCTAACCCCACCCACCCACCTTCTTTTAGTCTTCTAACCCCACCCACTTTCTTTTAGTCGTCTAACCCCACCCACCCACCTTCTTTTAGTCTAACCCCCACCCACCTTCTTTTAGTATAACCCCCACCCACCTTCTTTTAGTCGTCTAACCCCACCCACCCACCTTCTTTAGTCTAACCCCTCCCACCCACCTTCTTTTAGTCGTCTAACCACTCACTCCCTCCCTCCCACCCACCTTCTTTTAGTCGCTTCTAACCCCACCCACCTTCACCCACCCACCCACCTTCTTTTAGTCGTCTAACCCCACCCACCTTCTTTTAGTCGTCTAACCCCACCCCCACTTTTTTTAGTCGTCTAAACTTCCCACCCACCCACCTTTTTAGTCTAACCCCACCCACCCACCTTTTTTAGTCTAACCCCCCCACCCTTTTAGTTTTCTAAACCCACCCACCTTCTTTAGTCTAACCCCACCCACCCACTTTATTTTAGTTAGTCTAACCCCACCCACCCACCTTCTTTAGTCTAACCCCACCCACCCACCTTCTTTAGTCTAACCCCACCCACCCACCCACTTTCTTTTCTTTCATTCTAACCCCACCCACCCACCTTCTTTTAGTCTTCTAACCCCACCCACCCACCCACCTTCTTTTAGTCTTCTAACCCCTCCCACCCTCTTTTAGTCTTCTAACCCTCGCACCCTCCTTCTTTTAGTCGTCTAACCCCACCCACCAGCTTCTTTAGTCTAACCCTCTCACCCACCTTCTTTTAGTCTTCTAACCCCACCCACCCACCTTCTTTTAGTCTTCTAACCCCACCCACCCACCTTCTTTTAGTCGTCTAACCCCACCTACCCACCTTCTTTAGTTGTCCAACCCCACCCACCCACCTTCTTCTAGTCGTCTAAACCCTCCCACCCACCTTCTTTTAGTCTTCTAACCCTCCCACCCACCTCCGTTTAGTCTTCTAACCCCACACACCTTCTTTAGTCTTCTAACCCCACCCACCCACCTTCGTTAGTCTTCTAACCCCACCCACTTTCTGTTAGTCGTCTAACCCCACCCACCCACTTTCTTTTAGTCGTCTAACCCCACCCACCCACCTTCTTTAGTCTAACCCCTCCCACCCACCTTCTTTTAGTCGTCTAACCCCACCCACCCAGCTTCTTTAGTCTAACCCTCCCACCCACTTTCTTTCAGTCTTCTAACCCCACCCACCCACCTTCTTTTAGTCTTCTAACCCCACCCACCCACCTTATTTTAGTCTTCTAACCCCACCCACCTTCTTTTAGTCATCTAACCCTCCCACCCACCTTCTTTTAGTCGTCTAACCCCACCCGCCAGCTTCTTTAGTCTAACCCCTCTCACCCACCTTCTTTTTTAGTCGTCTATCCCCACCCACCCATCTTCTTTTAGTCTTCTAACCCCACCCACCCACCTTCGTTAGTCTTCTAACCCCACCCACCCACCTTCTTTAGTCATCTAACCCCACCCACCCACCTTCTTTTAGTCTTCTAACCCCACCCACCCACTTCTTTTAGTCGTCTAACCCCACCCACCCACCTTCTTTTAGTCGTCTAACCCCACCCACCCACCTTCTTTTAGTCGTCTAACCCCACCCACCCACCCACCTTCTTTTTAGTCGTCTAACCCCACCCACCCACCTTCTTTTAGTCTTCTAACCCCACCCACCTTCTTTTAGTCGTCTAACCCCACCCACCTTCTTTTAGTCGTCTAACCCCACCCACCCACCTTCTTTTAGTCTTCTAACCCCACCCACTTTCTTTTAGTCGTCTAACCCCACCTACCCACCTTCTTCTAGTCGTCTAACCCCACCCACCTTCTTTGTCGTCTAACCCCACCCACCCACCTTCTTTTAGTCGTCTAAACCCCCCCCACCTTCTTTTAGTTTTCTAAACCCACCCACCTTCTTTAGTCTAACCCCACCACCCACTTTATTTTAGTCGTCTAACCCCACCCACCCACCTTCTTTAGTCTAACCCCTCCCACCCACCTTCTTTTAGTCGTCTAACCCCACCCACCCAGCTTCTTTAGTCTAACCCCTCCCACCCACTTTCTTTCAGTCTTCTAACCCCACCCACCCACCTTCTTTTAGTCTTCTAACCCCACCCACCCACCTTCTTTTAGTCGTCTAACCCCACCTACCCACCTTCTTTTAGTTGTCCAACCCCACCTACCCACCTTCTTCTAGTCGTCTAACCCCTCCCACCCAACTTCTTTAGTCATCTAACCCCTCCCACCCACCTTCTTTTAGTCTTCTAACCCCTCCCACCCACCTCCGTTTAGTCTTCTAACCCCCACCTTCTTTAGTCTTCTAACCCACCCACCCACCTTCGTTAGTCTTCTAACCCACCACCCACCTTCGTTAGTCTTCTAACCCCACCCACCCACCTTCGTTAGTCTTCTAACCCCACCCACCCACCTTCTTTAGTCATCTAACCCCACCCACCCACCTTCTTTTAGTCTTCTAACCCCACCCACCTCCTTCTTTTTAGTCTTCTAACCCCACCCACCCACCTTCTTTAGTCTTCTAACCCCTCCCACCCACCTTCGTTTAGTCTTCTAACCCCACACCCACCCACCTTCTTTTAGTCTTCTAACCCCACCCACCCACCTTCTTTAGTCATCTAACCCCACCCACCCACCTTCTTTTAGTCTTCTAACCCCACCACCCACCTTCTTTTAGTCGTCTAACCCCACCTACCCACCTTCTTTTAGTTGTCCAACCCCACCTACCCACCTTCTTCTAGTCGTCTAACCCCTCCCACCCAACTTCTTTAGTCATCTAACCCCTCCCACCCACCTTCTTTTAGTCTTCTAACCCCTCCCACCCACCTTCTTTTAGTCGTCTAACCCCACCCACCCAGCTTCTTTAGTCTAACCCTCCCACCCACTTTCTTTCAGTCTTCTAACCCCACCCACCCACCTTCTTTTAGTCTTCTAACCCCACCCACCCACCTTCTTTTAGTCTTCTAACCCCATCCACCTTCTTTTAGTCATCTAACCCCACCCACCCACCTTCTAGTCGTCTAACCCCACCCACCAGCTTCTTTAGTCTTCTAACCCCACCCACTTTCTGTTAGTCGTCTAACTCCACCCACCCACTTTCTTTTAGTCGTCTAACCCCACCCACCCACCTTCTTTAGTCTAACCCCTCCCACCCACCTTCTTTTAGTCGTCTAAACCCTCCCACCCACCTTCTTTTTTAGTCGTCTAACCCCACCCACCCAGCTTCTTTAGTCTAACCCCTCCCACCCACTTTCTTTCAGTCTTCTAACCCCACCCACCACCTTCTTTTAGTCTTCTAACCCCACCCACCTTATTTTAGTCTTCTAACCCCACCCACCTTCTTTTAGTCATCTAACCCCTCCCACCCACCTTCTTTTAGTCGTCTAACCCCACCCACCAGCTTCTTTAGTCTAACCCCTCTCACCCACCTTCTTTTAGTCGTCTATCCCCACCCACCCATCTTCTTTTAGTCTTCTAACCCCACCCACCCACCTTCTTTAGTCATCTAACCCCACCCACCCACCTTCTTTTAGTCTTCTAACCCACCCACCCACCTTTTAGTCGTCTAACCCCACCCACCCAACTTCTTTTAGTCGTCTAACCCCACCCACCCACCTTCTTTTAGTCTTCTAACCCCACGCACCTTCTTTTAGTCGTCTAACCCCACCCACCCACTTTCTTTTAGTCGTCTAACCCCACCCACCCACCTTCTTTTAGTCTAACCCCACCCACCCACCTTTTAGTCGTCTAACCCCACCCACCCACCTTCTTTTAGTCTTCTAACCCCACCCACCTTCTTTTAGTCTTCTAACCCACCCACTTTCTTTTAGTCGTCTAACCCCACCCACCCACCTTCTTTTAGTCTAACCCCCACCCACCCACCTTCTTTTAGTATAACCCCCCACCCACCTTCTTTTAGTCGTCTAACCCCACCCACCCACCTTCTTTAGTCTAACCCCTCCCACCCACCTTCTTTTAGTCGTCTAACCCCACCCCACCCCTTCTTTAGTCTAACCCCACCCACCCACCTTCTTTTAGTCTTTAACCCCACCCACCTTCTTTTAGCCCTAACCCCACCCACCTTCTTTTAGTCGTCTAACCCCACCCACCCACTTTCTTTTAGTCGTCTAACCCCACCCACCCACCTTCTTTTAGTCGTCTAACCCCACCCACCCACCTTCTTTTAGTCGTCTAACCCCACCCACCCACCTTCTTTTAGTCGTCTAACCCACCCACCCACCTTCTTTTAGTCGTCTAACCCCACCCACCCACCTTCTTTTAGTTTTCTAACCCCACCCACCCACCTTCTTTTAGTCGTCTAACCCCACCCACCCACCTTCTTTTAGTCGTCTAACCCCACCCACCCACCTTCTTTTAGTCGTCTAACCCCACCCACCCACCTTCTTTTAGTCTTCTAACCCCACCCACTTTCTTTTAGTCGTCTAACCCCACCCACCCACCTTCTTTTAGTCGTCTAACCCCACCCACCCAACTTCTTTTAGTCGTCTAACCCCACCCACCCAACTTCTTTTAGTCGTCTAACCCCACCCACCCAACTTCTTTTAGTCGTCTAACCCCACCCACCCACCTTCTGTTAGTCTTCTAACCCCACCCACCTTCTTTTAGTCTTCTAACCCCACGCACCTTCTTTTAGTCGTCTAACCCCACCCACCCACTTTCTTTTAGTCGTCTAACCCCACCCACCCACCTTCTTTTAGTCGTCTAACCCCACCCACCCACCTTCTTTTAGTCGTCTAACCCCACCCACCCACCTTTTAGTCGTCTAACCCCACCCACCCACCTTCTTTTAGTCTTCTAACCCCACCCACCTTCTTTTAGTCTTCTAACCCCACCCACTTTCTTTTAGTCGTCTAACCCCACCCACCCACCTTCTTTTAGTCTAACCCCCCCACCCACCTTCTTTTAGTCGTCTAACCCCACCCACCCACCTTCTTTAGTATAACCCCCACCCACCTTCTTTTAGTCGTCTAACCCCACCCACCCACCTTCTTTTAGTCGTCTAACCCCACCTACCCACCTTCATCTAGTAGTCTAACCCCACCCACCTTTGTCGGCGTCTAACCCCACCCACCCACCTTCTTTTAGTCGTCTAAACCCCCCACCTTCTTTTAGTTTTCTAAACCCACCCACCTTCTTTAGTCTAACCCCACCCACCCAGCTCCTTTTAGTCTAACCCCCACCCACCTTCTTTTAGTATAACCCCCACCCACCTTCTTTTAGTCGTCTAACCCCACCCACCCACCTTCTTTAGTCTAACCCCTCCCACCCACCTTCTTTTAGTCGTCTAACCACTCACTCCTCCCACCCACCTTCTTTTAGTCGTCTAACCCCACCCACTCACCTTCTTTTAGTCGTCTAACCCCACCCACCCACCTTCTTTTAGTCGTCTAACCCCACCTACCCACCTTCTTCTAGTCGTCTAACCCCACCCACCTTTGTCGGCGTCTAACCCCACCCACCCACCTTCTATTAGTCGTCTAACCCCCCACCTTCTTTTAGTCTTCTAAACCCACCCACCTTCTTTAGTCTAACCCCTCCCACCCACCTTCTTTTAGTCGTCTAACCCCACCCACCCAGCTTCTTTAGTCTAACCCTCCCACCCACCTTCTAGTCTTCTAACCCCACCCACCTTCTTTTAGTCTTCTAACCCCACCCACCTTCTTTTAGTCTTCTAACCCCACCCACCCACCCACCTTCTTTTAGTCTTCTAACCCCACCCACTTTCTGTTAGTCGTCTAACCCCACCCACCCACTTTCTTTTAGTCGTCTAACCCCACCCACCAGCTTCTTTAGTCTAACCCCTCTCACCCACCTTCTTTTAGTCTTCTAACCCCACCCACCCACCTTCTTTTAGTCTTCTAACCCCACCCGCCCACCTTCTTTTAGTCGTCTAACCCCACCTACCCACCTTCTTTTAGTTGTCCAACCCCACCTACCCACCTTCTTCTAGTCGTCTAACCCCTCCCACCCACCTTCTTTTAGTCTTCTAACCCCTCCCACCCACCTCCGTTTAGTCTTCTAACCCCACACACCTTCTTTAGTCTTCTAACCCCACCCACCCACCTTCGTTAGTCTTCTAACCCCACCCACTTTCTGTTAGTCGTCTAACCCCACCCACCCACTTTCTTTTAGTCGTCTAACCCCACCCACCCACCTTCTTTAGTCTAACCCTCCCACCCACCTTCTTTTAGTCGTCTAAACCCTCCCACCCACCTTCTTTTAGTCGTCTAACCCCACCCACCCAGCTTCTTTAGTCTAACCCCTCCCACCCACTTTCTTTCAGTCTTCTAACCCCACCCACCCACCTTCTTTTAGTCTTCTAACCCCACCCACCCACCTTCTTTTAGTCTTCTAACCCCACCCACCTTCTTTTAGTCATCTAACCCTCCCACCCACCTTCTTTTAGTCGTCTAACCCCACCCGCCAGCTTCTTTAGTCTAACCCCTCTCACCCACCTTCTTTTAGTCGTCTATCCCCACCCACCCATCTTCTTTTAGTCTTCTAACCCCACCCACCCACCTTCGTTAGTCTTCTAACCCCACCCACCCACCTTCTTTAGTCATCTAACCCCACCCACCCACCTTCTTTTAGTCTTCTAACCCCACCCACCCAAATTCTTTTAGTCGTCTAACCCCACCCACCCACCTTCTTTTAGTCGTCTAACCCCACCCACCCACCTTCTTTTAGTCGTCTAACCCCACCCACCCACCCACCTTCTTTTAGTCGTCTAACCCCACCCACCCACCTTCTTTTAGTCTTCTAACCCCACCCACCTTCTTTTAGTCGTCTAACCCCACCCACCTTCTTTTAGTCGTCTAACCCACCCACCCACTTTCTTTTAGTCGTCTAACCCCACCCACCCACCTTCTTTTAGTCGTCTAACCCCACCCACCCACCTTCTTTTAGTCGTCTAACCCCCCACCCCCTAACCCCACCACCCACCTTCTTTTAGTCGTCTAACCCCACCCACCCACCTTCTTTTAGTCGTCTAACCCCACCCACCCACCTTCTTTTAGTCTTCTAACCCCACCCACCTTCTTTAGTCGTCTAACCCCACCCACCCACCTTCTTTTAGTCGTCTAACCCCACCCAGCCACCTTCTTTAGTCTTCTAACCCCACCCACCTTCTTTTAGTAGTCTAACCCCACCCACCCACCTTCTTTTAGTCGTCTAACCCCACCCACCCACCTTCTTTAGTCTAACCCCTCCCACCCACCTTCTTTTAGTCGTCTAACCACTCACTCCCTCCACCCACCTTCTTTTAGTCGTCTAACCCCACCCACCCACCTTCTTTTTTTAGTCGTCTAACCCCACCCACCCAACTTCTTTTAGTCCTAACCCCACCTACCCACCTTCTTCTAGTCGTCTAACCCCACCCACCTTTTCGGCGTTTCTAACCCCACCCACCCACCTTCTTTTAGTCGTCTTTAAACCCCCCACCTTCTTTTAGTTTTCTAAACCCACCCACCTTCTTTTTTAGTCTAACCCCACCCACCCACTTTATTTTAGTCGTCTAACCCCACCCACCCACCTTCTTTAGTCTAACCCTCCCACCCACCTTCTTTTAGTCGTCTAACCCCACCCACCCAGCTTCTTTAGTCTAACCCCCTCCCACCCACTTTCTTTTAGTCTTCTAACCCCACCCACCCACCTTCTTTTAGTCTTCTAACCCACCCACCCACCCACCTTCTTTTAGTCTTCTAACCCCTCGCACCCTCCTTCTTTTAGTCGTCTAACCCCACCCACCAGCTTCTTTAGTCTAACCCCTCTCACCCACCTTCTTTTAGACTTCTAACCCCACCCACCCACCTTCTTTTAGTCTTCTAACCCCACCCACCCACCTTCTTTTTTAGTCTCTAACCCCACCTACCCACCTTCTATTAGTTGTCCAACCCCACCTACCCCTTCTTCTAGTCGTCTAACCCCTCCCACCCAACTTCTTTAGTCATCTAACCCCTCCCACCCACCTTCTTTAGTCTTCTAACCCTCCCACCCACCTTCGTTAGTCTTCTAACCCACCCACCCACCTTCGTTAGTCTTCTAACCCACCCACCCACCTTCTTTAGTCATCTAACCCCACCCACCCACCTTCTTTTAGTCTTCTAACCCCACCCACCCTCCTTCTTTTAGTCTTCTAACCCACCCACCCACCTTCTTTAGTCTTCTAACCCTCCCACCCACCTTCTTTTAGTCTTCTAACCCCACACACCCACCCACCCACCTTCTTTAGTCTTCTAACCCCACCCACCCACCTTCTTTAGTCATCTAACCCCACCCACCCACCTTCTTTTAGTCTTCTAACCCCACCCACCCACCTTCTTTTAGTCGTCTAACCCCACCTACCCACCTTCTTTAGTTGTCCAACCCCACCTACCCACCTTCTTCTAGTCGCTCAACCCTCCCACCCAACTTCTTTAGTCATCTAACCCCTCCCACCCACCTTCTTTTAGTCTTCTAACCCCTCCCACCCACCTTTTTAGTCGTCTAACCCCACCCACCCAGCTTCTTCTTTTAGTCTAACCCTCCCACCCACTTTCTTTCAGTCTTCTAACCCCACCCACCCACCTTCTTTAGTCTTCTAACCCCACCCACCCACCTTCTTTTAGTCTTCTAACCCCATCCACCTTCTTTTAGTCATCTAACCCCACCCACCCACCTTTAGTCGTCTAACCCCACCCACCAGCTTCTTTAGTCTTCTAACCCCACCCACTTTCTGTTAGTCGTCTAACTCCACCCACCCACTTTCTTTTAGTCGTCTAACCCCACCCACCCACCACCTTTAGTCTAACCCCTCCCACCCACCTTCTTTTAGTCGTCTAAACCCTCCCACCCACCTTCTTTTAGTCGTCTAACCCCACCCACCCAGCTTCTTTAGTCTAACCCCTCCACCCACTTTCTTTCAGTCTTCTAACCCCACCCACCACCTTCTTTTAGTCTTCTAACCCCACCCACCTTTTTAGTCTTCTAACCCCACCCACCTTCTTTTAGTCATCTAACCCCTCCCACCCACCTTCTTTTAGTCGTCTAACCCCACCCACCAGCTTCTTTAGTCTAACTCACCCACCTTCTTTAGTCGTCTATCCCCACCCACCCATCTTCTTTTAGTCTTCTAACCCCACCCACCCACCTTCTTTAGTCATCTACCCCACCCACCCACCTTCTTTTAGTCTTCTAACCCCACCCACCCACCTTCTTTTAGTCTTCTAACCCCCCACCCACCTTCTTTTAGTCTTCTAACCCCACCCACCCACCTTCTTTTAGTCTTCTAACCCCACCCACCTTCTTTTAGTCGTCTAACCCCACCCACCCACTTTCTTTTAGTCGTCTAACCCCACCCACCCACCTTCTTTTAGTCGTCTAACCCCACCCACCCACCTTTTAGTCTTCTAACCCCACCCACCCACCTTCTTTTAGTCTTCTAACCCCACCCACCTTCTTTTAGTCTTTAACTTTCTTTTAGTCCCCACCCACTTTCTTTTTAGTCTAACCCCACCCACCCACCTTCTTTTAGTATAACCCCACCCACCTTCTTTTAGTCTAACCCCACCCACCCACCTTCTTTTAGTCTAACCCCTCCCACCCACCTTCTTTTAGTCGTCTAACCCCACCCACCACCCACCTTCTTTTAGTCGTCTAACCCCACCCACCCACCTTCTTTTAGTCTTCTAACCCCACCCACCTTCTTTTAGTACCTAACCCCACCCACCTTCTTTTAGTCGTCTAACCCCACCCACCCACTTTCTTTTAGTCGTCTAACCCCACCCACCCACCTTCTTTTAGTCGTCTAACCCCACCCACCCACCTTCTTTTAGTCTTCTAACCCCACCCACCCACCTTTTTTAGTCGTCTAACCCCACCCACCCACCTTCTTTTAGTCTTCTAACCCCACCCACCCCGTCTAACCCCACCCACCCACCTTCTTTTAGTCGTCTAACCCCACCCACCCACCTTCTTTAGTCTTCTAACCCCACCCACCTTCTTTTAGTCGTCTAACCCCCCACCCACCCACCTTCTTTTAGTCGTCTAACCCACCCACCCAACTTCTTTTAGTCGTCTAACCCCCCCACCCACCTTCTTTTAGTCGTCTAACCCCACCCACCCACCTTCTTTTAGTCTTCTAACCCCACCCACCCACCTTCTTTTAGTCGTCTAACCCCACCCACCCACCTTCTTTTAGTTTCTAACCCCACCCACCCACCTTCTTTTAGTCTTCTAACCCCACCCACCTTCTTTTCTTCCCCCCACCCACCCACTTCTTTAGTCGTCTAACCCACCCACCCACCTTCTTTTAGTCGTCTAACCCCCCCACCCACCTTCTTTTAGTCTTCTAACACCCACCCACCCTTTACCTTAACCCCACCCACCCACCTTTTTTAGTCTTCTAACCCCACCCACCACCTTCTTTTAGTCGTCTAACCCCACCCACCCAACTTTTTAGTCGTCTAACCCCACCCACCCACCTTCTGTTAGTCTTTAACCCCACCCACCTTCTTTAGTCTTGTAACCTCCACCCACCTTCTTTTAGTCGTCTAACCCCACCCACCCACCTTCTTTTAGTCGTCTAACCCCACCCACCCACCTTCTTTAGTCGTCTAACCCCACCCACCCACCTTTTAGTCTTCTAACCCCACCCACCCACCTTCTTTTAGTCTTCTAACCCCACCCACCTTCTTTTAGTCTTCTAACCCCACCCACTTTCTTTAGTCGTCTAACCCCACCCACCCACCTTCTTTTAGTCTAACCCCCCCACCCACCTTCTTTTAGTCTCTAACCCCACCCACCCACCTTCTTTTAGTAACCCCCCACCCACCTCTTTTAGTCTAACCCCACCCACCCACCTTCTTTTAGTCTTCTAACCCCACCACCCACCTTCTTTTAGTAGTCTAACCCCACCCACCTTTGTAGTCGTCTAACCCCACCCACCCACCTTCTTTTAGTCTTCTAACCCCACCCACCCACCTTCTTTAGTCTAACCCCACCCACCCAGCTCCTTTTTAGTCGTCTAACCCCCCACCCACCTTCTTTTAGTATAACCCCACCCACCTTCTTTAGTCGTCTAACCCCACCCACCCACCTTCTTTTTCCAAGCCCCCCACCCACCTTCTTTTAGTCGTCTAACCCCACCCACCCACCTTCTTTTAGTCTCTAACCCCACCCACTCACCTTCTTTAGTCGTCTAACCCCACCCACCCACCTTCTTTTAGTCGTCTAACCCCACCTACCCACCTTCTTCTAGTCGTCTACCCCCCCACCCACCTTTGGTCTAACCCCACCCACCCACCTTCTTTTAGTCGTCTAACCCCCCACCCACCTTCTTTTAGTCTTCTAAACCCACCCACCTTCTTTAGTCTAACCCTCCCACCCACCTTCTTTAGTCTAACCCCACCCACCCAGCTTCTTTAGTCTAACCCTCCCACCCACCTTCTTTTAGTCTTCTAACCCCACCCACCTTCTTTAGTCTTCTAACCCCACCCACCTTCTTTTAGTCTTCTAACCCCCACCCACCTTCTTTTAGTCTTCTAAACCCCCAGTCGTCTAACCCCACCCACCCACCTTCTTTTAGTCGTCTAACCCCACCCACCCACCTTCTTTTAGTCTTCTAACCCCACCCACCCACCTTCTTTTAGTCTAACCCCACCCACCTTCTTTTAGTCGTCTAACCCCACCCACCCACCTTCTTTTAGTCGTCTAACCCCACCCACCCACCTTCTTTTAGTTCTAACCCCACCCACCCACCTTCTTTTAGTCGTCTAACCCCACCCACCCACCTTCTTTTAGTCTTCTAACCCCACCCACCTTCTTTTAGTCTTCTAACCCCACCCACCCACCTTCTTTTAGTCGTCTAACCCCACCCACCCACCTTCTTTTAGTCTTCTAACCCCACCCACCTTCTTTTAGTCGTCTAACCCCACCCACCCACCTTCTTTTAGTCTTCTAACCCCACCCACCCACCTTCTTTTAGTCTTCTAACCCCACCCACCCACCTTCTTTTAGTCTTCTAACCCACCCACCTTCTTCTTTTAGTCTTCTAACCCCACCCCCACCTTCTTTTAGTAGTAACCCCACCCACCTTCTTTTAGTCTTGTAACCCCACCCACCTTCTTTTAGTCGTCTAACCCCACCCACCCACCTTCTTTTAGTCTAACCCCACCCACCCACCTTCTTTTAGTCGTCTAACCCCACCCACCCACCTTTTAGTCGTCTAACCCCACCCACCCACCTTCTTTTAGTCTTCTAACCCCACCCACCTTCTTTTAGTCTTCTAACCCCACCCACTTTCTTTTAGTCGTCTAACCCCACCCACCCACCTTCTTTTAGTCTAACCCCCCACCCACCTTCTTTTAGTCGTCTAACCCCACCCACCCACCTTCTTTAGTATAACCCCCACCCACCTTCTTTTTTTAGTCGTCTAACCCCACCCACCCACCTTCTTTTAGTCGTCTAACCCCACCACCCACCTTCTTCTAGTAGTCTAACCCCACCCTCCTAACCCCACCCACCTTCTTTTAGTCCCTAAACCCCCCACTTTCTTTAGTTTTCTAAACCCACCCACCTTCTTTTAGTCTAACCCCACCCACCCAGCTCCTTTTAGTCTAACCCCCCACCCACCTTCTTTTAGTATAACCCCCCACCCACCTTCTTTTAGTCTTCTAACCCCACCCACCCACCTTCTTTTAGTCTAACCCCACCCACCCACCTTCTTTTAGTCGTCTAAACCCACCCACCCACCTTTTTAGTCGTCTAACCCCACCCACTCACCTTCTTTTAGTCGTCTAACCCACCCACCCACCTTCTTTTAGTCTTCTAACCCCACCACCCACCTTCTTCAGTTCTAACCCACCCACCTTTTAGTCTTCTAACCCCACCCACCCACCTTCTTTTAGTCGTCTAACCCCCCCACCTTCTTTTAGTAAACCCACCCACCTTCTTTAGTCTAGCCCTCCCACCCACCTTCTTTTAGTCGTCTAACCCCACCCACCCACCTTCTTTAGTAACCCTCCCACCCACCTTCTAGTCTTCTACCCCCACCCACCTTCTTTTAGTCTTCTAACCCCACCCACCTTCTTTTAGTCTTCTAACCCCACCCACCCACCCACCTTCTTTTAGTCTTCTAACCCCACCCACTTTCTTTTAGTCGTCTAACCCCACCCACCCACCTTCTTTTAGTTTTCTAACCCCACCCACCCACCTTCTTTTAGTCTTCTAACCCCACCCACCCACCTTCTTTTAGTCGTCTAACCCCACCTACCCACCTTCTTTTAGTTGTCACCCACCCACCTTCTTAGTCGTCTAACCCCTCCCACCACCTTCTTTTAGTCTTCTAACCCCTCCCACCCACCTCTTTTAGTCTTCTAACCCCACACACCTTCTTTAGTCTTCTAACCCCACCCACCCACCTTCTTTAGTCTTCTAACCCCACCCACTTTCTGTTAGTCTAACCCCACCCACCCACTTTCTTTTAGTCGTCTAACCCCACCCACCCACCTTCTTTAGTCTAACCCCTCCCACCCACCTTCTTTTAGTCTTCTAACCCTCCCACCCACCTTCTTTTAGTCTTCTAACCCCACCCACCCAGCTTCTTTAGTCTAACCCCTCCCACCCACTTTCTTTCAGTCTTCTAACCCCACCCACCCACCTTCTTTTAGTCTTCTAACCCCACCCACCTTCTTTTAGTCATCTAACCCCCACCTTCTTTAGTCGTCTAACCCCACCCACCCAGCTTCTTTAGTCTAACCCCTCCCACCCACCTTCTTTTAGTCTCTATCCCCACCCACCCATCTTCTTTTAGTCTTCTAACCCCACCCACCCACCTTCTTTAGTCTAACCCCACCCACCCACCTTCTTTAGTCTTCTAACCCCACCCACCCACCTTCTTTTAGTCTTCTAACCCCACCCACCCACTTCTTTTAGTCGTCTAACCCCACCCACCCACCTTCTTTAGTCGTCTTTCCCACCCACCTTCTTTTAGTCTTAACCCTAACCCACCCACCTTCTTTTAGTCGTCTAACCCCACCCACCCACCTTCTTTTAGTCGTCTAACCCCACCCACCCACCTTTTTAGTCGTCTAACCCCACCCACCCACCTTCTTTAGTCGTCTAACCCCACCCACCCACCTTCTTTTAGTCTTCTAACCCCACCCACCCACCTTCTTTTAGTCGTCTAACCCCACCCACCCACCTTCTTTTAGTCATTTAGCAACCCACCCATCCCACCTTCTTCTTTAGTCTTTAACCCCACCCACCCACCTTTTAGTCTTCTAACCCCACCCACCTTCTTTTAGTCTTCTAACCCCACCCACCCACCTTCTTTTAGTCTTCTAACCCCACCCACCCACCTTCTTTTAGTCTTCTAACCCCACCCACCCACCTTCTTTTAGTCGTCCCCACCACCCACCCACCTTCCCACCCTTTAGTCTAACCCCCACCCACCTTCTTTTAGTCGTCTAACCCCACCCACCCACCCACCTTCTTTAGTCTAACCACTCACTCCTCCCACCCTTTTAGTCGTCTAACCCACCCACCTTCTTTTAGTCGTCTAACCCCACCCACCCACCTTCTTTTAGTCGTCTAACCCCCACCCACCCACCTTCTTCTAGTTTAACCCACCCAGTCTTCTAACCCCACCCACCCACCTTCTTTTAGTCGTCTAACCCCACCCACCCACCTTCTTTTAGTCGTCTAACCCCACCCACCTTCTTTTAGTCGTCTAACCCCACCCACCCAACTTCTTTTAGTCGTCTAACCCCACCTACCCAGTCTTCTAGTCGTCTAAACCCACCCACCCTTCTTTTAGTTTTTAAACCCACCCAACTTTTTTAGTCTAACCCCACCCACCCACTTATTTTAGTCTTCTAACCCCACCCACCCACCTTCTTTAGTCTAACCCCCCACCCACCTTCTTTTAGTCTTCTAACCCCACCCACCCAGCTTCTTTAGTCTAACCCCTCCCACCCACCTTCTTTTAGTCTTCTAACCCCACCCACCCACCTTCTTTTAGTCTTCTAACCCCACCCACCCACCTTCTTTTAGTCTTCTAACCCACCCACCCACCCACCCACCTTCTTTTAGTCTTCTAACCCCACCCTCCTTTCTTTTAGTCGTCTAACCCCACCCACCACCTTCTTTAGTCTAACCCCTCTCACCCACCTTCTTTTAGTCTTCTAACCCCACCCACCCACCTTCTTTTAGTCTTCTAACCCCCACCCACCCACCTTCTTTTAGTCGTCTAACCCCCCTACCCACCTTCTTTTAGTTGTCCAACCCCACCACCCACCTTCTTTAGTCGTCTAACCCCACCCACCCACCTTCTTTAGTCATCTAACCCTCCCACCCACCTTCTTTTAGTCTTCTAACCCTCCCACCCACCTCCGTTTAGTCTCTAACCCCACACACCTTCTTTAGTCTTCTAACCCCACCCACCCACCTTCTTTTAGTCTTCTAACCCCACCCACCTTCTTTTAGTCTTCTAACCCCACCCACCCACCTTCTTTTAGTCTTCTAACCCCACCCACCCACCTTCTTTAGTCATCTAACCCCACCCACCCACCTTCTTTTAGTCTTCTAACCCCACCCACCCACCTTCTTTTAGTCTTCTAAACCCACCCACCTTCTTTTAGTCTTCTAACCCCTCCCACCCACCTTCTTTTAGTCTTCTAACCCCACCCACCCACCTTCTTTTAGTCTTCTAACCCCACCCACCCACCTTCTTTAGTCATCTAACCCCACCCACCCACCTTCTTTTTAGTCTTCTAACCCCACCCACCCACCTTCTTTTAGTAGTCTAACCCCACCCACCCACCTTCTTTTAGTCTTCTAACCTACCCACCTTCTTCTAGTCTAACCCTCCCACCCCTTCTTTTAGTCTTCTAACCCCACCCACCCACCTTCTTTTAGTCTTCTAACCCACCCACCTCCACTAACCCCACCCACCTTCTTTAGTCTTCTAATCCCACCCACCCACCTTCTTTTAGTCGTCTAACCCCTCCCACCCACCTTTTTTTTAGTCTAACCCTCCCACCCACCTTCTTTTAGTCTTCTAACCCCACCCACCCACCTTCTTTAGTCTTCTAACCCCACCCACCCACCTTCTTTTAGTCTTCTAACCCCATCCACCCCTTCTTTTAGTCATCTAACCCCACCCACCCACCTTCTAGTCTTCTAACCCCACCCACCCACCTTCTTTAGTCTTCTAACCCCACCCACTTTTGTTAAGTCTAACCCCACCCCCACACTTTCTTTTAGTCGTCTAACCCCACCCACCCACCTTCTTTAGTCTAACCCACCCACCCACCTTCTTTTAGTCGTCTAACCCACCCACCCACCTTCTTTTAGTCGTCTAACCCCACCCACCCAGCTTCTTTAGTCTAACCCTCCCACCCACCTTCTTTTAGTCTTCTAACCCCACCCACCACCTTCTTTAGTCTTCTAACCCCCCCACCCACCTTCTTTTAGTCATCTAACCCCTCCCACCCACCTTCTTTTAGTCGTCTAACCCCACCCACCCACCTTCTTTAGTCTTCTAACCCACCCACCCACCTTCTTTTAGTCTTCTAACCCCACCCACCCACCTTCTTTTAGTCTTCTAACCCCCCCACCCACCCACCTTCTTTAGTCGTCTAACCCCACCCCTTTTACCCCACCCTTCTTTTTAGTCTTCTAACACCCACCCACCTTCTTTTAGTCTTCTAACCCACCCACCCACCTTCTTTTAGTCTAACCCCACCCACCCACCTTCTTTAGTCTAACCCCACCCACCCACCTTCTTTAGTCTTCTAACCCCACCCACCCACCTTCTTTTAGTCTAACCCCACCCACCCACCTTCTTTTAGTCGTCTAACCCCACCCACCCACCTTCTTTAGTCTAACCCTCCCACCCACCTTCTTTAGTCTTCTAACCCCACCCACCCACCTTTTTTAGTCGTCTAACCCCACCCACCCACCTTCTTTTAGTCTTCTAACCCCACCCACCCACCTTCTTTTAGTCTTCTAACCCCACTCCACCCTTTAGTCATCTAACCCCACCCACCCACCTTCTTTTAGTCTCTTTAGTCTAACCCCTCTCACCCACCTTCTTTTAGTCTTCTAACCCCACCCACCCACCTTCTTTTTAGTAACCCCACCCACCCACCTTCTTTAGTCGTCTAACCCCACCCACCCACCTTCTTTTAGTTGTCCAACCCCACCCACCCACCTTCTTTTAGTCGTCTAACCCCACCCACCCACCTTCTTTTAGTCTTCTAACCCCTCCCACCCACCCCAGTCTTCTAACCCCCACACCTTCTTTAGTCTTCTAACCCCACCCACCCACCTTCTTTTAGTCTTCTAACCCCACCCCCACTTCTTTAGTCGTCTAACCCCACCCACCCACTTTCTTTTAGTCGTCTAACCCCACCCACCCACCTTCTTTAGTCTAACCCTCCCACCCACCTTCTTTTAGTCGTCTAAATCCCACCCACCTTCCTAACCCCACCCACCCAGCTTCTTTAGTCTAACCCCTCCCACCCACTTTCTTTAGTCTTCTAACCCACCCACCCACCTTCTTTTAGTCTTCTAACCCACCCACCCACCTTCTTTTAGTCTTCTAATCCCCCCACCCACCTTCTTTTAGTCTTCTTTCCCACCCACCTTCTTTAGTAGTCTAACCCCACCCACCCAGCTTCTTTAGTCTAACCCCTACCCACCTTCTTTTAGTCGTCTAACCCCACCCACCCATCTTCTTTTAGTCTTCTAACCCCACCCACCCACCTTTTTAGTCTTCTAACCCCACCCACCTTCTTTTAGTCATCTAACCCCACCCACCCACCTTCTTTTAGTCTTCTAACCCCACCCACCCACCTTCTTTTAGTCTTCTAACCCCACCCACCTTCTTTTAGTCGTCTAACCCCACCCACCCACCCACCTTCTTTTAGTCGTCTAACCCCACCCACCCACCTTCTTTTTAGTCTTCTAACCCCACCCACCCACCTTCTTTTAGTCTTCTAACTCCCCCACCTTCCACTTCTTCCCCACCACCTTTTTAGTCTTCTAACCCCACCCACCCACCTTCTTTAGTCTTCTAACCCCACCCACCCACCTTCTTTTAGTCGTCTAACCCCACCCACCCACCTTCTTTTAGTCTAACCCCACCCACCCACCTTCTTTTAGTCATTTAACCCCACCCACTTCAAATTTTAGTCGTCTAACCCCACCCACCCACCTTTTTAGTCTTCTAACCCCACCCACCTTCTTTTAGTCGTCTAACCCCACCCACCCACCTTCTTTTAGTCTTCTAACCCCACCCACCCACCTTCTTTTAGTCTTCTAACCCCACCACCCACCTTCTTTTAGTCGTCTAACCCCTCCCACCCACCTTCTTTTTAGTCTAACCCCCACCCACCTTCTTTTAGTATAACCCCCACCTTCTTTTAGTCGTCTAACCCCACCCACCCACCTTCTTTAGTCTAACCCTCCCACCCACCTTCTTTTAGTCTAACCACTCACTCCACCCACCTTCTTTTAGTCTTCTAACCCCACCCACCCACCTTCTTTAGTCTAACCCCACCACCCACCTTCTTTTAGTCGTCTAACCCCACCCACCCACCTTCTTTAGTCGTCTAACCCCACCACCTTTGTCAGGCGTCTAACCCCACCCACCCACCTTCTTTTAGTCTTCTAACCAACCACCCTCCCACCCACCTTCTTTTAGTCTTCTAACCCCACCCACCCACCTTCTTTTAGTCGTCTAACCCCACCCACCCACCTTCTTTTAGTCGTCTAACCCCTAACCCACCCACCTTCTTCTAGTCTTTCTAAACCCACCTTCTTTTAGTTTTCTAACCCACCTTCCTAACCCCACCCCCACTTTATTTTAGTCGTCTAACCCCACCCACCCACCTTCTTTAGTCTAACCCCTCCCACCCACCTTCTTTTAGTCGTCTAAACCCACCCACCTTCTTTAGTCTAACCCCTCCCACCCACCTTCTTTAGTCTTCTAACCCCACCCACCCACCTTCTTTTAGTCTTCTAACCCCACCCACCCACCTTCTTTTAGTCTTCTAAACCCCACCCACCTTCTTTTAGTCTTCTAACCCCACCCACCCTCCTTTTTAGTCGTCTAACCCCACCCACCACCTTCTTTAGTCTAACCCCTCCCACCCACCTTCTTTTAGTCTTCTAACCCCACCCACCCACCTTCTTTTAGTCTTCTAACCCCACCCACCCACCTTCTTTTAGTCGTCTAACCCCACCCACCCACCTTTCTTTAGTTGTCCAACCCCCCACCCACCTTCTTCTAGTCGTCTAACCCCACCCACCTTCTTTAGTCATCTAACCCTCCCACCCACCTTCTTTTAGTCTTCTAACCCTCCCACCCACCTTCTTTAGTCTTCTAACCCCACCCACCCACCTTTCTTTAGTCTCAACGTTTTAACCCCACCCACCCTTCTTTTAGTCTTCTAACCCCACCCACCTTCTTTAGTCTTCTAAACCCCACCCACCCACCTTCTTTAGTCTTTAACCCCACCCACCCACCCACCCACTCCACCTTTTTAGTCTTAACCCCACCACCCACCTTCTTTTAGTCTAACTTCCACCCCACCCACCCACACCTACCCACCTTCTTTTAGTCTTCTAACCCCACCCACCCACCTTCTTTTAGTCGTCTAACCCCACCCACCCACCTTCTTTTAGTCTTCTAAACCCACCCACCTTCTTTTTAGTCTTCTAACCCACCCACCCACCTTCTTTTAGTCTTCTAACCCCACCCACCTTCTTTTAGTCTTAACCCCTAACCCCACCCACCTTCTTTTAGTCTTCTAACCCCACCCACCCACCTTCTTTAGTCTTCTAACCCACCCACCCACCTTAGCCCCACCCACCCACCTTCTTTTAGTCGTCTAACCCCCACCCACCCACCTTCTTTTAGTCTTCTAACCCCACCCACCCACCTTCTTTAGTCGTCTAACCCCCCACCCACCTTTTTAGTCTAACCCACCACCTTCTTTTAGTCTTCTAACCCCACCCACCTTCTTTTAGTCTTCTAACCCCACCCACCCCCTTCTTTTAGTCTTCTAACCCCACCCACCCACCTTCTTTTAGTCCACCCCACCCACCCACCTTCTTTTAGTCTAACCCCACCCACCCACCTTCTTTAGTCATCTAACCCACCCACCCACTTTATTTTAGTCTTCTAACCCACCCACCCACCTTCTTTTAGTCTTCTAACCCCCCCACCCACCTTCTTTTAGTCTTCTAACCCCACCCACCTTCTTTTAGTCGTCTAACCCCACCCACCCACCTTCTTTTAGTCCTAACCCCACCCACCCACCTTCTTTAGTCTAACCCCCCACCCACCTTCTTTTAACCCCACCCACCCACCTTCTTTTAGTTTTAACCCACCCACCCACCTTCTAACCCCCCACCCACCTTCTTTTAGTCTTCTAACCCCACCCACCCACCTTCTTTAGTCGTCTAACCCCACCCACCCACCTTCTTTTAGTCACCCTAACCCCACCACCCACCTTCTTAGTTACCTTTGTCGTCTAACCCCACCCACCCACCTTCTTTAGTCTAAACCCCCCACCTTCTTTTAGTTTTCTAAACCCACCCACCTTCTTTAGTCTAACCCCACCCACCCCTTCTTTTAGTCTAACCCCCCACCCACCTTCTTTTAGTATAACCCCCCACCCACCTTCTTTTAGTTTTCTAACCCCACCCACCCACCTTCTTTAGTCTAACCCCTCCCACCCACCTTCTTTTAGTCGTCTAACCACTCCCCTCCCACCCACCTTCTTTTAGTCGTCTAACCCACCCACCCACCTTCTTTTAGTCGTCTTCTAACCCCACCCACCCACCTTCTTTTAGTCTTCTAACCCCACCTACCCACCTTCTTCTAGTCTTCTAACCCCACCCACCCTAACCCCACCCACCCACCTTCTTTTAGTCGTCTAAACCCCCCCACCTTCTTTTAGTCTTCTAAACCCACCCACCTTCTTTAGTCTAACCCTCCCACCCACCTTCTTTTAGTCGTCTAACCCCACCCACCCAGCTTCTTTAGTCTAACCCCTCCCACCCACCTTCTTTTAGTCTTCTAACCCCACCCACCTTCTTTTAGTCTTCTAACCCCACCCACCTTCTTTTAGTCTTCTAACCCCACCCACCCACCCACCTTCTTTTAGTCTTCTAACCCACCCACTTTCTGTTAGTGGTCTAACCCCACCCACCCACTTTCCTTTAGTCGTCTAACCCCACCCACCCACCTTATTTTAGTCTAACCCCCACCCACCTTCTTTTAGTCGTCTAACCACTCAACCACCTTCTTTTAGTCCCACCCACCCACCTTCTTTTAGTCTAACCCCATCCACCCAGCTTCTTTAGTCTAACCCTCCCACCCACCTTCTTTTAGTCTTCTAACCCCACCCACCTTCTTTTAGTCGTCTAACCCTCCCACCCACCTTCTTTTAGTCGTCTAACCCCACCCATCAGCTTCTTTTTAGTCTAACCCCTCCCACCCACCTTCTTTTAGTCGTCTAACCCCACCCACCCAGCTTCTTTAGTCTAACCCTCCCACCCACTTTCCAGTCTTTTAACCCCACCCACCCACCTTTTAGTCTAACCCCACCCACCTTTAGTCATCTAACCCTCCCACCCACCTTCTTTTAGTCGTCTAGCCCCACCCACCAGCTTCTTTAGTCTTCTAACCCCACCCACTTTCTTTCAGTCTTTTAACCCCACCCACCCACCTTTTAGTCTAACCCCACCCACCTTTTAGTCATCTAACCACTCCCACCCACCTTCTTTTAGTCGTCTAACCCCACCCACCCACTTTATTTTAGTCGTCTAACCCCACCCACCCACCTTCTTTAGTCTAACCCTCCCACCCACCTTCTTTTAGTCGTCTAACCCCACCCACCCAGCTTCTTTAGTCTAACCCCTCCCACCCACTTTCTTTCACTCTTCTAACCCCACCCACCCACCTTCTTTTAGTTTTCTAACCCCACCCACCCACCTTCTTTTAGTCTTCTAACCCCACCCACCTTCTTTTAGTCTTCTAACCCTCACCCACCCTCCTTCTTTTAGTAGTCTAACCCCACCCACCAGCTTCTTTAGTCTAACCCTCTCACCCACCTTCTTTTAGTCTTCTAACCCCACCACCTTCTTCAGTCTTCTAACCCCACCCACCCATCTTCTTTTAGTCTTCTAACCCCCATCCACCTTCTTTTAGTCATCTAACCCTCCCACCCACCTTCTAGTCGTCTAACCCCACCCACCAGCTTCTTTAGTCTTCTAACCCCACCCACTTTCTGTTAGTCGTCTAACCCCACCCACCCACTTTCTTTTAGTCGTCTAACCCCACCCACCCACCTTCTTTAGTCTAACCCCTCCCACCCACCTTCTTTTAGTCTTCTAAACCCTCCCACCCACCTTCTTTTAGTTGTCTAACCCCACCCACCCAGCTTCTTTAGTCTAACCCCTCCCACCCACTTTCTTTCAGTCTTCTAACCCCACCCACCCACCTTCTTTTAGTCTTCTAACCCCACCCACCCACCTTCTTTTAGTCTTCTAACCCCACCCACCCACCTTCTTTTAGTCTTCTAACCCCACCCACCCAACTTCTTTTAGTCGTCTAACCCCACCCACCCAACTTCTTTTAGTCGTCTAACCCCACCCACCCAACTTCTTTTAGTCGTCTAACCCCACCCACCCACCTTCTTTTAGTCGTCTAACCCCACCCACCCACCTTCTTTTAGTCTTCTAACCCCACCCACCTTCTTTTAGTCCTAACCCACCCACCTTCTTTTAGTCGTCTAACCCCACCCACCCACCTTCTTTAGTCTTCTAACCCACCCACCCACCTTCTTTTAGTCGTCTAACCCCACCCACCCACCTTCTTTTAGTCGTCTAACCCACCCACCCACCCTTTTAGTCGTCTAACCCCACCCACCCACCTTCTTTTAGTCTTCTAACCCCACCCACCTTCTTTTAGTCTTCTAACCCCACCCACCCACCTTCTTTTAGTCGTCTAACCCCACCCACCCACCTTCTTTTAGTCGTCTAACCCCACCCACCCACCTTCTTTTAGTATAACCCCCACCCACCTTCTTTAGTCTAACCCCACCCACCCACCTTCTTTTAGTCGTCTAACCCCACCCAACTTCTTTTAGTCGTCTAACCCCACCCACCCACCTTCTTCTAGTCGTCTAACCCCACCCACCCACCTTCTTTTAGTCGTCTAAACCCCCCCACCTTCTTTTAGTCTTCTAAACCCACCCACCTTCTTTAGTCTAACCCTCCCACCCACCTTCTTTTAGTCGTCTAACCCCACCCACCCAGCTTCTTTTAGTCTAACCCTCCCACCCACCTTCTAGTCTTCTAACCCCACCCACCTTCTTTTAGTCTTCTAACCCCACCCACCCACCTTCTTTTAGTCTTCTAACCCCACCCACCCACCTTCTTTTAGTCTTCTAACCCCACCCACCTTCTTTTAGTCATCTAACCCCTCCCACCCACCTTCTTTTAGTCGTCTAACCCCACCCACCAGCTTCTTTAGTCTAACCCCTCTCACCCACCTTCTTTTAGTCGTCTATCCCCACCCACCCATCTTCTTTTAGTCTTCTAACCCCACCCACCCACCTTCTTTTAGTCTTCTAACCCCACCCACCCACCTTCTTTAGTCTTCTAACCCCTCCCACCCACCTTCTTTTAGTCTTCTAACCCACACCCACCCACCTTCTTTAGTCTTCTAACCCCACCCACCCACCTTCTTTTAGTCTTCTAACCCCCACCCACCTTCTTTTAGTCTTAACCCCACCCACCCACCTTCTTTTAGTCGTCTAACCCCCCCACCCACCTTCTTCTAGTTGTCTAACCCCCCCACCCACCTTCTTTAGTCGTCTAAACCCCCACCTTCTTTTAGTCTTCTAAACCCACCCACCTTCTTTAGTCTAACCCCTCCCACCCACCTTCTTTAGTCGTCTAACCCCACCCACCCAGCTTTTTAGTCTAACCCTCCCACCCACCTTCTAGTCTTCTAACCCCACCCACCTTCTTTTAGTCTTCTAACCCCACCCACCCACCTTCTTTTAGTCTTCTAACCCCACCCACCCACCTTCTTTTAGTCTTCTAACCCCACCCACCTTCTTTTAGTCATCTAACCCCCTCCCACCCACCCACCTTCTTTTAGTCGTCTAACCCCACCCACCAGCTTCTTTAGTCTAACCCCCCACCCACCTTCTTTAGTCTTCTAACCCCACCACCCACCTTCTTTAGTCTTCTAACCCCTCCCACCCACCTTCTTTTAGTCGTCTAACCCCACCCACCCACCTTCTTTTAGTCGTCTAACCCCACCCACCCACCTTCTTTTAGTTCTAACCCCACCCACCCACCTTCTTTTTAGTCTTCTAACCCCACCCACCCACTTCTTTTAGTCGTCTAACCCCACCACCCACCTTCTTTAGTCGTCTAACCCCACCCACCCACCTTCTTTAGTCGTCTAACCCCCCCACCTTCTTTTAGTCTTCTAAACCCACCCACCTTCTTTAGTCTAACCCTCCCACCCACCTTCTTTTAGTCGTCTAACCCCACCCACCCAGCTTCTTTAGTCTAACCCCTCCCACCCACCTTCTAGTCTTCTAACCCCACCCACCTTCTTTTAGTCTTCTAACCCCACCCACCCACCTTCTTTTAGTCTTCTAACCCCACCCATCCACCTTCTTTTAGTCTTCTAACCCCACCCACCTTCTTTTAGTCATCTAACCCTCCCACCCACCTTCTTTTAGTCGTCTAACCCCACCCACCAGCTTCTTTAGTCTAACCCCTCCACCCACCTTCTTTTAGTCGTCTAACCCCACCCACCCACCTTCTTTTAGTCTTCTAACCCCACCCACCCACCTTCTTTTAGTCTTCTAACCCCACCCACCCACCTTCTTTAGTCTTCTAACCCTCCCACCCACCTTCGTTTAGTCTTCTAACCCCACACACCCACACACCTTCTTTAGTCTTCTAACCCCACCCACCCACCTTCTTTTAGTCTTCTAACCCCACCCACCTTCTTTTAGTCTTCTAACCCCACCCACCTTCTTTTAGTCGTCTAACCCCACCCACCCACCTTCTTTTAGTTGTCTAACCCCACCCACCCACCTTCTTTTAGTCGTCTAACCCCCCCCCCACCTTCTTTTAGTCTTCTAAACCACCACCTTCTTTAGTCTAACCCCTCCCACCCACCTTCTTTTAGTCGTCTAACCCCACCCACCCAGCTTCTTTAGTCTAACCCCTCCCACCCACCTTCTAGTCTTCTAACCCCACCCACCTTCTTTTAGTCTTCTAACCCCACCCACCCACCTTCTTTTAGTCTTCTAACCCCTCACCCACCCACCTTCTTTTAGTCTTCTAACCCCACCCACCTTCTTTTAGTCATCTAACCCCTCCCACCCACCTTCTTTTAGTCGTCTAACCCCACCCACCAGCTTCTTTAGTCTAACCCCTCCACCCACCTTCTTTTAGTCGTCTAACCCCACCCACCCATCTTCTTTTAGTCTTCTAACCCCACCCACCCACCTTTTTTAGTCTTCTAACCCCACCCACCCACCTTCTTTAGTCTTCTAACCCTCCCACCCACCTTCTTTTAGTCGTCTAACCCCACCCACCCACCTTCTTTAGTCGTCTAACCCCACCCACCCACCTTCTTTTAGTATAACCCCCACCCACCTTCTTTTAGTCGTCTAACCCCACCCACCCACCTTCTTTTAGTCGTCTAACCCCACCCACCCAACTTCTTTAGTCTAACCCCTCCCACCCACCTTCTTTTAGTCGTCTAAACCCTCCCACCCACCTTCTTTTAGTCGTCTAACCCCACCCACCCAGCTTCTTTAGTCTAACCCCTCCCACCCACTTTCTTTCAGTCTTCTAACCCCACCCACCACCTTCTTTTAGTCTTCTAACCCCACCCACCTTCTTTTAGTCTTCTAACCCCACCCACCTTCTTTTAGTCATCTAACCCCTCCCACCCACCTTCTTTTAGTCGTCTAACCCCACCCACCAGCTTCTTTAGTCTAACCCCTCTCACCCACTTTCTTTCAGTCTTCTAACCCCACCCACCACCTTCTTTTAGTCTTCTAACCCCACCCACCTTCTTTTAGTCTTCTAACCCCACCCACCTTCTTTTAGTCATCTAACCCCTCCCACCCACCTTCTTTTAGTCTTCTAACCCCACCCACCCACCTTCTTTAGTCATCTAACCCCACCCACCCAACTTCTTTTAGTCGTCTAACCCCACCCACCCACCTTCTTTTAGTCGTCTAACCCCACCCACCCACCTTCTGTTAGTCTTCTAACCCCACCCACCTTCTTTTAGTCTTCTAACCCCACGCACCTTCTTTTAGTCGCCTAACCCCACCCACCCACTTTCTTTTAGTCGTCTAACCCCACCCACCCACCTTCTTTTAGTCGTCTAACCCCACCCACCCACCTTCTTTTAGTCGTCTAACCCCACCCACCCACCTTTTAGTCGTCTAACCCCACCCACCCACCTTCTTTTAGTCTTCTAACCCCACCCACCTTCTTTTAGTCTTCTAACCCCACCCACTTTCTTTTAGTCGTCTAACCCCACCCACCCACCTTCTTTTAGTCTAACCCCCCCACCCACCTTCTTTTAGTATAACCCCCCACCCACCTTCTTTTAGTCGTCTAACCCCACCCACCCACCTTCTTTAGTCTAACCCCTCCCACCCACCTTCTTTTAGTCGTCTAACCACTCACTCCCTCCCACCCACCTTCTTTTAGTCGTCTAACCCCACCCACCCACCTTCTTTTAGTCGTCTAACCCCACCCACCCAACTTCTTTTAGTCGTCTAACCCCACCTACCCACCTTCTTCTAGTAGTCTAACCCCACCCACCTTTGTCGGCGTCTAACCCCACCCACCCACCTTCTTTTAGTCGTCTAAACCCCCCCCCACCTTCTTTTAGTTTTCTAAACCCACCCACCTTCTTTAGTCTAACCCCACCCACCCAGCTCCTTTTAGTCTAACCCCCCCACCCACCTTCTTTTAGTATAACCCCCCACCCACCTTCTTTTAGTCGTCTAACCCCACCCACCCACCTTCTTTAGTCTAACCCTCCCACCCACCTTCTTTTAGTCGTCTAACCACTCACTCCCTCCCACCCACCTTCTTTTAGTCGTCTAACCCCACCCACCCACCTTCTTTTAGTCGTCTAACCCCACCCACCCACCTTCTTTTAGTCGTCTAACCCCACCTACCCACCTTCTTCTAGTCGTCTAACCCCACCCACCTTTGTCGGCGTCTAACCCCACCCACCCACCTTCTTTTAGTCGTCTAAACCCCCCACACCTTCTTTTAGTCTTCTAAACCCACCCACCTTCTTTAGTCTAACCCCTCCCACCCACCTTCTTTTAGTCGTCTAACCCCACCCACCCAGCTTCTTTAGTCTAACCCCTCCCACCCACCTTCTTTTAGTCTTCTAACCCCACCCACCTTCTTTTAGTCTTCTAACCCCACCCACCTTCTTTTAGTCTTCTAACCCCACCCACCCACCCACCTTCTTTTAGTCTTCTAACCCCACCCACTTTCTGTTAGTGGTCTAACCCCACCCACCCACTTTCCTTTAGTCGTCTAACCCCACCCACCCACCTTATTTTAGTCTAACCCCCCCACCCACCTTCTTTTAGTCGTCTAACCACTCACTCCACCCACCCACCCACCTTCTTTTAGTCTAACCCCATCCACCCAGCTTCTTTAGTCTAACCCCTCCCACCCACCTTCTTTTAGTCTTCTAACCCCACCCACCTTCTTTTAGTCGTCTAACCCCTCCCACCCACCTTCTTTTAGTCGTCTAACCCCACCCATCAGCTTCTTTAGTCTAACCCCTCCCACCCACCTTCTTTTAGTCGTCTAACCCCACCCACCCAGCTTCTTTAGTCTAACCCCTCCCACCCACTTTCTTTCAGTCTTTTAACCCCACCCACCCACCTTTTAGTCTAACCCCACCCACCTTTTAGTCATCTAACCCCTCCCACCCACCTTCTTTTAGTCGTCTAGCCCCACCCACCAGCTTCTTTAGTCTTCTAACCCCACCCACTTTCTTTCAGTCTTTTAACCCCACCCACCCACCTTTTAGTCTAACCCCACCCACCTTTTAGTCATCTAACCACTCCCACCCACCTTCTTTTAGTCGTCTAACCCCACCCACCCACTTTATTTTAGTCGTCTAACCCCACCCACCCACCTTCTTTAGTCTAACCCCTCCCACCCACCTTCTTTTAGTCGTCTAACCCCACCCACCCAGCTTCTTTAGTCTAACCCCTCCCACCCACTTTCTTTCACTCTTCTAACCCCACCCACCCACCTTCTTTTAGTTTTCTAACCCCACCCACCCACCTTCTTTTAGTCTTCTAACCCCTCCCCCCTTTTAGTCTTCTAACCCCTCACACCCTCCTTCTTTTAGTCGTCTAACCCCACCCACCAGCTTCTTTAGTCTAACCCCTCTCACCCACCTCCGTTTAGTCTTCTAACCCCACACACCTTCTTTAGTCTTCTAACCCCACCCACCCATCTTCTTTTAGTCTTCTAACCCCATCCACCTTCTTTTAGTCATCTAACCCCTCCCACCCACCTTCTAGTCGTCTAACCCCTCCCACCCACCTTCTAGTCGTCTAACCCCACCCACCAGCTTCTTTAGTCTTCTAACCCCACCCACTTTCTGTTAGTCGTCTAACCCCACCCACCCACTTTCTTTTAGTCGTCTAACCCCACCCACCCACCTTCTTTAGTCTAACCCCTCCCACCCACCTTCTTTTAGTCGTCTAAACCCTCCCACCCACCTTCTTTTAGTTGTCTAACCCCACCCACCCAGCTTCTTTAGTCTAACCCCTCCCACCCACTTTCTTTCAGTCTTCTAACCCCACCCACCCACCTTCTTTTAGTCTTCTAACCCCACCCACCCACCTTCTTTTAGTCTTCTAACCCCACCCACCCACCTTCTTTTAGTCTTCTAACCCCACCCACCCAACTTCTTTTAGTCGTCTAACCCCACCCACCCAACTTCTTTTAGTCGTCTAACCCCACCCACCCAACTTCTTTTAGTCGTCTAACCCCACCCACCCAACTTCTTTTAGTCGTCTAACCCCACCCACCCACCTTCTTTTAGTCTTCTAACCCCACCCACCTTCTTTTAGTCTTCTAACCCCACGCACCTTCTTTTAGTCGTCTAACCCCACCCACCCACTTTCTTTTAGTCGTCTAACCCCACCCACCCACCTTCTTTTAGTCGTCTAACCCCACCCACCCACCTTCTTTTAGTCGTCTAACCCCACCCACCCACCTTTTAGTCGTCTAACCCCACCCACCCACCTTCTTTTAGTCTTCTAACCCCACCCACCTTCTTTTAGTCTTCTAACCCCACCCACTTTCTTTTAGTCGTCTAACCCCACCCACCCACCTTCTTTTAGTCGTCTAACCCCACCCACCCACCTTCTTTTAGTATAACCCCCACCCACCTTCTTTTTAGTCGTCTAACCCCACCCACCCACCTTCTTTTAGTCGTCTAACCCCACCCACCCAACTTCTTTTAGTCGTCTAACCCCACCTACCCACCTTCTTCTAGTCGTCTAACCCCACCCACCCACCTTCTTTTAGTCGTCTAAACCCCCCCCCACCTTCTTTTAGTCTTCTAAACCCACCCACCTTCTTTAGTCTAACCCCTCCCACCCACCTTCTTTTAGTCGTCTAACCCCACCCACCCAGCTTCTTTAGTCTAACCCCTCCCACCCACCTTCTAGTCTTCTAACCCCACCCACCTTCTTTTAGTCTTCTAACCCCACCCACCCACCTTCTTTTAGTCTTCTAACCCCACCCACCCACCTTCTTTTAGTCTTCTAACCCCACCCACCTTCTTTTAGTCATCTAACCCTCCCACCCACCTTCTTTTAGTCGTCTAACCCCACCCACCAGCTTCTTTAGTCTAACCCCTCTCACCCACCTTCTTTTAGTCGTCTATCCCCACCCACCCATCTTCTTTTAGTCTTCTAACCCCACCCACCCACCTTCGTTAGTCTTCTAACCCCACCCACCCACCTTCTTTAGTCTTCTAACCCCTCCCACCCACCTTCTTTTAGTCTTCTAACCCCACCCACCCACACACCTTCTTTTAGTAGTCTAACCCCACCCACCCACCTTCTTTTAGTCTTCTAACCCCACCCACCCACCTTCTTTTAGTCTAACCCCACCCACCCAACTTCTTTTAGTCGTCTAACCCCACCTACCCACCTTCTTCTAGTTGTCTAACCCCACCCACCCACCTTCTTTTAGTCGTCTAAACCCCCCACCTTCTTTTAGTCTTCTAAACCCACCCACCTTCTTTAGTCTAACCCCTCCCACCCACCTTCTTTTAGTCGTCTAACCCCACCCACCCAGCTTCTTTAGTCTAACCCCTCCCACCCACCTTCTAGTCTTCTAACCCCACCCACCTTCTTTTAGTCTTCTAACCCCACCCACCCACCTTCTTTTAGTCTTCTAACCCCACCCACCCACCTTCTTTTAGTCTTCTAACCCCACCCACCTTCTTTTAGTCATCTAACCCCTCCCACCCACCTTCTTTTAGTCGTCTAACCCCACCCACCAGCTTCTTTAGTCTAACCCCTCTCACCCACCTTCTTTTAGTCTTCTAACCCCACCCACCCACCTTCAGTCTTCTTTTAGTCTTCTAACCCCACCCACCCACCTTCTTTTAGTCTTCTAACCCCACCCACCCACCTTCTTTTAGTCTTCTAACCCCACCCACCCACCTTCGTTTAGTCTTCTAACCCCCCACACTTCTTTTAGTCTTCTAACCCCACACCCACCCACCTTCTTTAGTCTTCTAACCCCACCCACCCACCTTCTTTTAGTCTTCTAACCCCACCCACCTTCTTTTAGTCTTGAACCCACCCACCTTCTTTTAGTCGTCTAGCCCCACCTACCCACCTTCTTTAGTTGTCTAACCCCACCCACCCACCTTCTTTTTAGTCTTTTAGTCTTCTAACCCTCCCCCCACCTTTTTAGTCTTCTAACCCCACCCACCCACCTTCTTTAGTCTAACCCTCCCACCCACCTTCTTTTAGTCTAACCCCACCCACCCACAGCTTCTTTTAGTCTAACCCCACCCACCCACCTTTTTAGTCTTCTAACCCCCCCACCCACCTTCTTTTAGTCTTCTAACCCCACCCACCCACCTTCTTTTAGTCTTCTAACCCCCCCACCCACCTTCTTTTAGTCTTCTAACCCCACCCACCTTCTTTTAGTCATCTAACCCCCCACCCACCTTCTTTTAGTCTTCTAACCCCACCCACCCACCTTCTTTTAGTCTTCCCTAACCCCACCCACCTTCTTTTAGTCTTCTAACCCCTAACCCCCCACCCACCTTCTTTTAGTCGTCTAACCCCACCCACCAGCTTCTTTAGTCTAACCCCTCCCACCCACCAGTCTTCTAACCCCACCCACCTTCTTTTAGTCTTCTATCCCCACCCACCCACCTTCTTTTAGTCTTCTAACCCCACCCACCCACCTTCTTTAGTCTTCTAACCCCACCCACCTTCTTTTAGTCTTCTAACCCCTCCCACCCACCTTCTTTAGTCTTTTCTAACCCCTCCCACCCACCTTCTTTTAGTCGTCTAACCCCACCCACCCCTTCTTTTAGTCATCTAACCCTTCTTTTTTAGTCGTCTAACCCCACCCACCCACCTTCTTTTAGTATAACCCCCCACCCACCTTCTTTTAGTCGTCTAACCCCACCCACCCACCTTCTTTTAGTCGTCTAACCCCACCCACCCAACTTCTTTTAGTCGTCTAACCCCACCTACCCACCTTCTTCTAGTCGTCTAACCCCACCCACCCACCTTCTTTTAGTCGTCTAAACCCCCCCACCTTCTTTTAGTCTTCTAAACCCACCCACCTTCTTTAGTCTAACCCCTCCCACCCACCTTCTTTTAGTCGTCTAACCCCACCCACCCAGCTTCTTTAGTCTAACCCCTCCCACCCACCTTCTAGTCTCCTAACCCCACCCACCTTCTTTTAGTCTTCTAACCCCACCCACCCACCTTCTTTTAGTCTTCTAACCCCACCCACCCACCTTCTTTTAGTCTTCTAACCCCACCCACCTTCTTTTAGTCATCTAACCCCTCCCACCCACCTTCTTTTAGTCGTCTAACCCCACCCACCAGCTTCTTTAGTCTAACCCCTCTCACCCACCTTCTTTTAGTCGTCTATCCCCACCCACCCATCTTCTTTTAGTCTTCTAACCCCACCCACCCACCTTCGTTAGTCTTCTAACCCCACCCACCCACCTTCTTTAGTCTTCTAACCCCTCCCACCCACCTTCGTTTAGTCTTCTAACCCCACACACCCACACACCTTCTTTAGTCTTCTAACCCCACCCACCCACCTTCTTTTAGTCTTCTAACCCCACCCACCTTCTTTTAGTCTTCGAACCCCACCCACCTTCTTTTAGTCGTCTAGCCCCACCTACCCACCTTCTTCTAGTTGTCTAACCCCACCCACCCACCTTCTTTTAGTCGTCTAAACCCACCCACCTTCTTTTAGTCTTCTAAACCCACCCACCTTCTTTAGTCTAACCTTCTTTAGTCCACCCACCTTCTTTTAGTCGTCGTCTAACCCCACCCACCCAGCTTCTTTAGTCTAACCCCTCCCACCCACCTTTTAGTCTTCTAACCCCACCCACCTTCTTTAGTCTTCTAACCCCACCCACCCACCTTCTTTTAGTCTTCTAACCCCACCCACCCACCTTCTTTTAGTCTTCTAACCCCACCCACCTTCTTTTAGTCATCTAACCCCTCCCACCCACCTTCTTTTAGTCGTCTAACCCCACCCACCAGCTTCTTTAGTTCTAACCCCTCTCACCCACCTTCTTTTAGTCGTCTATCCCCACCCACCCATCTTCTTTTAGTCTTCTAACCCCACCCACCCACCTTCGTTAGTCTTCTAACCCCACCCACCCACCTTCTTTAGTCTTCTAACCCCTCCCACCCACCTTCGTTTAGTCTTCTAACCCCCCTTTACACACCCACACACCTTCTTTAGTCTTCTAACCCCACCCAACTTCTTTAGTCTTGAACCCCACCCACCCACCTTCTTTTAGTCGTCTAGCCCCACCTACCCACCTTCTTCTAGTTGTCTAACCCCACCCACCCACCTTCTTTTAGTCGTCTAAACCCCCCCACCTTCTTTTAGTCTTCTAAACCCACCCACCTTCTTTAGTCTAACCCTCTCCCACCCACCTTCTTTTAGTCGTCTAACCCCACCCACCCAGCTTCTTTAGTCTAACCCCTCCCACCCACCTTCTAGTCTTCTAACCCCACCCACCTTCTTTTAGTCTTCTAACCCCACCCACCCACCTTCTTTTAGTCTTCTAACCCCACCCACCCACCTTCTTTTAGTCTTCTAACCCCACCCACCTTCTTTTAGTCATCTAACCCCTTCCACCCACCTTCTTTTAGTCGTCTAACCCCACCCACCAGCTTCTTTAGTCTAACCCCTCTCACCCACCTTCTTTTAGTCGTCTATCCCCACCCACCCACCCATCTTCTTTTAGTCTTCTAACCCCACCCACCCACCTTCTTTAGTCTTCTAACCCCTCCCACCCACCTTCGTTTAGTCTTCTAACCCCACACACCCACACACCTTCTTTAGTCTTCTAACCCCACCCAACTTCTTTAGTCTTCGAACCCCACCCACCCACCTTCTTTTAGTCGTCTAGCCCCACCTACCCACCTTCTTCTAGTTGTCTAAACCCTCCCACCCAACTTCTTTAGTCATCTAACCCCTCCCACCCACCTTCTTTTAGTCTTCTAACCCCTCCCACCCACCTCCGTTTAGTCTTCTAACCCCACACACCTTCTTTAGTCTTCTAACCCCACCCACCTTCTTTTAGTCTTCTAACCCCACCCACCCACCTTTTTTTCATCTTCTAACCCCACCCACCTTTTTTTAGGCTGTGATAAGTTTGTTTCTCGTAGTCCATCCTCAAGTCTTGCTTGTCTAGCTCTTCCTCCATTGGAACATAGTCCAAGGGGGCGGGCTCAAAGGACAGGAAGTGGTTGGTGTCAAGCATTATTATTTAGACTTGCTATTAATTATCTTTGTAAGAGGTGTCGTCGTTCAAGTCTTGAATGGATGCTGATATAGCGGTGGCCAACGATATAGAGCTAAAGGCGAGCGGGTCTCTAAAAAGAGGTCTCGTCTGCAATCGACGAAATCAATATCGTATTGACTTTCCTTTCACCTACATCGAGGCGAGGCAGGGAGAAGACGTTAGTCTTATTCATTGCTTGTCCAGATAATCAACCTTTGACAAGCACAGTCAGAATTTAAGAAAAAGTAGCGTGAAAATTCTATCAAAAAAGGGGATGTGATTCGATTCAAGAAAGCTTGTCGTCTTCTGTCTTCCAGGTCAGAACGTCTATTTTCTTCTCTGTCTCTCCATCCTTCCCTCGTTTTCTCTCGTCGTGACTGTCAGCTAGGAACAATAGAGCTGCTCTACAAAGGTGTCCAATGAGACGGTGGAAATCGTCAGGGTAAAGCCAAATATGAAAAAGAGAGAGAACGAGGAATGAGAGAAAAAGGAAGGCAGCAGCAGAGATGAGCCCAGAGAGAGACTGCTCTGCTTGCGGCTCCTCAGTCACGACACGCGCGCGCACGTGGTGGTGTTAGTGATAGAGTTCTCCCGCACAGCTGTTACCATTCATTCATAGTTACAATCTGAATCTCTGCCCACAAACAGTACTGTACCAGTCAAAAGTTGACACACCGACTCTAGGGTTTTTCATTATTTTTTACTATTTTCTACATTGTAGAATAATAGTGAAGACATCGAAACAATGAAATAACTTTTAAAAAAATAATCCAAAAATATTTTACCAGGTAAGTTTACTGGGAAAACATTCTCATTTACAGCAACAAGCCGGGGAATAGTTACAGGGGAGATGAGGGGAATGAATGAGACAATTGTAAGCTGGGGATGATTAGGTTACTGTGATGGTATGACGGACAGATTAGGAATTTAGCCAGGACACCGGGGTTAGAACACCTACTTCGATAAGTGCCATGGGATCTTTAGTGACCACAGAGTCAGACAGCCGTTTAGCGTCCCATCCGAAAGATGGCAGCCTGCACAGGGCAATGTCCCCAAATCACTGCCCTGGGGCATTGGGATATTTATTTGACCAGAGGAAAGGGTGCATCCTACTGGCCCTCCAACACCACTTCCAGTAGCATCTGGGTCTCCCATCCAGGGACCGACCAGGACCAACCATGCTTAGCTTCTGAAGCAAGCGAGCAGCGGGATACAGGGTGGTATGCTGTCGTGAAATCATTTGCCTTGATGACAGCTTTGCACACTCTTGGCATTCTCTCAACCAGCTTCATGAGGTAGTCACCTGGAAGGCATTTCAATTAACAAGTGTGGCTTGGTAAAAGTTAGTTTGTGGAATTGTTTCCTTCTTAATGCGTTTCAGCCAATCAGTTGTGATGTGACAAGGTAGGGGTGGTACAGATGAAATCGTAAGTTTACATACACCTAGCCAAATACATTTAAACTCACTTTTTCACAATTCCTGACATGTAATCCTTGTAAAAATTCCCTGTGGAGGGTCAGTTAGGATCACCACTTTATTTTAAGAATGTGAAATTATTTATTTCAGCTTTTATTTATTTCATCACATTCACTGTGGGTCAGAAGTTTACATACACTCAATAAGTATTTGGGAGCACTGCCTTTAAAATGTTTAATTTGGGTAAAACTTTACAGGTAGCCTTCCACAAGCTTCCCACAATAAGCTGGGTGAATTTTGGCCCATTCCTCCTGACAGAGCTGGTGTAACTGAGTCAGGTTTGTCGGCCTCCTTGCTCGCACACGCTTTTTAAAATCTGGACACAGGGCTTTGCGATGGCCACTCCAATACCTTGACTTTGTTGTCCTTAAGCCATTTTGACACAAATTTGGAAGCATGCTTGGGGTCATTGTCCATTTGGAAGACCCATTTGCGACCAAGCTTTAACTTCCTGACTGATGTCTTGAGATGTTGCTTCAATATATCCACATAATTTTCATGCCTTATGATTCCATCTATTTTGTGGAGTGCACCAGTCCCTCCTGCAGCAAAGCACCCCCACAACATGATGCTGCCACCCCCGTGCTTCACGGTTGGGATGGTGTTCTTCAGCTTGCAAGCCTCCCTCTTTTTCCTCCAAACATAACAATGGTCAATATGGCCAAACAGTTCTATTTTTGTTTCATCAGACCAGAGGACATTTCTCCAAAAAGTATGATCTTTGTCCCCATGTGCAGTTGCAAAGTCTGGCTTTTTTGTGCCAGTTTTGGAGCAGTCCTTGCTGAGCGGCCTTTCTGGTTATGTCGATATAGGTCTCGTTTTACTGTGGATATAAATACTTTGTACCCGTTTCCTCCAGCATCTTCACAAGATCCTTTGCTGTTCTGGGATTGATTTGCAATTTTGCACCAAAGTACGTTCATCTCTAGGAGACAGAACACGTCTCCTTTCTGAGGGGTATGACGCCTGCGTGGTCCCATGGTGTTTATACTTGCGTACCATTGTTTTTACAGATGTGGTACCTTCAGGCGTTTGGAAATTGCTCCCAAGGATGAACCAGACTTGTGGAGGTCTACAAATTATTTTTCTGAGGTCTTGGCTGATTTATTTTGATGTTCCCATGATGTCAAGCAAAGAGGCACTGAGTTTGAATATAGGCCTTGAAATACATCCACAGGTACACGTCCAATTAGGCTAATTGACATCATTTGAGCTATCAGAAGCTTCATAAGCCATGATATCATGTTCTGGAATTTTCCAAGCTGTTTAACCTCTCTGCGCACCGAACCCGTTAGCGGGATGAAATTCGACAACATATGGTGATCGCTACATAAATAGTCATATTAAACATTCATGAAAATACAAGTGTCTCACATGTTTCGAAAGCCTAGAATCTTGCTAATCCAACTGCGTTGTCAGATTTAAAAAAGGATTTACTGCGAAAGAATACGATGCGATTATCTGAGGATAGAGCCCCATAAAAAAAAACTATTTCAACCAGCACAGGCGTAACAAAATCACAAACTGCAATAAAATAAATTGTTTACCTTTGACGATCTTCCTCTGTTTGCAATCCCAATGCTCATTGTTACACAATGAATGGTCTTTTGTTTGATAAAATCAATTTTTAAAGCCTAACACGAAACATTTTGTGAACCGCTTGTGTCGTGAATTCCGTCTCACTCCATTTGACGACACACTCGATGTAAATACACACACTAAACGTGACTTTCAGGTCATGTTTGGTTTCATTGCAATCAACTGGTTTGTTTGTAACACAACCGAACCTGATGGGTCATTTCGCGGGAGGTATTGACTGAAAGAAACCGATTTGAAGACAACAAGTAATGACATCATTGTGCACCAATGATATGACTGCTGTTTCGTTGATTGACTGTATTTTAACCCAATGACCACTGATCGTCTTGAAATCTAGCTGGGTAGATAGCCAATGAGCTGAGGTAAACGGCAATATGTAATGTTTATGTGTTGGAAGACCAACCCATGTAGTAAACTCCGGCGTAAAGAGGGTCATTCGCCATTGAAGATTCATACCGGAAGGAGCCATGCATGTTACGCACATCGTTGTTTTGGTAAAGCGCATCTTCAGCTGTTTATATATCAATCAGTATGGCGACTAAGTCATGGAAAGCTAAATCTAAGTCCAGATATACAGATGTACACACAATTTTAGAAGAAATTGATCGGGAAAGTGAGACAGAGATTGTTGGAGGACGATTCATTTAGCGATTCCCAAATGGAGGAATATTTTTTGAACGGAGAGGACATAGTTTTGGACTGGTAAGTTCTTCTCATGCTAATGCCGTTGTTTGAAATTAATAATATAAAATATTATTATTATTTTTTTTTTTGTAGCAATATATAAAAAATGTAAATGTGAGATGCGTGTGTCTGCTGCCCCACCCCCACATGAAATAGCCTATTTGAGGCTGTTGAGGGGAGGGCAGGCCCACAACAATGTCCAAAGTGAAATGGAGACAGTAGATACAGCTGGTCTGTTGTAATATAATAAAGACAGTGGATCTAGCTGGTCTGTCACAATATAATAAAGACAGTGGATCTAGCTGGTCTATAATAATATATTCAACCTTATGTTCCCTGTACTCTATATATATATATATATATATGTTTATTATACCTGTTGATACAGGGCTCATATGTGAAACTATTCTTTTATTTGATTTATTATTATTATTATTATTTGATTTAATATGTGAAACTATTCTAACTGAACATTTTCTTTCACAGTGACACTGACTCCGAATGGGAGCCCCCAGTGCCAAGGTGTCCATCCCCCACTGAAGCTGGTTCATCCAGCTCCTGCCACAAGTGGTGTTCATCTGCCCAAATTAATTTATGCAGGCATGGCTGTGCCTCAGGGCCAAAAGGGCACAAGCATGGAGGCGTCGCAGTGTTCTTTGCTAAATGAAGTCCCCCATCACCTGCACCACATGCTTGGTGACCCTCTGCTTTACAGCAGAAAGAGACTGCTATGGCACCTGGCATCAGCAGCACAATATTGTGTAGAGGACTGAGGGTCTTCCAAATATTGAAAGTGTCATTTTGTAAATGTATATATTTTTTTCATGTTTTTTCTCCATTTTTGGGGGGGGGGGGTGTGTTAGAATGCCATTTTGGTATTTTGTATATAGTTATTCCATTCAAAATGTATAACTTCACCAATTTGGCCACTTGGGTGACATTTGGGCTACTTGTGTGGGACACCTGAGTGACTTCATGATAAATGTCATGTAGCACACTCATTTTGGAAGTTATCATTCTGAAACTTTGCACAAGTACTGATGCCCTCTTATGTTTTTCACTGAAATTGTCCCCATCATCCCACCTGAATGTTTGTTTTGTCTTGTTCATTTTAAAGTTGATGATACAACATTAAAAATGAAAAAACGTATGGTTTTTGTTATTTTGTTATTTTCTCCAACATTCAATTCACATTTACACAAACTTCAGAGTGTTTTCTTTCAAATTAAATCAAGAATATGCATATCCTTGAGCCTGAGCTACAGGCAGTTAGATTTGGGTATGTCTTCAGGCGGTAGCTGGGGGGTAGCTGTAAGAGGTTATTAAAGGCACAGTCAACATCGTGTATGTAAACTTCTGACCCACAGGAATTGTGATACAGTGAATTATAAGTGAAAAAATCTGTCTGTAAACAATTGTTGGAAAAATTACTTGTGTCATGCACAAAATAAATGTCCTAACCTACTTGCCAAAACTATAGTATGTTAACAAGAAATTTGTGGAGTGGTTGAAAAACGAGTTTCAATGACTCCAACCTAAATGTATGTAAACTTCAGACTTCAACTGTATATAGAAGATAGCCCTAACTGGTAAAAGACCAAGTCCATATTATGGCAGGAACAGCTCAAATAAGCAAAGAGAAACAACAGTCAACAACATCATTACTTTAAGACATGAAGGTCAGTCAAGCCAGAAAATTTCAAGAACTTCGAAAGCTTCTTCAAGTGCAGTTGCAAAAACCGTCAAGCGCTATGATGAAACTGGCTCTCATGGGGACCACCACAGGAAAGGAAGACCCAGAGTTACCTCTGCTGCAGAGGATACATTTATTAGAGTAACCAGCCTCAGAAATTGCAGCCCAAATAAATGCTTCACAGAGTTCAAATAACAGACATATCTCAACATCAACTGTTGAGATATGGGCCAAGAAACACGAGCAATGGACATTAGACCGGTGGAAATCTGTCCTTTAGTCTGATGAGTCCAAATTGGAGATTTTTGATTCCGAACAGGGTGTCTTTGTGAGATGCAGAGTAGGTGAACGGATGATCTCTGCATGTGTGGTTCCCACCGTAAAGCATGGAGGAGGTGCGATGGTGCTTTGCTGGTGACACTGATGTTGATTTATTTAGAATTCAAGGCACACTTAACCACCATGGCTACCACAGCATTCTGCAGCGATACACCATCCCATCTGGTTTGCACTTTTTGGGACTATCATTTGTATTTCAACAGGACAATGACCCAACACACTTCCAGGCTGTGTAAAGGCTATTTGACCAAGAAGAGTGCTGCATTAGATGACCTGGTCTCCACAATCCCCCGACCTCAACCCAATTGAGATGGTTTGGGATGAGTTTGACCGCAGAGTGAAGGAAAAGCAGCCAACAAGTGCTCAGCATTTGTGGGAACTCCTTCAAGACGGTTGGAAAAGCATTCCAGGTGAAACTGGTTGAGAGAATGCCAAGAGTGTGCAAAGCGGTCAAGACAAAGGGTGGCTACATTGAATAATCTAAAATATATTTAGATTTGTTTAACACTATTGGTTACTACAGGATTCCATGTGTTATTTCACAGTTTTGATGTCTTCACTATTATTTTACAATGTAGAAAATAAAATTTAAAAAAATTAAAACCATTGAATGAGTAGGTGTCCAAACTTTTGACGGGTAGTGTATCTCCCCCTCCCATTCACAGCTCAACCTAGACACAGCCTTCCGCCACAGAAAATGATTTTGTTGATAAACAACGTGTTATTCTGATAACCTACTTGAGACATTTAGAACACACACCGGTCATGTTAATGGTTTTTGTGAGTCATCATCCATAGTTAAAATGCAGGCGACTTTATCCAATCAGTGATGACAATGACCTTGAAGTACAACCGGCTTTCTATTTCTCTTAGTACTGCAGCGTGGCCTAGTGGTTAGAGCGTAGGACTAGTAACCGAAAATTTGCAAGTTCGAATCCCCGAGCTGCTGTTGTTCTGCCCCTGAACAAGGCAGTTAACCCACTGTTCCTCGGCCGTCATTGAAAATAGGAATTTGTTCTTAACAGACTTGCCTAGTTAAATTTAAAAAATATTTGTACATTGAGTATATATGGCTCTTCGTGTGATTTGCAACCTTTGTATAGTAGAACAACTGCAATGGAATACCTCATGCCATTTTGCAGTGAGTTGCGGCAACTCCGACATCGCATGCTAGAATACAGCGTCAGAGATGGCACTACCCAATTTTGAAATTGCCCCCTGTGCATTCTATTATTACAAGTAAGTTGAAAGCCGGACTGATTACAATGATATATATATATATATATATATTATTGCCGACCAGTCAGTTTGGGAACCACTGCATGTTAGGAAGCCTCCTCAGGCATAGTCTCGCAAAGCCTCACACTTGGGTGTATTGAGATTCTGAGGCCTTGTGTTTCCCACCTATCACTAAAGGCAAAGCGGGGCCCCTGCCAATCCAATTTTTGTTTTGACATTTCACTCATTAAGAAGGTGATCTTACCCAGGGTGCATTCAGCTAACAGCCACACAGCACCCTCAGTGAAACCCTCTTCTATGTTGTTTCAGCAGGATATAGTATTTCTATGGAGTTCTGAGTAATTCATTGACTCAAACATCCAGGGGAAGCGTGAAAGAACGGGCGGTCGGGCACTGCCACTGACTCCCCCACACCAAGGTCACCTTGCTGGGTCGCCCCCGTCCTGGGTAGGAGGAAGAGGCTGGAACGCCTGGAGAGACACAGCCAGACCAGTAACCTTCCACAACTTCCTTTCCCTCCATACACGTATGTACGTGTGTGCATTCGTGTGTGTGTACACCAGCTCTGTTAAGGGTGGGACTGCTACAAGCAAGTCGGCGGTATGGGCCGTTCGTCCAGAAAACAGATCCCAAACAAGGGAGTGACAAGGGAACATAAAGGCAGTCGTTAAAATTCCTCCAGTGGAAACAGGTGTTTTTTTCTGCCCTTCCGGTTTCTCTCTCCCTTGGAATTCACTGCATACCAAGTGTGTTTATGTTCTGTGACCCTTCCCTTACAACAATCTATGGGCCTAGTACCTCTCTGTTCAGTCAGTCTCTGTATCCATTGCTGAACAGACTGGATCTCAATAACACCACCCTGTCGCTGCAGCACTGGAGCCAATATCTAACAGATGTGTGTAATAAAAATCTGGTTGCATAATGTGAGCAGTGTTGGGACAAATAAACAGAGGAGGTTGTATGTGGGTAGGCAGGACTAACAGAAGACAAAAAAGACCCTGGTTGTGGGTTGATTACCCGTTAGGGGGGTTCAGGCGGGATTATATCTGAGGAAGTCTGTTCACCTAAGTGGTCTGTTGTTTTTACAAGGTAAGCAAAGCATGGGATGATAAGAAAACTAAAACAAACCAGATATATGCTAACTGAAGTTGTAAAGTCACAGTCTGCAAGACAGCACCTTGTGGTGAGTGATAGCAAGCACACATGATCAGTGTCCACACTGACTCCTCAAAACAACACGCCTCACTATTCAGCAGAGTGAGTAAGAGAGAGCAAAGGACAGACGCACAGACAGCGGGGCAGACAGTGTCAGCAGGAGAGAGATAGCAAGAGAGAGCGCGAGAAGGGTGAGAGAGGATGAGCGAGGGAGGGCGAGGAAGGGAGAGAGAGGGCGAGGAAGGGAGAGAGAGGGCGAGGAAGGGAGAGAGAGGGCGAGGAAGGGAGAGAGAGGGCGAGGAAGAGAGAGAGAGGGCGAGGAAGGGAGAGAGAGGGCGAGGAAGGGAGAGAGAGGGCGAGGAAGGGAGAGAGAGGGCGAGGAAGGGAGAGAGAGGGCGAGGAAGGGAGAGAGTGGGCGAGGAAGGGAGAGTGGAGAGAGGGCGAGGAAGGGAGAGTGGAGAGAGAGGGCGAGGAAGGGAGAGTGGAGAGAGAGGGCGAGGAAGGGAGAGTGGAGAGAGAGGGCGAGGAAGGGAGAGTGGAGAGAGAGGGCGAGGAAGGGAGAGTGGAGAGAGAGGGCGAGGAAGGGAGAGTGGGAGAGAGGGCGAGGAAGGGAGAGTGGGAGAGAGAGGGCGAGGAGGGGAGAGTGGGAGAGAGAGGGCGAGGAAGGGAGAGTGGGAGAGAGAGGGAGAGGAAGGTAGAGTGGGAGAGAGAGGGAGAGGAAGGTAGAGTGGGAGAGAGGGAGAGGAAGGGAGAGTGGAGAGAGAGGGCGAGGAAGGGAGAGTGGGAGAGAGAGGGCGAGGAAGGGAGAGTGGGAGAGAGAGGGAGAGTGGGAGAGAGAGGGAGAGTGGGAGAGAGAGGGAGAGTGGGAGAGAGAGGGAGAGTGGGAGAGAGAGGGAGAGTGGGAGAGAGAGGTGAGGGAGGGAGGGAGAGAGAGGGCGAGGGAGGGAGAGAGAGGGCGAGGGAGGGAGAGAGAGAGGGAGGGAATGAGGTGAGGCTGAGTTCAGCTAGTTAGGTTTTGAGCAGTGAGAGAGAAAGAAAGACAAGGAGAGGAGAAAGAGAAAGGAAATAGAGAAAGGGGGTTCCTTTTCCAGGCGCTCTGTTTTGGTAATAGTTCTGTTATATAACAGACATCTGAGATCACTTCATTCTGCACCACATAAGCCCCTAGCCTAATTCACAGAAAACAGATGCCATATCATTACCCTTACAGTTACGGCCCAGCCCCTAAAACACCAGCAGGCATGCAGTCTGGAACATGGTTCCGGTTACTTGTGACGAAGAGAAAACAGGGAAGAAGAGGATGATTCATGTCATTCTGTCGTATAGGCTAACAATTTAAAAGAAACAGAGAGCAGCAAAGTCAAATTCATTTTGTTATGGTTATTTATCAAATTACAAGAGTTAAGGTCTCTTTAGGTCTCTCTGTCCTCTTCTCTTAACAGAGGCCTCACTGAGTTGGTGCAGCAAAGAAGGCAGACTACACACTGTGGTATATTGCTGTAGCATTAGTTCCAAGGTATTTATTGTAGATATATTGGAAACATTACATCAAGCCTAGTCAGCCTCTCACTAGTGGTACAGTATTAGAGTAACTAGTAATACAGTCACATCTGCTGGAGTGTGTCTATAGAAGAGCAGCCATCCCCATCTCTGATCAATATCGCTGCAGAACCACTATCACTTCTTGAAAGGCCAATCTGTGATTCCTACTTCCATTTTTTATATATAGCCATTGATTCTTTTAGAATATAACTTATAAATGCTTCATAAGCTTAGTTCAACTGTCTAACCCGAGCAGAACCCAAAATATAAACATGTTTGCTTAACTCCCTAGGTAAACAATAATAATTGTAAACAAACACTGTAAAGCCTCAAAACATGGTTAAAACGATAATTTTTGATATCACGGATGGTCAGTCCTGGCATCTATTGCTCTCTGTCTGTGAATTTGAAAGTGGTTACATTTCTCCAGACCCATCTCTCAGCAGTGACACAGTGGTGGGGTGTTCACTTTGTTATTGTTTGAACTGCAGATTGCCCATTTAATACTCCTCTTGTTTGAGTCTTCACTTGTTGAGTCTTATGTAACATTAGGATGGTAAAAGATGGTGGGCAGCCTCTCAACGGGAGCTCGGGGTAGAAGCTGCCTGTACAAACAGATCAGGGATCAGCTTACCTTTTCCTCAATCTGACCCATAACCATAAGATGCCTGTAGGAACAGATCAAGGGTCAGCTTACCTTTCCTCAATCTGACCCATAACCTGTAGGAACAGATCAAGGATCAGCTTACCGTCCCTCAATCCAAAACTAAACCATTAGGGGCATAGAAAGCAACATTAACCTCAGCCTATATCAGTGTGTCAGTGAAACTTAACCTTACTGCTATAAGGCAGACCTAACCTCTGTCCCCCAATGTGTTTTCAGTGTTACAACCAGACCCAAGCATCACAGGCTCACTAACAATAGATCCCACAAACTGTATATGAAGCTGACTAGCAAACACACCACATCAGTCAATTAGAACACAACTTGTGGCACAAGCCAAGATAGCATAAAACATAAAAGGGCTATATCCGGTTACATCTTCAGCACCAACCTGAAGTTATGTTTTTTCAATTGAAGTGCACAAAGGCATGTCAGTGAGTTTATATGGTGAGAGATTGTGCATGTATGCAAACTATTACAGACTACAAAGGGAAGCACAGCCGCGAGCTGCCCAGCGACACGAGCCTACCAGACGAGCTAAATCCCTTCTATGCTCGCTTCGAGGTAAGTAACACTGAGGCATGCATGAGAGCATCAGCTGTTCCGGACGACTGTGTGATCACGCTCTCCGTAGCCGACGTGAGTAAGACCTTTAAACAGGTCAACATACACAAGGCTGCGGGGCCAGACGGATTATCAGGACGTGTGCTCCGGGAATGTGCTGACCAACTGGCAGGTGTCTTCACTGACATTTTCAACATGTCCCTGATTGAGTCTGTAATACCAACATGTTTCAAGGAGACCACCCTAGTCCCTGTGCACAAGAACACAAAGGCAACCTGCCTAAATGACTACAGACCCGTAAGCACTAACGTCTGTAGCCATGAAGTGCTTTGAAAGGCTGGTAATGGCTTACATCAACACCATTATCCCAGAAACTCTAGACCCACTAATTTGCATACCACCCAAACAGATCCACAGATGATGCAATTTCTACTGCACTCCACACTGCCCTTTGCCACCTGGACAAAAGGAAAACTTATGTGAGAATGCTATTCATTGACTACAGCTCAGCGTTCAACACCATAGTACACTCAAAGCTCATCACTAAGCTAAGGACCCTGGGACTAAACACCTCCCTCTGCAAATGTATCGTGGACTTCCTGACGGGCCGCCCACAGGCGGTGAGGGTAGGTAGCAACACATCTGCCCGTTCTGATCCTCAACACTGGAGCTCTACAGAGATGCGTGCTCAGTCCCCTCCTGTACTCCCTGTTCACCCACGACTGCATGGCCAGGCACGACTCCAACGCCATCATTAAGTTTGCAACGACACAACAGTGGTAGGCCTGATCACCGACAACGACGAGACAGCCTATAGGGAGGAGGTCAGAGACCTGGCCAGGTGGTGCCGGAATAACAACCATCCCTCAACGAAACCAAGACTAAGGAGATGATTGTGGACTACAGGAAAAGGAGGACAGAGTGCGCCCCCATTCTCATTGATGGGGTGGTGGAGCAGGTTGAGAGCTTCAAGTTCCTTGGTGTCCACATCAACAACAAACTAGAATGGTCGAAAAAAACACCAAGACAGTCATGTAGAGGGCACGTCAAAGCCTATTCCCCCTCAGGAAACTAAAATGATTTGGCATGGGTCCTGAGATCCTCAAAAGGTTCTACAGCTGCAACATCGAGAGCATCCTGACTGGTTGCATCACTGCCTGGTACGGTAATTGCTCTGCCTCTGACCGCCAGGCACTACAGAGGGTAGTGCGTATGGCCCAGTACATCACTGGGGCTAAGCTGCCTGCCATTTAGGACCTCTACACCAGGCGGTGTCAGAGGAAGGCCCTAAAAATTGTCAAAGACCCCAGCCACCCCAGGCATAGACTGTTCTCTCTACTACCGCATGGCAAGCGGTACCGGAGTGCCAAGTCTAGGACAAAAAGGCTTCTCAACAGTTTTTACCCCCAAGCCATAAGACTCCTGAACAATCAAATGGCTACCCAGACGATTTGCATTGTGTGCTCCCCCCCAACCACTCTTCTTATGCTGCTGCTACTCTCTGTTTATCATATATGCGTAGTCACTTTAACTATACATTCATGTACATGCTATCTGGGCTATCCGGGCTATCTGCATTGTGTCCAGCCACCCACCACCCCCTCTTTTACGCTACTGATACACTCTGTTCATCATATACAGTTGGGCAAAAAAGTATTTAGTCAGCCACCAATTGTGCAAGTTCTCCCACTTAAAAAGATGAGGCCTGTAATTTTCATCATAGGTACACTTCAACTATGACAGACAAAATGAGAAGAAAAAAAATCCAGAAAATCACATTTGCAAATTATAGTGGAAAATAAGTATTTGGTCACCTACCAACCAGTAAGAATTCCGGCTCTCACAGACCTTATGTCATGCAATAAAATGCAAATGAATTACTTAAAAATCATAATGTGATTTTCTGGATTTTTGTTTTAGATTCCGTCTCTCACAGTTGAAGTGTACCTATGATAAAAATGGCAGACCTCTACATATTTGTAAGTAGGAAAACCTGCAAAATCGGCAGTGTATCAAATACTTGTTCTCCCCACTGTATATAAACTTGTAGACAAATACATAAAAAAGATCAACAATAAACATTCAATTACAAAACAGTTCAACAACAGAGACAGGGAGAGAAGAGAGCAAGATAAGGTGTGTGTGTGTGTAAGTCCGTATGTGTAAGCGAGCATGTAATTGAGTACGTGTGTGTTCAGATATATTTACAGTTCCCATACTTTTTTTTTCTCGTAACCTGAAGTCCCTGTAGAATTTAGTAGTCATAGTGTTATGGAGCTGTCTCGGAATAGCTGTCCATCTATATAGAGTTTGTCTACAATGAGAAAGGCACGCTTACCCTTCTCCCTTTCTTGCCTTTGTACCGGATACAGTCTCATACGACATTAGTTTCTCTCCCTTGGAAATTGGTCATTGGGACCATATTTCATCCCTTTTAGCTCCCTTCCCCTGCTTTTGAACAGCTCCTTTTGTTGGTAGTGTTCAAATTTTGCGATGATCGGTCAGGGACCCTTGCTCTTGTCGCTCCAAGTCTGTGTACTCGGTGAAAAGCCACCCTGTTTAGTCTCTATAGGAAGTTTCAAGGCGGATTGCATGAATTCTCTGATCGCGCCCACTGGATTATTGGATGCGTCCTCAGGAATCCCAGAAAAAAAATGATTTTCACGCATGCTACAACTTTGTATGTCTAGTAGCGACTCCATCATCACCCTGTTTTCCCTGAGTAGACAATCCATGCTGGAATCGTGGATTTTTACCTTGGCTGTGAGTGCCATATTTTCTCCAAACTCCCCCTCAGCCCTGCTACCTCCTCACACAATTTTTACAGTGTTGCATGGATTCCAGTCAGAGCACTAGCCTCTACTTCAACGGTAAGTAAATCACCCGTGTCTGTAGATGAATCTGTTTTTCTTTTTTTGTCGGGTTAAAGTTATTTTGTGAGGTGGTCGGATCTTTCCATGATGGAGTATGTTGTTCCTCCATAGCGTAAAGCTGTTGGTACTCGTCGATTTCCCTCAGGATCTCCTTAGTATCCAGGTTGGCTCTTTACTGCAAGCAGTTGTTTTACGAAAAGATAACAATGAGCCTTTCCACGACGAGGACAGTAGTACAGCCAGCTTGCACTCGCGGAATCCCCACAAAAACAAAATGGAACACAAGCTTGCAGTCCCAGCCGTAAAGGATAAGCGCGTCGTGGAATCCTTAGCAACAAATCTTTAGTTCTAATTCAAATCGATTCAATTAAAATGTTTTAATATAAACAACAAATCGAGTGTAGACAGTTCAATGTTCTGTTGCACGCTCTGATGACGTATATCAGTGTGCCAAGCTTGTAGCGTCTAACCCCCCCAAAGAAATTAACTTTATGTCCTGAATAATAAGCATTATGTTTGGGGCAAATCCAACATAACACGGAGTACCACTCTTTATATTTTCAAGCATGGTGATGGCTGCATCATGTTATGGGTATGCTTGTCATTGGCAAGGACTAGGGAGTATTTTAAGGATACAAATAAACGGAATAGCGCTAAGTACAGGTAAAATCCTAAAGGAAACCCTGGTTCAGTTTGCTTTCCGACAGACACTGGGAGACAGATTCACCTTTCAGCAGGACAACAACCTAAAACAAAATCAACACTGGAATTGTTTACCAAGAAGACATTGCATGTTCCTGAGTGGCCTAGTTACAGTTTTGACTTAAATCTGCTTGAAAATCTATGGATGACAGAAACAGCGGTGTGTCTCACCTGCATTAGCTAAGCCGAGACCCCTCTAGGACCTCTTTCCTCAACCCTTTCCTGCTCTCCTCTCTTTGTTTCATCCCTTCTCTCCTCTCTTCTCCTCGTCCTATCCCTGCCAGGCTGCTGGCACTCTTCCCTCCAAATTACATAAACTCAATCACACAGCTCCTCCACAGCCTAACACTGCTAGAAATCTTCACAGCGTCCAGGCTGCCGCTGATCACACAGTTCCCACACGGAGAGCAATGAGAGAGGGGGACAGAATGTGGGGGAGGGACATCTCTAGAGTACTTTCCAAGTTTCCATACAACGTGTGTTTTTGTGTACATTTATATAATTATGTAGCCTGAAGCCTACAAATAATAACGTCCCTTTTCACATGGATGACATTAATGGAATTCCCTAACCGCAGGTGGGCTCTAAGAATTGATATCCCCAAATAAATGTTGTTCCTCTAACCATGAAAAACCCCTAGGCTTGCACTGCACAGGGAGAAGTGTTAAACGGACAGAATATTTTCTGAAAGAACCCGATGACTATTCCCCCCATTCTCTCCAAGCTCTAGAAGTTTAGACCCCTGAGCCACACCTTTAGTCATGCGTTAACATACCCCACCTTGCTCTGTTGCCAGGTGTGACAGACAGACAGGACAAGACTGACGACCTGCCCTGCCAGACTGTCCAGACAGTCCCAGTCAATCACACCCCTAAACAACCCTGGAGCTAGCATGCTTAACATGACAAACCCTGAGCTGGGCTGGGCTCCACAACACCCAGGAGCCAGCCAGTCAGACAACCTCTCTGGGGGTTGCAGGTCTAGCTCATCTGTGCTCTGCAGTCCCAACCCAAATTTCACAACAGTCAGAAAAGCTGGGACATGGATCAGTTTCCCAGATCTATCCTGCGGGAGAGGACAGTCATAGCCAGGCCAGCTGCTTTCAATGAAGTGCTGTTGTCTCAGAGAACAGTCAAATCCATCATCCCCACTGACTTGCCCATCCATCCCAGCCCAGCTCAACCCACCCCAGCCCCCCTCTTAGCGGGGAAGCCCCTCCAGGGCACCCCAGCTCCGGGCTCCCCTGCCACATCTGGGCTTCTTTTACAGCGTGATCTTTCTTCTTTCAACCAGGTAGGATAGTTGTCAGGTTACTTTACCACAGAAAACACCAGAGCATACAGGCACTCATGCCAGAATTGCATTCATTCATTTACTTCGTCACCGTTCCCACAGAAGAAGAAATAAATGTGATGGAAATCTATGTTCTCATTTTATATTTGCGTCAAATGATGGTGTAAAACCAAAATAATGCTGTCTGGCTACGGCAGTGTGATTCAGTGTGATTACAGTTATTTTCCTCCGTTCAATTGGCCTACAGAGCGGCTGTGAAACTTTAAAGGAAGCTGTGACAGAGGAATAAATACTTCACACAATGGAGAGCCTGGCCATTAACATATAACACTCCGTTAAAGTTAAACTGCCGCTATGACACGCACGCACACACAGTGACAACACCCACAACAAAAAGCTGATATAAACAAATACTCAGCAAAGAGAGAGATCTTTACCTGACTGTATAGCCATGTCCCTCTTCACTAGAAGGATTAAGTACAACCTCCCTTAAATTTTAGCGATCCATACTCCAAAGAGAACATCAGGAAAGAGAGGCTGCCGGCAGAGTCGCGTTTCCAAGAACAAGAAAGTTTGATGCCGCCCTTCTCTGTTGCAGGATTTCTACACAAGATCCACAAACACAGCGTGTACACCCCACGTCTTCTAAAAACTGGCTGCACCCAACCCTAGCCTGCTGTCCCGGTCTGCGAGTGTGTGGACACCCTGACAGAAAGGGTGTGTGTAGGCCTGTGTGTGAGGCAGTAAGATTTTCTATCTTATTGCTCCTTGGATTCAATCCAAGTCCAGCCCTGAGTTCTTAACCTCTCTGGGGCGACTCCTACTTTTTTTTCTTTAAAAAGGCAGGCTTGCAGGCAGAATGTGACTCACTGCTGTTGTTGCTCAGGCAGAAAACAAGGGAAAACACTGGTGCTTGCCGATCTGATCTTCATCACAGGTCCCCTTTCGGCCTCTCAAGCATTAACACTTCTCCCCTCCAGTCTCTAGCGGTTTTCCTCTCTCCCTCTCTTTCCTTCCCTCTACAGAGTTATGCAATTCTGCATATTTTGATTGACTCCTTTTCATTCCCCACTCCTCCTCCTCGCCGCCTCCTCTTTCAACCCCCTACGCCTCCAAGTTCTAGATGATCTCAAAAGGCATTATTACACCCTGATTCTACCACTCTCTCCATTAGGGCTGACCCAATTTAGTCAACTGGTCGTCAGGCGATTGGTCGACCGAGTTTTCTTTAGATGAGCAGTCACATTTTTATGGTGCACAAGACACCGGTCTGATTCGCGCCTATTAGCAAAAAACAAAACAAAAATTCCCACCTTTATTTAGCCAGGTAGGCTAGTTGAGAACAAGTTCTCATTTACAACTGCGACCTGGCCAAGATAAAGCACAGCAGTTCGACACATACAACAACACTGAGTGACACATGGAATAAACAAACATACAATCAATAATACAGTAGAAAAAATACAAATCTATATACAGTGAGTGCAAATTAGGTAAGATAAGGGAGGTAAAGGCAATAAATAGGCCATGGTGGCGAAGTAATTGCAATATAGCAATTAGACACTGGAATGGTAGATGTATAGAAGATGAATGTGCAAATAGAGATACTGGGGTGCAAAGGAGCAAGATAAATAAATAAATAAATACAGTATGGGGATGAGGTAGTTGGATGGGCTATGTACAGGTGCAGTGCTCTGTGAGCTGTTCTGACAGCTGATGCTTAAAGCTAGTGAGGGAGATATGAGTCTCCAGCTTCAGTGATTTTTGTAGTTCGTTCCAGTCATTGGCAGCAGAGAAGTGGAAGGAAAGGCGGCCAAAGTAGGAATTGGCTTTGGGGGTGACCAGTGAGATATACCTGCTGGAGCGTGTGCTATGGGTGGGTTGGTGGTGGTGACCAGTGAGCTGAGCTAAGGCGGGGCTTTACCTAGCAGAGACTTGTAGATGACCAGGAGCCAGTGGGTTTGGTGACGAGTATGAAGCGAAGGCCAGCCAACGAGAGCGTACAGGTTGCAGTGGTGGGTAATATATGGGGCTTTGGTGACAAAACGGATGGCACTGTGATAGACTGCATCCAATTTGTTGAGTAGAGTGTTGGAGGCTATTTTATAGATGACATCGCCGAAGTCGAGGATCGGTAGGATGGTCAGTTTTACTAGGGTATGTTTGGCAGCATGAGTGAAGGTTGCTTAGTTGTGAAATAGGAAGCCGATTCTAGATTTAATTTTGGATTGGAGATGCTTAATGGGAGTATGAAAGGAGAGTTTACAGTGTAGCCAGACACCTAGGTATTTGTAGTTGTCCACATATTCTAAGTCAGAACCGTCCAGAGTAGTCATGCTGGACGAGCGGGCAGGTGCAGGGAGGCAACAATGCGGTGGAGGCAGCAGCAGCAGAGACGAGGAAACAGCCCTTGCCTTAGCTTAATTGCCTAAGAAAATGAGGAAACCCCAACTTAATTAGCTCTATAATCAATAGCCTAACTGTTAAAATGTGCCTGGCTTTAAAAATCCTCGATATACAGTGCATTCGGAAACTATTCAGACCCATTACCATTTTCCACATTTTATTACGTTACAAACTTGTTCTAAAATGAATTAAAAACAATTTCCTCAATCTACACATTATACAAAATAATGACAAAGCGAAAGCAGGTTTTTAGACATTAGGTTACAGGCTTATTCTATAATTGATTAAATAAATAAAAATCCTCAATCTACACACAATAACCCATAATGACAAAGCAAAAACAGGTTTTTAGAAATGTTTGCAAATAATTTAAAAACACATTTTATATAAGTATTCAGACCCTTTGCTATGAGACTCGAAATTGATCCGTGAGATGTTTTTACAACTTGATTGGAGTCCACCTGCGGTAAAGTCAATTGATTGACATGGTTTGGAAAGGCACACACCTGTCTATATAAGGTCCCACAGTTGACAGTGCATGTCAGACCAAAAACCAAGCCATGAGGTCGAAGGAATTTCCATAAAGCTCCGAGACAGGATTGTGTCCAGGCACAGATCTGGGGAAGGGTACCAAAAAATGTCGGCAGCATTGAAGGTGCCCAAGAACACCGTGACCTCCATAATTCTTAAATGGAAGAAGTTTGGAACCACCAAGACTCTTCCTAGAGCTGGCCGCCCGGCCAAATTGAGCAATCAGGGGAGAAGGGCCTTGGTCAGGGAAGTGATCAAGAACCCAATGGTCATTTTCACAGAGCTCTAGAGTTCCTCTGTGGAGATGGGAGAACTTTCCAAGAGGCCAACCATCTCTGCAGCACTCCACCAAATCAGGCCTTTATGGTAGAGTGGCCAGACGGAAGCCACTCCTCAGTAAAAAGGCACATGTCAGCCAGGTTGGAGTTTGCCAAAAGGCACCTAAAGGACTCAGACCATTAAAAACAAGATTCTCTGGTCTGATGAAACCAAGATTTAACTCTATGGCCTGAATTCCAAGCGTCACATCTGGAGGAAACCTGGCACCATCCCTACGGTGAAGCATGTTGGTGGCAGCATCATGCTGTGGGGATGTTTTTCAGCGGCAGGAACTGGGAGACTAATCAGGATCGAGGCAAAGGTGAACGGAGCAACGTACAAAGAGATCCTTGATGAAACCCTGCTCCAGAGTGCTCAGGACCTCAGACTGGGGTGAAGGTTCACCTTCCAACAGGACATCAACCCTAAGCACACAGCCAAAACAACGCAGCAGTGGCTTCAGGACAAGTCTCTGAATATCCTTGAGTGGCCCTGCCAGAGCCCGGACTTGAACCCGATCGAACATCTCTGGAGACCTGAAAATAGCTGTCCAGCTCCTCATCCAACCTGACAGATCTTGAGATAATCTGCAGAGAAGAATGGGAGAAACTTCCCAAATACAGGTGTGTCAAGCTCGTAGCGTCATACCCAAGAAGACTCGAGGCTGTAATCGCTGCCAAAGGTGCTTCAACAAAATACTAAGGGTCTGAAAACTTATGTAAATGTGATGTGTTTTTTTATATACATGTATACATTTGTGAAAATGCATTACAAAAAAAACTTTTTGCTTTGTGTGTAGAGTGATGGAAAAAATTATTTAATCCATTTTAGAAGAAGGCTGTAATGTAACAAAATGTGGAACAAATCAAGGGGTCTGAATACTTTGAATACACTGTATATATATACACAGAAATAAGTCAGAGCGTGCTTCTGTTTCCTGTTTGAGTGTTTGTTTAATGGCCTACTGATTCCGTGAGCAGCAAGCCTCATGCAACGGCAAAATATTGGCTAAAACAATTTCAGATTCAGCACCCGTTTGTCACACATAATATGCACGCATCTCTCGCTCCTATGCCCTTCTCCTTCTGATTATTATTATTACAATTATTATTATGATCATCATTATAAAAATAAGTAATATCGTGATCATTAGTAGACTTTGTATAAGTAGCCTTGTATTACCACCATCGAGCTGTAGACCTATGGATCCCATGGTGTGCTTAAAGCATTAAACAAGCTCAATGCATATGTAGTTGATTTTATTCAAATATATTCTGTCTATATATGGAAAAATAAGGTTAGACATTTAGACCAATCAAACAACGGACCAGCCCTACTCTCCATTATTACACCCTGTTCTCCCTACTCTCTGTTATTACACCATTCTCCCCTACTCTCCATTATTACACCCTGTTCTCCCTACTCCCTGTTATTACACCATTCTCCCCTACTCTCCATTAGTACACCCTGTTCTCCCTACTCCCTGTTATTACACCATTCTCCCCTACTCTCCATTAGTACACCCTGTTCTCCCTACTCCCTGTTATTACACAGTTCTCCCCTACTCTCCATTAGTACACCCTGTTCTCCCTACTCCCTGTTATTACACCGTTCTCCCCTACTCTCCATTATTACACCCCGTTCTCCCACTCTCTCCACCAAGTTCTAGTACATTAGAAATAGGGATGCAAATGTTGGTACATTTTGCTGCCAACTAACTGACCCTTCTTAACCGGTCAACAAACAGTTACATTTTCTCCTAACAGTAAAATGTGACCAACAGAAAAAACTATCTGTATATAATGACGAGATGCTTATGTTTCCGCCCTAACAATGGGAGTTATCCCAAGGAAAGAAGACAGTTTATGCCCAAAATAAGCCCATAGAAACCTATTGGGATTATTTTGGAGATATTTGTCTCTTCCACTATATGCATGCATACTAAGACAGGACATTTTTCATTAAGAGCTTAAAAGAAACATGCAACAATAGCAAGCATATCATCATACAGTGACAAGGCTAAAGCCGAGTGAGCAACACCTGTAATAAAGACATTAATAGAAAAAGTATTTTTCAAACGTGCCAAAACGCAATTCACGGAAAAACACTGTTCTAAACAAAGCACCTAACGCGAGCAGAAAACAAGCTATCACCTTTCTCCTTCAGGGCCATACGATCAAAAAGAAAAGTGTTAAAGTAAAGCAACATTTGCTCTTTTCTTTCAGTCTTTCCTCCTTTGCTTCTCTGACATCTAGGCCCACACACAGTGTGCCGAGTGCTAAGCCCACACAAAACGTAAATATTTACAATAAATCTTCCTCAGCCCTCCTCTCCTCTATAAAGCAAAGTACTACGTTTTTGATTTAAACAGGGAGTCACATTGAGATTAAAAATCTATTTTACAAGAGAGCCTTGTATACTTTACAATAAAAACGGAATAATAAAACACATACAGTACCAGTCAAAAGAGTGTGCAAAGCTGTCATCAAGGCAAAGGGTGGCTACTTTGAAGAATCTCAAATATAAAATATATTTAACAGTGATTCCATATTTTTATTTCATTTTGTTGAGGTCTTCTCCATTATTCTACAATGTAGATCATAAAATAAAGAAAACCCCTTGAATAGTAGGTGTCTCCAAACTTTTCACTGGTATATGTGTATAGAAAAATGTAATTCAGCACACAATAACAATAGCAATTACATTCAACTACATAGAGGTCCTCAATCAATCATTTAAACTGCCTGAGTGGCACCAGCACATGTAACTGCAGTGAACTCTGTTCCATAAATTGGGGGCAAAAAACAAAATGAAGATATTCCCAGATCTGTGGAGACTGAAGGGATCTCTAGTAGAGGAATGGACGATTAATTAGGGCCGATTTCAAGTTTTCATAACAATCGGAAATAGGGAATTTTGGACGCTGATTTGCAGATATTTTTTTTTTTTTACACCTTTTTAAAATCTATATTTAACTAAGTCAGTTAAGAACACATTCTTATTTTCAATGACAGCCTAGGAATGGTGGATTAACTGGCTTGTTCAGGGGCAGAACGACAGATTTTTACCTTGTCAGAGCTGGGGATCCAATCTTGCAACCTTACAGTTAACTCGTCCAACGCTCTAACACCTGCCTCACGAGGAGCCTGCCTGTTACGCGAATGCAGTAAAAAGCCCAGGTAAGTTGCTAGCTAGCATTAAACTTAATCATAATCACTAGTTATAACTACACATGGTTGATGATATTACTAGTTTATCTAGCGTGTCCTGCGCTGCATATAATCAATGCAATACGCATTCGCGAAAAAGGACTGTCGTTGCTCCAACATGTACCTAACCATAAACACCAATGCCTTTCTTAAAATCAATACACAGAAGTATATATTTTTAAACCTGCATATTTAGCTAAAAGAAATCCAGGTTAGCAGGCAATATTAACCAGGTGAAATGGTGTCACTTCTCTTGCGTTCATTGCACGCAGAGTCAGGGTACAAGCAACAGTTTGGGCCGCCTGGCTCATTGCGAACTAATTTGCCAGAATTTTACGTAATTATGACATACATTGAAGGTTGTGCAATGTAACAGGAATATTTGAACTGATGAATGCCACCTGTTAGATAAAATACAGAACAGTTCCGTATTTCACTGAAAGAATAAACGTCTTGTTTTCGAAATGATAGTTTCCGGATTTGACCACATTAATGACCTAAGGCTCGTATTTCTGTGTGTTATTATGTTATAATTAAGTATATGATTTGATATTTGATAGAGCAGTATGACTGAGCGATGGTAGGCAGCAGCAGGCTCGTAAGCATTCATTCAAACAGCACTTTCGTGCATTTTGCCAGCAGCGCTGCTGTTTATGACTTCAAGCCTTATCAGCTCCCGAGATTAGGCTGGTGTAACGATGTGATGTGAAATGGCTAGCTAGTTAGTGAGGTGCGCACTAATACCGTTTCAAACGTCACTCGCTCTGAGACTTGGAGTAGTTGTTCCCCTTGCTCTGCATGGGTAACGCTGCTTCGAGGGTTGTTGTTGTCGTTGTGTTCCTGGTTCGAGCCCAGGTAGGAGCGAGGAGAGGTAAGGAAGCTATACTGTTACACTGGCAATACTAAAGTGCCTATAAGAACATCCAAAGGTATATGAAATACAAATGGTATAGAGAGGAATAGTCCTATAATTCCTATAATAACTTCAACCTAAAACTTCTTGCCTGGGAATATTGAAGACTTATGTTAAAAGGAACCACCAGTTTTCATATGTTCTCATGAAAACTGAAACGTTAGCTTTCTTACATGGCACATATTGCACTTTTACTTTCTTCTCCAACACTTTGTTTTTGCATTATTAAAACAAAATTGAACATGTTTCATTATTTATTTCAGGCCAAATTGATTTTATTGATGTATTATATTAAGTTAAAATAAGTGTTATTACAAATATTATTATTATTTTTTTAAATCGTCCAATTAAATCGGCATCTCCTTTTTTGTCCTCCAATAATCGGTATCGGCGTCTAATCTCTAGTGTTATCCATTCATGAGAACGGGTTTGGTAACTTATGATTCTTAATTTAATTAATAAAGTTAAATATGAAGGGAGTTTCTGTAAGATTGATTGTAAATACATAAATAGAGAAAGCAGCTCTCTTCTTAAAGACAGAGGTACATCCCACATTTTTATACAGACAACAATGAGTCCTAAAATTGTCCCCTGTGATAAAACGCATTGCTGAATGGTAGACTGTGTCCAAGGGTTTAAAACAGAGGTTGCCATATGCATGTAAACAATATCACCTAAATTCAATACAGGGAGAAGCTTGTTTGAATAATCTCTCACCTATTTTCAATACTGAGGCACGATTTATTTCTATATAAACAAAAACTATCTTGGATATTAGCTTCTTAGTCAGATGTTCTATATGCGTTACAATGTATAACCTGTCTTCAATCCAGACACCCAGGTACTTAAATTGAGAAACAAGCTCAATTTGGGCTCAATATATAGAGCAAATATGCAGGTCCTCAGGGTCAACATTTCATAACCTTGAGAACAGCATGAGCTTGGTTTTACACGTGGAATGAGAGATTGCAAAACTCTACTTGGAAGAGAGAGCGCACCAACCTCATAGCTGCCGTGCACAGGGCATCAAGATTGTCAGACTAGATTGGAGGTTGCATCCCAAATGTTGTGTACTACTTTTGACCAGGGCCCATAAAGTAAATAAGGTTTCATTGATGTGGTGGGTCATAACTGCCGTTCAGAGAGCAATAAGATGGTAGACTAGATCGATGTAATGGACTGATAGAAGAATGTTAGCGAGGCTGTCTCTTTTACTCCCCTTACAATCTAGGGACCTAGTCACAATAACAACAGTAGCAGATAACGAATCAAATGCAGCAACTCCATCATCATGAACACTACCAGTCTCAGTATCAGCAATGAGCTAATCTCCATCTCGCTAAACCCTCTCCTGTGGAGATGTAAGCTGTCCACTGGTACATGGCTGGGAGAGACGTACAGAAACACCTCATACTGAACTTCTGCTTTTCATGAACAGTTTTTGCCCACCTCAACACTTACAAGTAACTGCCAAAACAAAGGAAAAAAGTAAATGAGGGTTACGACATATACTGAAAGCAGGTGCATCCATACAGGTGTGGTTCAGGAATTAATTAATCAATTAACATCCCATCATGCTTAGGGTCATGTAGGAAAATGCCCAGTTTCCCATTATTATGGCTACCATGGTTAGAAGAAGAGAACTCAGTGACTTTGAAAGAGGAGTCTCAAAGGTACATAGGGGGTTTAAAGGGTGGGTGTGTGTGTCTCAGTCACCAAATCTCAACCCGATTGAAAATCTGGAATATCTGGAGCAGCGCCTGACATCATTTTCCACCACCACAAAACACCAATTTATGTAATTTCTCATGGAACAATGGTTTCGCATCCCTCCAATAGAGTACCAGACACTTGTAGAATCTATTCCAAGGCGCATTGAAGCTGTTATGGCGGCTCGTGATGGCCCAACGCCCTATTTGTATTTATTTTGGCAGTTAACTGTATGTAATCTGTTCCTTTTACATATGCAAATGTACTGGTGTGTTTACATTGAAAAGTGACATTTTTCTTTCCCCCACCTCTGAATGGAAATGTAATTAATGGAAATTTAAACAGGAGGGCAGTGCATTGCATAGTTCAACACATAGGGCAGTGAACGAAGGAAAATTAAGGAATAAATTCTGAATTTGTTTGATGGTATGCTTGATACGGTATGTCTGATAGTTGATGAAAGAAGAGAATTGTATAGGGGTATAGGGAACGTTTTCCCTGGGACACCAACTCACCATTCTTCCTGTCCCGCACAGGCATGTCGTTGGAGGCGGGCTGAAGAGTCATCTCCTGAAGCTCATTAGTCACTGCTTCGCTCCGCGGGCTAGGTGCGGAGCCGGGTGCTACAGCAACAACCATGATGCCGGTATTTGGCTCCTTCCCATCCTGTGGCTCCAGCGTTGCCAGGGTGACAGAGAGACCTGTGAGAAATAAAACAGAATTTAAAAGGAGGTTGGTTAGGTTTGTAAATGGTCCTACGCAGAAAATATAATTTCAACGAGGTGGGGAACTCTGGTCCAAGAAACTGCAGGGTATGCAGGCTTTTGTTCCACCCCGGCACCAGAATACTTGATTAAGCTTATCAGCTTTTTTTTCACCTTTATTTAACCAGGTAGGCCAGTTGAGAACAAGTTCACATTTACAACTGCGATCTGGCCAAGATAAAGGAAAGCAGTAGGACAAAAACAACACAAACGACAGAGTTACACGTGGAATAAACAAACGTAGTCAATAACACAATAGAAAAAGTCCAAATACAGTGTGTGCAAATGGCGAGAGGTAAGGAAATAAAGAGGCAATAGTAGCAAAGTAATAACAACTTAGCAAATGAACACCGGAGTGATAGATGTGCAAGTAGAAATACTGGTGTGCAAAAGAGCAAAAATGTAAATAAAAACAATATGTGGATGAGGTAGGTAGATTGGATGGGCTATTTAGAGCTGCAGCGATCGGTAAGCTGCTCAGATAGCTGATGCTTAAAGTTAGTGAGGGAGATAAGTCTCCAACTTCAGTGATTTTTGCAATTCGTTCCAGTCATTGGCAGCAGAGAACTGGAAGGAAAGGCAGAAAAAGGAGGAGGTGTTGGCTTTGGGGATGACTAGTGAAATATACCTGCTGGAGCGTGTGCTACGGGTGGGTGTTGTTATGGTGACCCGTGAGCTGAGATAAGGCGGAGCTTTACCTAGCAAAGACTTCTAGATGACCTGGAGCCAGTGGCGACGGATATGTAGCGAGGGCCAGCTGACGAAAGCATACAGGTCACAGTGGTGGGTAGTAAAGGTCGACCGATTAATCTGAAGATTTCAAGTTTTCATAACAATCGGAAATCAGTATTTTTGGACACCGATTTGACCCATTTAAAAAAAAAAATTACACCATTATTTAATCTTTATTTAACTAGGCAAGCCAGTTAAGAACACATTCTTATTTTCAATGACGGCCTAGGAACGGTGGGTTAACTGCCTCGTTCAGGGGCAGAACGACAGATTTTTACCTTGTCAGCTCAGGGGATTCAATCTTGCAACCTAACAGTTAACTAGTCCAACGCTCTAACCACCTGCCTCTCATTGCACTCCACGAGGAGACTGCCTGTTACACGAATGCAGAAAGCCAAGGTAAGTTGCTAGCTAGCATTAAACTTATCTTATAAAAAAACAATCAAACAATCATAATCACTAGTTAAACTAGTAATATTATCAACCATGTGTAGTTATCTAGCGTGTCCTGCGTTGCATATAATCGATGCGGTGTGTATCGTTGCTTCAATGTATACCTAGCCATAAACATCAATCCCTTTCTTAAAATCAATACACAGAAGTATGTATTTTTAAACCTGCATATTTAGCTAAAAGAAATATAACCAGGTGAAATTGTGTCAATTCTCTTGCTTTCATTGCACGCAGAGTCAGTGTATATGCAACAGTTTGGGCCGCCTAATTTGCCAGAATGTATGTAATTATGACATAACATTGAAGGTTGTGCAATGTAACAGGAATATTTAGACTTATGGACGCCACCCGTTAGATAAAACACGGAACGGTTCTGTATTTCACTGAAAGAATAAAAGTCCTGTTTTCGAGATGATAGTTTCCGGATTTTACTATATTAATGACCGAAGGCTCGTATTTCTGTGTGTTATCATGTTATAACTAAGTCTATGATTTGATAGAGCAGTCTGACTGAGCGATGGTAGGCAGCAGCATGCTCGTAAGCATTCATTCAAACAGCACTTTCATGCGTTTGCCAGCAGCTGTTTATGACTTCAAGCCTATCAACTCCCGAGATTAGGCTCGTGTAACCGATGTGAAACTAGTTAGCGGGGTGCGTGCTAATAGCGTTTCAAACGTCACTCGCTCTGAGACTTGGAGTGGTTGTTCCCCTTGCTCTGCAAGGGCCGCGGCTTTTGTGGAGAGATGGGTAACGCTGCTTCGAGGGTGGCTGTTGTCGTTGTGTTCCTGGTTTGAGCCCAGGTAGGAGGACCGAGGAGAGGGACGGAAGCTATACTGTTACACTGGCAATACTAAAGTGCCTATAAGAACATCCAAAGGTATATGAAATACAAATGGTAAAGAGAGGAATAGTCCTATAATAACTTCAACCTAAAACTTCTTACCTGGGAATATTGAAGACTTATGTTAAAAGGAACCACCAGCTTTCATATGTTCTCATGTTCTGAGCAAGGAACTTAAATGTTAGCTTTCTTACATGGCACATACTGCACTTTTACTTTCTTATTCCAACACTTTGTTTTTGCATTATTAAAACAAAATTGAACATGTTTCATTATTTATTTCAGGCTAAATTGATTTTATTGATGTATTATGTATTATATTAAGTTAAAATAAGTGTTCATTCAGTATTTTTGTAAATATCATTATTACAAATTATAAAAATAAAATAAAAAGTTTAGTTATTTAATTTTTTTAAATCGTCCGATTAATCGGTATCGGCTTTTTTTAGTCCTCCAATAATTTACGAGGGTATGTTTGGCAGCATGAGTGAAGGAGGCTTTGTTGAGAAATAGGAAGCCGATTCATGATTTAATGTTGGATTGGAGATGCTTAATATGAGTCTGGAAGGAGAGTTTACAGTCTAGCCAGACACCTAGGTATTTGTAGATGCCCACATTTTCTTAGTCAGAACTGTCCAAACTAGTGATGCTTGTCGGGCGGGTGGGTGTGGGCAGCGATCAGTTAAGGAGCATGCATTTCGTGTTACTAGTGTTTAAGAGCATTGGAGGCCACGGAAGGAGTGTTGTATGGCGTTGAAGCTCGTCTGGAGGTTTGTTAACACAGTGTCCAAAGAAGGGCCATATGTATACAGAATGGTGTTGTCTGCGTAGAGGTGGATCAGGGAACCACCCGCAGCAAGAGCAACATCATTGATGTATAGAGAGAAGAGAGTCGGCCCGAGAATTGAACCTTGTGGCACCCCATAGTCTGCCAGAGGTCCGGACAATAGGCCCTCCGATTTGACACACTGAACTCTGTCTGAGAAGTAGTTGGTGAATCAGGCGAGGCAGTCATTTGAGAAACCAAGGCTGTTGAGTCTGCCGATAAGAATACGGTGATTGAGAGTCGAACGCCTTGGCCAGGTCGATGAAGACAGCTGCACAGTACTGTCTTTTATCGATGGCGGTTATGATATCGTTTAGCTTAATATTGGATTTACATTTAGACCACTTACTTTTACGAGGTGTGTATTTAACCTGGGGTAGGACTAAAATATGTGGCTGTCCAAGACCAATTTTGCCCACCCTCCCCCATCATGACCAGATCTGTAAAGACTTTGGCGGAGGGTTAGGGTCGATAGGGGAGTAAGCTACATCTATCTGTTACTCAGGGCTGAGAGGTAGAACCCAGAACACTTGTGCAATTCTCAGACACAGAAAGAACACCCAATTTAAGAATGCATGGCTGCAGGCTAAGGATTATAAAGTCAATCATCATGAGGAATTAGCATCTTGCATTTCCCTTGACCTCTGACACTTGTTGAAGTTATGGTTGACTTCAGCGCAGTCTATCATTTAGGGTCGTTCCCCTATTGCAGTGGTTCCCAAACTTTTTATAGTCCCGTACCCCTTCAAACATTCAACCTCCAGCTGCGTACCCCCTCTAGCACCAGGGTCAGCACACTCTCAAATGTTTTTTTAATTTTATTTTTACATCATTGTAAGCCTGCCACACACACACACACACACACACACATTAAGTACAAGAATTAGTGTGAGTTTGTCACAACCCGGTTTGTGGGAAGTTACAATGAGCTCTTATAGGACCAGGGCACAAATAATAGTAATCCATAATTTTGTTCTTTATTTAACCATCTTACATAAAACCTTTTTTGTTCATTGAAAATTGTGAATACCTCACCACAGGTTAATGAGAAGGGTGTGCTTGAAAGGAAGCACATAACTCTGCAATGTTGGGCTGTATTGGAGAGTCTCAGTCTTAAATCATTATCCAAACACATTCTGTGCCTGTATTTAGTTTTCATGCTAGTGAGGGCTAAGAATCCACTCTCACATAGGTACGTGGTTGCAAAGGGCATCAGTGTCTTAACAGCGAGATTTGCAAACGCAGGATCCAGAAATCTGGCAGTGGCTTCTGATTAAATAACATTTTCACAGAACCGCTTGTTGCAATTTCGATGAGGCTCTCTTGTTCAGATATCGGTAAGTGTACTGGAGGCAGGGCATGAAAGGGATAACGAATCCAGTTGTTTGTGTCATCCGTTTCAGGAAAGTACCTGCGTAATTGCGCACCCAACACACACACAGCTGCTTCGCTATATCACATTTTACATTGTCCGTAAGCTTGAGTTCATTTGCACACAAAAATATCATACAATGATGGAAAGAGCTGTGTGTTGTCCTTGTTAATGCAGACAGAGAAGAGCTCTAACTTCTTAATCATAGCCTCAATTTTGTTCCGCACGTTGAATATAGTTGCGGAGAGTCGCGGTAATCCTAGATTCAGATCATTCAGGCGAGAAAAAACATCACCAAGATAGGCCAGTCGTGTGAGAAACTCATCATCATGTAAGCGATCAGACAAGTGAAAATGCTCAGTAAATAAAACTTTAAGCTCTTCTCTCAATAAGAAAAAAAATGTGTCAATACTTTGCCCCTTGATAACCAGCGCACTTCTGTATGTTGTAAAAGCGTTACATGGTCGCTGCCCATATCATTGTATAGTACAGAAAATACACGAGACTTCAGGAGTCTTGCTTTAACAAAGTTAACCATTTTCACTGTAGTGTCCAAAACGTCTTTCAAGCGGTCAGGCATTCCCTTGGCAGCAAAAGCCTCTCGGTGGATGCTGCAGTGTACACAAGTGGTGTCGGGAGCAACTGCTCGCATGCGCTGTCATGGCTTTTGCGCCATCAGTACAGATACCACCCCATCTTAACCACTAAAGTCCATTTGATGTCACAAAGCTGTCCAGTACTTGAAACATATCCTCTCCTGTTGTCCTGGTTTCCAATGGTTTGCAGAAGAGGATGTCTTCCTTAATTGACCCCCCATAAACGTAACAGACATGTGCCAGGTCCGCCACGTCTGTTGAGTCATCCAGCTATAACGCACTTCATTCACTGGCATGTATGCGAAGCAGTAATTGTTTCTTAACATCTCCAGCCATGTCACTGATGCGTTGTGAAACAGTGTGTTTGATGAAGAAATTGTCTGTATAGTTTTTTGGACATTTTCCCCCAGCATTGTCCCAGCCATATCCGCGGCAGCAGGAAGAATTAAGTCCTGCACATTAGTATGGGGCTTGCCTGTCCTAGCCACTCGGAAGCTCACCATGTAAGACGCTTCTAGCCCCTTCTTATTAATGGTATCCGTTGCTTATATACATGTCTTACTACTCGAAAGTCATCTTAATTCTCGCTCAAAAATATCCTGTGGCTTATTTTTCAAATTGGCATGTTTAGTTTCTAAATGTCTGCGCAAAAGTGAAGGTTTCATTGAGTTGTGAGATAGTACTTTCACACATAAACATACTGTGGTTGAGGAAAGGCACTACTCCCAATGTAAGTGAACCACAAATCAATGTAGTTCATCATATTAGCGCCTCTTCGATGGTCCAACGTCCCTGTCTGTTGTTCGGTGCTTTCCCGGGTACGGGGGCAGGAGCTCTTTGGCTGCATTAGATTCACAACTGTCAGTGTCCATACTAGCTGGGCTAACAACAAATGTAGAATTACTGATGCTAGCATTGGATGTGCTCGTGGAAGCAGAACAACTTGTGTCGTCGACAGGTGCAGGTGTCGTACTGCTGGTAGTAGCAGTACTACCAGTAGAGCTGGTATGTGTCTCTATGGACGCGGGCCTTACTGTTTTAAAACATTGAGTAATGGACCGTTAGTGGAATTCCCGCGAGAGAGTAACGGTTCATGTGATCGGATGTTCATTATTTGACTAGGCTACATGTATTTGACATTGTGGTGTTATTTCACGCAATACTAGATGGTTTTATTTTGGCAGTAAAACGAGGCTACTCAGGCAAGAAAAAAAATTACCCAAATGTATAGCCCCGAACGAAAATGTAAATGGACCGTTAGAAAATGTCAAGGTGAATCACATTTTTATTTGGCGTATCCCTGACGGCATTGGGCGTAGTTTGGGAATACCTGCCCTTTAGGGTCATTGGACCTCAAAAAGCACAAGAGAGGATTTACACCCCCCATCTCAGATTTTGCCAAAAAAGTTGTAGTTACAAACAGATAAGATTAGGATTCCTTAAACATTTTGTTCAATTATTTAATCTGAGAAATTAAGATAATTTATTGTGCCAAAATTGGCCATTTTAATTTATAGGATTCATATAATATGAAATAAATATAGTACAGAACATCTGATTTGGACTATAATTCTTCCTAACAATAAGACATGAGGAATCCAGTAAAATTATCAAAAGCCACCCTCAATCTCTCTATGTCTGACAAGCAGGATGGAGCTGCGGCATAGCATATTGCTTCTTCATTCTATGTGATGGGTCAGCCTACCCCGGGCCAAACCCTAACGACGGTGGGCCAATTGTATGTTGCCTTATGGAACTCCCAAATACGTCTGGTTGTGATACAGGCTGGAATCGAACCAGGGTCTGTAGTGATGCCTCTTGCACTGAGCTGCAGTGCCTTAGACCCCTTCACAACTCGGGAGCCCCGCGTGGATCAAAATATTATCTTCTCAACTTGGGTTAAAAATAAATAAATACTAAAATAAACAATAGCTTTTGCTCATGACAAAATAAATTGAGTGGTCATCCTCACAATTCAAGCCAGTCCTCCATTAAAGCAACACAGTTAGTCATGGGTTGCTGAATTGACATGGAATACCTAAGGCAGCGGCGCACTAAAACTAAACATTTGTTTTTAAAATGTTCCTGTGGAAAAGTGCTTTCAAGATCAAAAAGACATGTTACAACATCAGACCCCCCCTTACCTCTGCTGAAAAACATCTGAGCAGAAACACTGACCTCTGAATGGTTTACATAAAGACTAAATGATAACACTGCAGGGTCGATTCTGTTTGTTTTCATGAGTGTGTTTTCTACCCGTGGACTGCAGCAAGAAATGCCACTAGAACAAAGCAGGCCCTAGCCTGTCAATGAGGTTGTGTTGTCTGAGGAGCTCTCTCTCCCTCCCTCCCTCTCACTCACACACACTTACTCATTTTCACTCTCTCCATCTCTGTGTTCACCTCAGGTTATTGGTGAGATTTTTTTTGAGGGGGGTTGTCTTGCTCAATCAAGGCTCAACCTACTATCTGTCTCAGTCTCCCTCAATGCCCATCTCCCCATGTCTGTCTGGGTGTGGCAGCATACAGCACAAGCTGAAAAGATCACGCCGACAGACATTGCAGCTCTACTTCTAGCTCCTTAGCAACCTTGCAGTATTTAATTTTTGTATGTCCAGAACGCTTTACATACTGTTTTACTCATTTCATATGTACAGTTGAAATCAGAAGTTTACATACACTTAGGTTGGAGCCAATAAAACTTGTTTTTCAACCACTCCACAAATCTCCAGTTAACAAACGATAGTTTTGGCAAGTCGGTTAGGACATCTACTTTATGCATGACACAAGTAATTTTTCCCAAAATTGTTTACAGACAGATTATTCACTGTATCACAATTCCAGTAGGTCAGAAGTTTACATACACTAAGTTGACTGTGCCTTTAAACAGCTTAGACAATTCCAGAAAATGATGTTATGGCTTTAGAAGCTTCTGATAGGCTAATTGACATCATTTCAGTCAATTGGAGGTGTACCTGTGGATGTATTTCAAGGCCTACTTTCAAACTTAGTGCCTCTTTGCTTGACATCATGGGAACATCAAAAGAAATCAGCCAAGACCTCAGAAAAAAAATTGTAGACCTCCACAAGTCTGGTTCATCCTTGGGAGTAATTTCCAAACGCCTAAATGGTACCACGTTCATCTGAACAAACAATAGTACGCAAGTATAAACACCATGGGACGACGCAGCCGTCATACCTCTCAGGAAGGAGACGCATCTCTAGTCTTCTAGAGATGAATGTACTTTGGTGCGAAAAGTGCAAATCAATCCCAGAACAACAGCAAAGAACCTTGAAGATGCTGGAGGAAACGGGTACAAAAGTATTTATATCCACAGTAAAACAAGTCCTATATCAACATAACCTGAAAGGCCGCGCAGCAAGGAAAAAGCCACTGCTCCAAAACCGCCATAAAAAAAACAGACTACTGTTCGTAACTAAACATGGGGACAAAGATCATACTTTTTGGAGAAATGTCCTCTGAACTGATGAAACAAAAATAGAACTGTTTGGCCATAATGACCATTGTTATATTTGGAGGAAAAAGGGGAAGGCTGGCAAGCCAAAGAACACCATCCCAACCGTGAAGCACGGGGGTGGCAGCATCATGTTATGGGGGTGCTCTGCTGCAGGAGGGACTGGTGCACTTCACAAAATAGATGGCATCATGAAGAGGGGAAAATTATGTGGATATTTTTAAGCAACATCTCAAGACATCAGTCAGGAAGTTAAAGCTTAGTCGCAAATGGGTCTTCCAAATGGACAATGACCCCAAGCATACTTCCAAAGTTGTGGCAAAATGGCTTAAGGACAACAAAGTCAAGGTATTGAGGTGGCCATCACAAAGCCCTGTTCTCAATCCTACAGAATATTTATGGGCAGAACTGAAAAATCTTGTGCGAGCAAGGAGGCCTACAAACCTGACTCCGTTACACCAGCTGTCAGGAGGAATGGGCCAAAATTCATCCAACTTATTGTGGGAAGCTTGTGGAAGGCTACCCGAAACATTTGACCCAAGTTAAACAATTTAAAAGGAAATGCTACCAAATACTAATTGAGTGTATGTAAACTTCTGACCCACTGGCAATGTGATGAAAGAAATAAAAACTGAAATAAATCACTCTTACTACTATTATTCTGACATTTCACATTCTCAATATAAAGTGGTGATCCTAACTGACCTAAGACAGGGCATTTTTACTAGGATTAAATGTCAGGAATTGTGAAAAACTGAGTTTAAATGTCTTTGGCTAAGCTGTATGTAAACTTCCGATATCAACCGTATACATGTCGTGGTCAAAAGTTTTGAAAATGACAAAATATTAATTTTCACAAAGTGTGCTGCCTCAGAGTTTGTCAGAATTTGTGGGGTTTTGTTTGTCCACCCACCTCTTGAGGATTGACCACAAGTTCTCAATGGGTTTAAGGTCTGGGGAGTTCTGGCCATGGACCCAAAATATCATTGTTTTGTTCCCCGAGCCACTTAGTTATCCCTTTTGTCTTATGGCAAGGTGCTCCATCATGCTGGAAAAGACATTGTTCGTCACCAAACTGTTCCTGGATGGTTGGGAGAAGTTGCTCTCGGAGGATGTGTTGGTACCATTCTTTATTCATGGCTGTGTTCTTAGGCAAAATTGTGAGTGAGCCCACTCCCTTGGCTGAGAAGCAACCACACACATGAATGGTCTCAGGATGCTTTACTGTTGGCATGACACAGGACTGATGGTAGCGCTCACCTTGTCTTCTCCGGACAAGCTTTTTCCAGATGCCCCTAACAATCGGAAAGGGGATTCATCAGAGAAAATTACTTTACCCCAGTCCTCAGCAGTCCAATCCCTGTACCTTTTGCAAAATATCAGTCTGTCCCTGATGTTTAGCCTGGAGAGAAGTGGCTTCTTTGCTGCCCTTCTTGACACCAGGCCATCCTCCAAAAGTCTTCGCCTCACTGTGTGTGCAGATGCACTCACACCTGCCTGCTGCCATTCCTGAGCAAGCTCTGTCCTGGTGGTGCCCCGATCCCGCAGCTGAACCAATTTTAGGAGATGGTCCTGGTGCTTGCTGGACTTTATTGGGCACCCTGAAGCCTTCTTCACAACAATTGAACCGCTCTCCTTGAACTTCTTGATGATCCGATAAATGGTTGATTTAGGTGAAATCTTACTGGCAGCAATATCCTTGCCTGTGAAGCCCTTTTTGTGCAAAGCAATGATGACGGCATGAGTTTCCTTGAAGGTAACCATGGCTGACAGAGGAAGAACAATGATTCCAAGCACCACCCTCCTTTTGAAGCTTCTAGTCTGTTATTCGAACTCAATCAGCATGACAGAGTGATCTCCAGCCTTGTCCTCATCAACACTCACACCTGTGTTGAGAGAATCACTGACATGATGTCAGCTGGTCCTTTTGTGGCAGGGCTGAAATGCAGTGGAAATGTTTTTGCGGGATTCAGTTAATTTACATGGCAAAGAGGGACTTTGCAATTAATTGCAATTCATCTAATCACTCTCAATTTGCAAATAAATTCATAAAAAATCCTACAATGTGATTTTCTGGATTTCTTTTCTCATTTTGTCTGTCATAGTTGAAGTGTACCTATGATGAAAATTACAGGCCTCTCATCTTTTTAAGTGTAGAACTTGCACAATTGGTGGCTGACAATACTTTTTAGCCCCACTGTATATATTTCTTAATTCCATTATTTTACTTTTAGATGTGTGAATTATTAGATACTACTGCACTGTTTGAACTGGGAATCAAATGTATTTATAAAGCTCTTTTTACATCAGCCGATGTCAAAAAGTGCTATACAGAAACCCCGCCTAAAACCCCAAACAATGCAGATGTAGAAGCACGCATTTCACTACACCCGCAATAGCATTTGCTAAAAATGTGTATGTGACCAATAAAATTTGATTTGAGATGATTGTTGATGTGACCATAAGGAGCAGTTTCCTGGCATTGGCTCGGGAAAAACCACAACACTCACATGGCCAGAGAGGATTTCTGTCTTCTGAATGTTCCAGCAGCCGGAGGAAGTAGTCTCCAGTCAGACAACACACCCCAACCGAAAAACCTTTTCTGGTCAATCTCAACAGGGTTTCCACGGTGAAACACTCTGTTTCGTCCTTCAGACCTCACATCATGAGGCATTTCCACCCAATTTACCACAACAAAACGTAATGGACCTTTATTATGGTTTATTACAGCAAATGCTATTGCGGGTCTGATCGAATCATCCAATCTCCTATTGCATAACTGTAGACCCCCCACCCCCACCAATGACCTCATCTCATCAGCGACTGCCTCACCCCGTGGTTCCCTCACTGATCTAATTGAGGCTATCATGAATGAGATCTTTGACTAGCAGAAACAGCTTCAAAAAGTCAGTGAAACAGGTCAACTTAGAGAGAATTACATTTAACCCTTTAGTGACATGTGGGAGAGAAAGACAGTCCATTGAAAGACTCATATTGTAGGCCACGTTTTCAAAGCATGGGGTGATGTCACAATGCAGTAGTAAAAAAGGCAAAAGGTCTCCTGCAGGGACAGGGGCTGGGATTAAAAATAAAAATATAGGACAAAACCCATCACGACAAGAGAGAGACACCACTACATAAAGAGACCTAAAACAACAACATCGCATGGCGGCAACACGACAACACAGCATGGTATCAACACCACATGAGAACAACATGGCAGCAGTACAACATAGTACAAACATTATTGGGTACAGACAACTGCACGAAGGCAAGAAGGTAGAGACAACAATCATCACACAAAGCAGCCACAACTGTCAGTAAGAGTGTCCATGATTGAGTCTTTGAATGAAGAGATGGAGATAAAACTGTCCAGTTTGAGTGTTTTTTGCAGCTTGTTCCAGTCGCTAGCTGCAGCGAACTGGAATTATTTTTAACTATATTATTATTTGCCGATATATCGTATAGTTTTGACAATATCATCTTTGTGCTAGTTGACTGTACCTGCACTGAAACTCCAGTATTTTTCCTTCATAGCTTGTTCTGCATCAATTTTTTAAATAGAGAGACATTTTTTTCAGCACTTTTATTTCCATGAGTGATCAAAACTCGTTTTCTCATGGCTCTCTCGTCTCTCTGCAGTAGACATATGGTGAGCAATATGTTTGGACCATAGAACTGCAATAGAATCACTGTATTGAATCTCAATGCATATAGAAGTGAGAATTGCAATACATATCACAGCAGCACCTAAGTGTCATGATAATATTGTTTTGTGAGGTCCCTGGCAATTCCCAGCCCTATGCAGAAGTAGAACCAGTGGAGGAAAAAGTACCCAATTATCATACTTGAGTAAAAGTATAGATACTTGAATTACTTTCTATTAAGGTAAGTTAGTCACCCAGTAAAAGTCTAAAATTATTTGGCTTTAAAAATACTTAAGTATCAAAAGCAGAAGTAAAAGTAAATACATTTTTAAAAATCCCTTATATTAAGCAAAGCAGACAGCACCATTTTCTTATTTTTAAAATTTACAGATAGGCAGAGGCACACTCAAACACTGACATTATTTACAAAAGATGCATATGTGTTTCTTGAGTCCGCCAGACTCGGATGTATGGAGAAAAAAAGTACAATATTTTCTATAGGAATGTAGTGAAGTAAAAGTAGTCCAAAATATAAATAGTAAAGTTAAGTGCAGATACCCAAAAATATACTTAAGTAGTACTTTAAAGTATTTTTACTTAAGTAATTTACACCACTGAGTAGAACTCAAATAGGCTAAGACGGTGTGTCAAAGAAATACTTCACAATGTAAACTAAGAACTAAACATTTGGTGGATGATGTCATAATGCAGCAAAACACAATAAATGTCACAATGCATCACAATGTAAGTCAAGAACTCAACATTCTTGAGTGTGGATGAGGTCATAGTGCAGCAGTAGAACTTGAATAATGTTACAATGCAAGATATGGTATGTAGTCACAATAGAACACATCACAATCAATTCAATAGGTGGCATAATGTCATGTACAATGTACTATCAGAACATAGTCAAGTTTTGGAGGTGAACGCAATGTCACCACGTTGTTGATCACAATCCTTGACACCCAAACATCAATATCAGGTTTTCGTATTATACATCATCACAAAAAGATATATGATCTGGATCTCTGATGGTTGTTTTGGCATTGCCAGCATCTCTCCTGTATGAGGGTTATTGTTGAAACATGTAGTGCATTGTGCTAACATAATGGCATTGGAAAGGGACGGTTCTCTGGCATTCCTCCAACTGCACGCCTACACTACTCTGTGCAGATCTGTGCTCATCACGTTCACAAAGTAACACAGCAGGCATGCCTCCCACCTGGCTGGAATGTGGGTTTTGCATCTTAGAAGTGCAAAACAGCTACTAATGAATAGGAACACTGACTGTTAGCAACCGTCATCTGTCACCAGTTTGTCTCAGGAGAAATGCAGTGATGTATTATAGCTATATCTATAAGTTACATTCAATGGAAGGTAAATAGATATCCAGCTAAGCTCTGTTATGACAACAGGAAATTAGTGATGGGACTGGATGTTTAACATGAAATGTGAGCTTACCTGTTCCTCTAAATACTTGAAAACAAATGAGAGGGTTTTTCCATTTCAGCACACAGTTGGGATGAGTGCTGAAGGAGAGGAAGGGAAAGAGAGTGTCTTTAGTCCAAGCACATTGCTACAGTTAGGCCTACTCTTCGTCAATAATTTGTTCCATCCCCATCTTGATGCAGATCATCATTCATGACATGAATACAAACTATTATTACACGGACCTGGTCAGCTATCTAGCTATTTATGTATGTGTGTATGTAGATGTATGGTGCAACATGATGGCCTGATAACTTAGTTAAAACGTCGGTATCAAGGGCAATGTCTATGATTAGATAACCAAATCCACAGTTAGCTATTGCGCTAACCACGGATGTCACGACAGCTGTCATCGGCTCATGTGGCAGCTAGCTAGCAAATAACGTAGCTAATGTTACACAATACCCTTTGACAACAATACAATAGCTAACGTTAGCTATCTAGCAAACTAGCTAGTTAGTTACGCAGTGGGAGCTCACCTGAATGGTCCAACGCAGAACTATTGAATAACGAAATCCAATACTTCCACAGCTGCAAACAGAAAATGGTTTTATGTGAATATATCGACAGTAAAGATAGCTAGACGAGTCCACTTCCCCCGCTCCAGACAGTTAGCTACAATAAATAGTTAGCTTAGCATCTGATGCTAGCAGCTACCTGTCAGTCTAGTCACGCGGTGGAGCCTGTGGCTTTCAACCAAATTGCAAGGTATCTTTCTCTATGTCGTGAATGTATTATTTAAATGAATGCGTGTTCTTGTTAGCTACTTATAATTTTAGTTATTAATGTTGTTAACGCGGTTACACGGCTTTGGCTTTAGTGGTGCACCACTTCGACTCACAAAGGAAACTTTGACCGGAAAACCCTCTTCTCAGCTAGAAATGCACATCCGTAATTCCTTATAGTTAGCAACAACTTGAAGTATCAAAGCTATATTACAACAAAAAAGTATCAAACATATACTCACATCTAACCACACGACTGGATGAGATGTTAACTGCTTGGGGAATACTATAGATTAATGTATGGCATACATGTATTTGCTTTCTGGCATTGTTTTTGCATGAAGAGAAGTTGAATTCATAGACATTAAACCCAGGGTTGGATCATGGCAATGAACTCTTTCTGTGTTGTGGGCTGGTGTAGTAAAATACATGTTCTGTGGCGCCACCTTCTGGGATATTTCTGATCTTTTTCCATTACTCTGGCCTGGCAGCCACGGGAGATCGAATCAATGATTGTCGAATACAACGATCCAAAGTTCACAGCTAAAACAATGGATGAGTGAACTGGTTTTCTGCGGTGCTCAAAACGACAGAAAACATGTTTTTAAAAACGTTAAAGATTCCGGCCCGTGCCTTGTTGCAGTGTGTAAACCGGAGTGTCATCTCACCAAAACATCGCGTGAGGCTTGGACGAGGACCCTCTCGACTCTACTACGAGGTCGCTAAACCAGTCGACCCTTCCCTGTCCGGGGCATCCTCTGCCCGGACAGTGGACCTCCGTAGCGACACGGTGACCAAGCCTGGAGCGGCCATGCGTCAGGCCATGGCAGAGGCCGAGGTTGGGGACGATGTATTCGGGGAAGATCCAACAGTAAATGGTCAGAGAAATTAGATGATGTATGAGTTTTGGCAAGCATATGGAGTTGCTTAACTGATTTGTAGAAGGTGCTCATCATTATGACCTGATTATTTTATACTTATCTTTCACCGATCAAAGTTCTGGCCGATTAATAAAAGTATGTAAAACAGTGTAATAAGCATTTTGTAGTGAAGTGCATAGGGTGCACACACTGCATAATTCATTAGTGTGGTACTGTGATCTGATTGCACTGACTTGGACCTGTTTGTATTCTTTTATGATGCATCCTTTCCATTTTTATGAACCTGATTTAATTTGGCAAATTTGGGTGGGCATGTACAGAGCTCCAGAAGATGGCTGCAGAGGTGTTTGGGATGGAGGCAGCTCTCTATGTCCCATCTGGAACCATGGCAAACCTCATAGCAGGTGAGAGAAATAACTAGCTGTGTGTTTGTGTGCGTGTGTGTGTATCTGTCTGTGTGTGTGTTCAGTTGTGTTGGTGAGAAGAGACTGGATCTGCAATGGGTTTACAGCTGATCTTTCTACATGGCTGTGCAGAAGGTGGATCAACATAGTAGTAATTGTGTAATACTTTTTGGGTGTGTTTATGTGTTGTCCAGTAATGGTGCACTGCAGGGAGAGAGGAGACGAGATGATCGTTGGAGATCTGTCACACCTCCACATCTACGAGCAGGGAGGGAGTGCTCAGGTACAGTGAACACGCACAGATTACACACACACAGCCACTGCACACATAAACTTAAAGTGCACACTAAAAACACGTGACTGTAATGTGTGTGTCAGCTGGCTGGTGTCCACTCCACCACGGTGACCAATCTACCTGACGGGACCTTTGACCTGGATCAGCTGGAGTCCAAGATTCGCCATGGTTACCCCGACGCCCACTACCCCCGCTCACGCCTGGTGTGTGTGGAGAACACACACAACATACAGGGAGGCCGCGTGCTGCCCCTACCCTTCCTGCAGGAGGTGTGTGTGTGTGTGTGTGTGTGTGTGTGTGTGTGTGTGTGTGTGTGTATCCCTCAGGTGAGTGCTCGAGAGTCTTGCAGAAAGGTATGGTGTTGTAACTCTGCTTTGTTGTGTGTCTCTCCCTCAGGTAAAGGCGCTAGCAGACAGATATGGTCTGGCTGTACACATGGACGGAGCAAGAATGATGAATGCAGCCATTGCCCAGAAAGTCGCCCCATCTACAATCCTACAAAACACACACACCGTCAGCGTCTGCCTGTCCAAGGTCAGAACACATATACACACACGCACACACCATCAGCTGGAATTATGTATTTGTGAGATAGACACTGTGTGTTACCTGCTATGTGTTACCTGCTGTGTGATCCTGCGTATGATCCTGTGTGTTGCAGGGTCTGGGTGCTCCAGTGGGCACCATGCTGGCTGGCCCTCAGGACTTCATTTCCAGGGCGGTGCGTTGTCGTAAAGCCCTAGGCGGAGGGCTGCGCCAGGTGGGAATTCTGGCAGCCGCTGGCAAGCTGGCATTGGGGGACATGATCAACAGGCTGGAGGAAGACCACCGTCATGCCAGGACCTTCGCACAGGGTGGGCACACAAACACACAAATGTACACCTGCAAGACACACACGTGGACGTTTCTATTTCATCATATATTCTTGAACACTCTGTCACAACCTCTGTGTATGTGTGTAGCTCTGTTGGAGTGTGACCCTCCTCTCTACGAGGTCGACATGGCTGCTGTAGAAACCAACATCCTGCGGTTTCGTCTGCGGGACGCCTCGTTGACCCCAACAGAGTTCTGTGCTCTGATGGCTGCGGTGGGGGAAGGCGAGCAGGCCGCTATGGGGCAGGGGGTACGGGTACTCATGTTCCCCCACATTGGAGACTCTGTCAGGGCCGTCTGGCATCTGGGCATCTCACTGGAGGACACTCAGCTGGCCATCCAAAAGCTGCAGTTTGTGGCCAGGCAACACTCTCAGCAGAGGCTCAGGGCTCAATGAAGCCTCGCATAGATTTAACCCCAACATGGCGAGCTGCTGGTTGGGCCCCTGATCATTAATCTCTCATTTAGAGGGATTCACTTGAAGCACTTTGCGAAGAGTTGATTTTTAATTTTGATTATTTTATGAATAATATGTATATTAATCATAACAGCTTTTCATGGATTTAAATACAAGTACTATACTTTATTTTGGGAATATGTTTCTTATACAGACGTATTTCTTAGAGGTAAGTCTTTCTAACTAAGAAACTAATAAAATATGGGATTGTCAACAAGCAGCTGCCCTCGAGTGTTCTCATTGAAATGTAATGACTATGAAACGCCATAAGATGTCACTACAGGTCTTTGTCATGGCTGTTCTTCCACGAAATGGGTGCGTCATGTACTACTATCACCAGTCTATGCAACAGTCCAGACACTTTTCACATATTTTGTAGTTGACCTGGATTACCAAAAGCATATAACTCGTAATACATTGTTCGACCTGGTTGAGAAAGAAAAAACATCATTAAAATATTCTGGCAGCGGTGGGATTCGAACCCACGCCATCGAAATGACTGGAGCCTAAATCCAGCGCCTTAGACCACTCGGCCACGCTACCCTCATAATTTATCATGCAAACAAAAGGGAATTTGAATACAGCATAGTTATAAACAGACCATAATCATTAGTTCAAAAGTAAGACAATAAACGAGAGTTTCTATTGGAAACGACCGAGACATCGTCCGCTATCGGTGACAAATGCGTATGTGAGGACGTGTTGAAATGGTACTCACACTCCTTCCTGTTGAAGGGAGTAATAATGAACAGATTCCACTGCAGGGAGCTAGTGTGCACCGAGACAGTGTTCAGAGGCATGGCAGTGAGCGGACGCAGGAGCCCCCATGGAGTGGCAAGCACATCAATGTGCTGGAGCTCAGGGCAGTTCGCCATGCACTCTCTGGGTTTGGAAGCCCTTGCTCACGATTCGCCGGCAACAACACTTTATGCGTTCCCACCATTCCCCTGATCACAGCTACGCTAGACAGGGTCCGTTTTAAGGGCCACTGGCTGCTCATGATCGCCCCATAACTAGCCGAGACGACCATAGTTCAGCCTTCTGTTGTCCCTCCTCTCCGGGAACCCATAGCAGCTGCCGCTAAGACCCGACCTGCTCGCTCAGGCTCGGGGGACGTTCTGGCATCCGGACCCACGCCGCCGACCGCGTTGGGTTTGTTCCCTGGAGAGGCTTAAATTGTCATGTCTAGGCATTCAGGACAATGTGGTGAACGTTGCAGAACGCCAGGGCATCCTCCACCAATGCAGCATATCAAATGTGGTGGGGCATATTCTGTATTTGGTGTGAGGGTCATACTGTATTTGTTTGTTTGTTAAATATATACAGTACCAGTCAAGAGTTGACACACCTACTTATTCAAGGTTTTTTTTTTTTTTTTACTATTTCTACATTGTAGAATAATAGTGAAGACATCAAAACTATGAAATAACATATATGGAATCATGTAGTAACCAAAAAACAAATCAAAATATATTTTAGATTCTTCAAGGTAGCCACCCTTTGCCTTGATGATAGCTTTGCACACTCTTGGCATTCTCTCAACCAGCTTCATGAGGTAGTCACCTGGAATGCATTTCAATTAACAGGTGTGCCTTGTTAAAAGTTCATTTGTGGAATTTCTTTCCTTCTTAATGCGTTTGAGCCAATCAGTTGTGTTGTGACAAGGTAGGGATGGTGTACAGAAGATAGCCCTATTTGGTAAAAGACCAAGTCCATATTATGGCAAGAACAGCTTAAATAAGCAAAGAGAAACAAACATTGACTGAACATTGACACATGAATGAACATTGACACTTCACGTCAATGAATTACCATTGAATTAATCAAAATATAATTTCAAAATGTACAAATAATCAAACTTGTATGTAAATGTTAGACATCTTAATAGGTAGGCTTTACTACTAAAGCATAATTTTGGTTGAAAAAAATAGTCCATACCACATATGGCCAACCTTGCTCCACTCCCTGATCTACTGGGTGAGCAGACTTCTACTCCAGCCCAGCAATAATACACATTGATAAGTTAAATCAGGTGTGTTAGTGCTTGGCTAGAACAGAAGCCTACACACACAGCATACTTCCAGGAGAATGATTGGCCTGCTACAGTGTAATACATTTGTAGCCTACATTACATTGTGCGTGACTTTCAACTGTATTGTTGTATACAACATTTGCCAACACCCAAATTGGTCTACACGGACAAGTTCTGGCCTGGTTTAGATCTTATCTGTCGGAAAGATATCAGTTTGTCTCTGTGAATGGTTTGTCCTCTGACAAATCAACTGTAAATTTCGGTGTTCCTCAAGGTTCCGTTTTAGGACCACTATTGTTTTCACTATATATTTTACCTCTTGGGGATGTTATTCGAAAACATAATGTTAACTTTCACTGCTATGCGGATGACACACAGCTGTACATTTCAATGAAAAATGGTGAAGCCCCAAAATTGCCCTTGCTAGAAGCATGTGTTTCAGACATAAGGAAGTGGATGGCTGCAAACTTTCTACTTTTAAACTCGGACAAAACAGAGATGCTTGTTCTAGGTCCCAAGAAACAAAGAGATCTTCTGTTGAATCTGACAATTAATCTTAATGGTTGTACAGTCATCTCAAATAAAACTGTGAAGGACCTCGGCGTTACTCTGGACCCTGATCTTTCTTTTGACGAACATATCAAGACTGTTTCAATGACAGCTTTTTTCCATCTACGTAACATTGCAAAAATCAGAAACTTTCTGTCCAAAAATGATGCAGAAAAATGAATCCATGCTTTTGTTACTTCTAGGTTAGACTACTGCAATGCTCTACTTTCCGGCTACCCGGATAAAGCGCTAAATACGTCTGCTAGAATCCTGACTAGAACCAAAAAACGTTAGAATATTACTCCAGTGCTAGCCTCCCTACACTGGCTTCCTGTTAAGGCAAGGGCTGATTTCAAGGTTTTACTGCTAACCTACAAAGCATTACATGGGCTTGCTCTTACCTATCTTTCCGATTTGGTCCTGCCGTACATACCTACACATACGCTACAATCACAAGACAAGACGCAGGCCTCCTAATTATCCCTAGAATTTCTAAGCAAACAGCTGGAGGCAGGGCTTTCTCCTATAGAGCTCCATTTTTATGGAATGGTCTGCCTACCCATGTGAGAGACGCAGACTCGGTCTCAACCTTTAAGTCTTTACTTAAGACTCATCTCTTCAGTAGGTCATATGATTGAGTGTAGTCTGGCCCAGGAGTGTGAAGGTGAACGAAAAGGCACAGGAGCAACAAACAGCCCTTGCTTTTCTCTGCCTGGCCAGTTCCCCTCTCTCCACTGGGATTCTCTGCCTCTAACCCTATTACAGGGGCTGAGTCACTGGCTTACTGGTGCTCTTCCATGCCGTCCCTAGGATGGTGCGTCACTTGAGTGGGTTGAGTCGCTGACGTGGTCTTCCTGTCTGGGTTGGCGCCCCCCCCTTGGATTGTGCTGTGGCGGACATCTTTGTGGGCTATACTCGGCCTTAAATTGGTAAATTGGTGTTTGAAGATATCCCTCTAGTGGTGTGTGGGCTGTGCTTTGGCAAAGTGGGTGGGGTTATATCCTGCCTGTTTGGCCATGTCTGGGGGTATCATTGGATGGGGCCACAGTGTCTCCTGACCCCTCCTGTCTCAGCCTCCAGTATTTATGCTGCAGTAGTTTATGTGTCGGGGGGCTAGGGTCAGTTTGTTTATCTGGAGTACTTCTCCTGTCCTATTCGGTGAATCTAAGTGTGCGTTCTCTAATTCTCTCCTTGTCTCTTTCTCTCTCTTGGAGGACCTGAGCCCTAGGACCATGCCCCAGGACTACCTGACATGATGACTCCTTGCTGTCCCCAGTCCACCTGGCCGTGCTGCTGCTCCAGTTTCAACTGTTCTGCCTTATTATTATTCGACCATGCTGGTCATTTATGAACATTTGAACATCTTGGCCATGTTCTGTTATAATCTCCGCCCGGCACAGCCAGAAGAGGACTGGCCACCCCACATATGCTCTCTCTAATTCTCTCTTTCTCTCTCTCGGAGGACCTGAGCCCTAGGACCATGCCCCAGGACTACCTGACATGATGACTCCTTGCTGTCCCCAGTCCACCTGGCCGTGCTGCTGCTCCAGTTTCAACTGTTCTGCCTTATTATTATTCGACCATGCTGGTCATTTATGAACATTTGAACATCTTGGCCATGTTCTGTTATAATCTCCGCCCGGCACAGCCAGAAGAGGACTGGCCACCCCACATATGCTCTCTCTAATTCTCTCTTTCTCTCTCTCGGAGGACCTGAGCCCTAGGACCATGCCCCAGGACTACCTGACATGATGACTCCTTGCTGTCCCCAGTCCACCTGACCGTGCTGCTGCTCCAGTTTCAACTGTTCTGCCTTATTATTATTCGACCATGCTGGTCATTTATGAACATTTGAACATCTTGGCCATGTTCTGTTATAATCTCCACCCGGCACAGCCAGAAGAGGACTGTCCACCCCACATAGCCTGGCAGTTCTAGTGTTGAGACCGTGAAGAGGATGAAGGTAGTGAACGGCCCTTCTATAAGCTCTGTTGACCGCAGTGGCAGTTCTAGTGTTGAGACCGTGAAGAGGATGAAGGTAGTGAACGGCCCTTCTATAAGCGCTGCTGACCGCAGTGGCAGTTCTAGTGTTGAGACCGTGAAGAGGATGAAGGTAGTGAACGGCCCTTCTATAAGCGCTGTTGACCGCAGTGGCAGTTCTAGTGTTGAGACCGTGAAGAGGATGAAGGTAGTGAACGGCCCTTCTATAAGCGCTGCTGACCGCAGTGGCAGTTCTAGTGTTGAGACCGTGAAGAGGATGAAGGTAGTGAACGGCCCTTCTATAAGCGCTGTTGACCGCAGTGGCAGTTCTAGTGTTGAGACCGTGAAGAGGATGAAGGTAGTGAACGGCCCTTCTATAAGCGCTGTTGACCGCAGTGGCAGTTCTAGTGTTGAGACCGTGAAGAGGATGAAGGTAGTGAACGGCCCTTCTATAAGCGCTGTTGACCGCAGTGGCAGTTCTAGTGTTGAGACCGTGAAGAGGATGAAGGTAGTGAACGGCCCTTCTATAAGCGCTGTTGACCGCAGTGGCAGTTCTAGTGTTGAGACCGTGAAGAGGATGAAGGTAGTGAACGGCCCTTCTATAAGCGCTGCTGACCGCAGTGGCAGTTCTAGTGTTGAGACCGTGAAGAGGATGAAGGTAGTGAACGGCCCTTCTATAAGCGCTGTTGACCGCAGTGGCAGTTCTAGTGTTGAGACCGTGAAGAGGATGAAGGTAGTGAACGGCCCTTCTATAAGCGCTGTTGACCGCAGTGGCAGTTCTAGTGTTGAGACCGTGAAGAGGATGAAGGTAGTGAACGGCCCTTCTATAAGCGCTGCTGACCGCAGTGGCAGTTCTAGTGTTGAGACCGTGAAGAGGGTGAAAGTAGTGAAAACAAAAGTAATGAAGTGTTGGAGTGGAAAGTTGTAATCGTGTTTGATGCGACCACAGGGTCTAATATGCACCGTATTCGATTACCCAATGCCATTAAGAAAGAGATAGGGTAAGTCACATTAGCCCGGTTCATTGGTAATGGTAGACCGTTAATATTCTGTGCTGACCATCTTCAGCAAGGGAAGATTCTGAAAATGAAAACTCATTGTGGAAGAAAATCACAAGTCATGTCCCTGGAGATTCGGGCTAAGCTGAGGGGGGTCATTTCTGGGGTTCCGCTATCTATGTCCATAGATTATATAAAATAAAATATATAGGAAGGCATAGTGGTTGAAGCAAAAAGGCTGTTCAATAAGAAGAGGGGCGGAGAAGTGAAAGCCTGTCAATATTATTCATGTTTGAGAAGGTTGTACCTAAGAATGTACAGATGGGCTTCCTGGCTTTCACTGTTAGAGAGTTTGTCCCACCTCCATTAAGGTGTTTTAAATGCCAAAGAATGGGACATGTAGCAGCTCTGTGCAAAGGAAAGAAAAGATGTGTCAATTATGGAGGGGAACATGATTATGGTGAATGTGGGAACAATGTCAGGTTTGGTGGATGCCAGGTGCAGAAAGAGGCTAGAGAGGTTCAAAGATACAAAATCACTCATAATGTTTCTTATGCAGAGGCTGTAAGGCAAATTAGTTGAACTATTAGGCAGAATGATGGAGATAATAGGGCTACTCCTGGAATAAGTGGACCTACTGTAGGAAATGTTGTTTATGCTGGTCCAGACACGGATACGAGACCTGCTCAGAAATCTTGCTCTCACAAATGTGTCGTTTCAAAGGATACCTTGATAGTTAATCAGATTGACTTCATAGCCTTCATTGGAAAAGTGATCAACATGACAACATTGTGGAAGGAAGAAGTGCCAAGTTGAAGATCATTGTGGAAGCAGCAACAGAGTTTTTAGGAGTAACAGATGTTACTGTTGCCATGATTGTTGATTTGTTGACTCCTAATAATACTAATGATGGAATGTCTCAGTATGATGATAGTTAGTTATGGCTTATTGCTAATGGTCAGGAGTTTAAGGCTAAGACCACATCTTGATTTTATTATTTCTGGTTATTGTTCAAATCAGATCTGATAGATCAATTAGACAAGGTGGTGGTTGTGCCACGTTCATAAGAGAAGGTCTTGTATAGTGTCACGCCCTGACCATAGAGAGCCATTGTTTCTCTATGGTGAAGTAGGTCAGGGCGTGACTGGGGGGTATTCTAGTTTATTATTTCTATGTGGGGTTCTAGGTTATTATTTCTATGTTGGTGATTTGTATGATTCCCAATTAGAGGCAGCTGGTAATCATTGTCTCTAATTGGGGATCATATTTAAGTAGCTGTTTTTCCCTCCTGTGTTTGTGGGATATTGTTTATGTGTAGTTGCATGTTAGCACTCCATTGGTGTCACGGTTCGTTTATTCTTTTGTTGTGTGGTTCACTTACTTTAAAACTTCATGGCGCACCCATCCCGTTAGCGGGATCATTTTCATCAACATCCGCTGAATTTTCATGAAATCACAAGTGCAATATAGCAAAACACAGCTTAGCTTGTTGTTAATCCACCTGGTGTGTCAGATTTCAAAAAAGCTTTACAGCAAAAGCTATCCAAGCGTTTATGTTAGGACATCTCGCTCAGCAGACAAAACATTACAAACAGCTAGCAGCAAAGTAGATTGGTCACAAAAGTCAGAAAAGCAATAAAATCAATCGCTTACCTTTGATTATCTTTGAATGTTTGCACTCACGAGACTCCCAGTTACACAATAAATGTTCCTTTTGTTTGATAAAGATTATTTTTATATCCAAAAACCTCCATTTGGTTGGTGCGTTTTATTCAGAAATCCACAGGCCACAGGCAGGTCATGACGGGCAGGCGAAAATTCCAAATAGTATCCGTAAAGTTCGTAGAAACATGTCAAACCTTTTTTATAAACAATCCTCAGGTTGTTTTTACAATAAATAATCAATAATATTTAAGCTTTTTCAATAGGAGAGAGAGAGAAAATGTCTGCTCCAAGTTGTTGCGCATGCAAAACTCTGCTGGCACCCAGCCATCCACTGACGCGATGTGATCCTTCTCACTAATTTTTCAGAATAAAAGCCTGAAACTATGTCTAAAGACTGCTCACACCATGTGGAAGCCATGGGGAAAGGAATCTCATTGATATCCCTTTAAATGGAGGGAAGGCATGCATTGGAACAGGGAGATTCGTTTCTCTTAGGCACTTCCTTGTTGGATTTTCCTCAGGTTTTCGCCTGCAATATCAGTTCTGTTATACTCACAGACAATATTTTGACAGTTTTGGAAACTTTAGTGGTTTATATTCTAATCTGACAATTCAAATGCATATTCTAGATTCTGGGCCTGAGAAATAGGCAGTTTCATTTGGGTACGTTTTTCATCCAAACATCAAAATACTGCCCCCTACACTCAACAGGTTAAATAAAAAAATATGTGGAACCCTTATCACGCTGCACGTTGGTCTGAGTATGCTTACAACGATCGTGGCAGAATATCCCACCAGTCAAGGACCAAGCAGCGGGCAACGATGGGGAAAATAAGTTGGACATGGGAGGAAATAATGGAAGGACAGGAGATCCTTCCTTGGTGGCAGACGAAAGGTTATGATGGAGGACAGCAACGACGCCGGGGTTCGCGGCCACAAGGAAAGCCCAAAATACAGCCCATTTTTTTTGGGGGGGGGACACGGGGTGGCAACACGGGGTGGCCGAGGTGTGTACCAGAGAGCTTCCGGAGACGGTTTCCAGTCCAGAGCTTCCGGCGACGGTCCCCAGTCCAGAGCTTCCGGCGACGGTCCCCAGTCCAGAGCTTCCGGCGACGGTCCCCAGTCCAGTGCTTCCGGCGACGGTCCCCAGTCCAGAGCTTCCGTCGACAGTTCCCATTCCAGAGCTTCTGGCGACAGTTCCCAGTCCAGAGCTTCCGGAGACGTTTCACAGTCCGGAACCTCCAACGACGGTCCCCAGTCCGGGGCCTCCAGCGACGGTCCCCATTCCGGGTTCTCCAGCGACGGTCCCCAGCCCGGGGCCTCCGGCGATGATCCGCAGTCCAGAGCCTCCGGCGATGATCCACGGTCCGATTCTACAAAGGTGGAGGGATCAGCGTAAAGAGGGGGGGCTGCGTCCAGAACTGGAGCCGCCACCGAGGGTAGATGCCCACCCGGACCCTCCCCTATAGGTTCAGGTTTGCGACCGGGAGTCCACACCTTTGGGGGGGGGTGCTGTCACGCCCTGACCTTAGATATCTCTGTTTTCTTTATATTTTGGTTAGGTCAGGGCGTGACTAGGGTGGGTGCGCTAATTTTTGTATTGTCTAGGGGTTTTTGTATGTCTAGGGTTTTTGTAGGTCTAGGTGATTTGTATGTCTATGGTGGCCTGATATGGTTCCCAATCAGAGGCAGCTGTTTATCGTTGTCTCTGATTGGGGATCATATTTAGGTAGCCATTTCCCTTTGGGACCTTGTCTATGTGTAGTTGCCTGTCAGCACTCGTTTGTATAGCGTCACATTTAGTTATTTTGTTAGTTTGTTCAGTGTTCATTCTTTTAATAAATAAGAATGTATGCATACCACCCTGTGCCTTGGTCCGATCTTTATGACGAACGTGACATTATTTGTTTTTGTCTTTGCTTAGTTTCACTTTCTATTAAATAATGTGGAACTCAACATCTGTTGTATATAAACATAATATGACATTTGTAATGTCTTTATTCTTTTGGAACTTCTGAGTGTAATGTTTACTGTCCATTTTTATTGTTTATTTCACTTTGTATATTATCTAATTCACTTGCTTTGGCAATGTTAACATATGTTTCTCATGCCAATAAAGCCCCTTGAATTGAATTGATACTCTCCCCCTGCAAGCCCTTTCAAGAAGTCCAGTCTTCTGGCTCAACATTGGAACTCCTTGTAACGGCAGGTCTGCTGTGAATGTCCTGTCCCCAAATAGTGAATACAGGGCTTTGACGTCTCTCCCCTCCGGTCTGACATCCACTGTTTATCCCTGTCGGATCCGGGTCGGTTCCCCTCCCGTTTTGTGGTCAACTGATCGGTTCTCAACTGAGTCAGTGTCTGATGGAATTTATGCATACTCTGAGCTGTGCACTCGAAGTTGTTGACAATGTCCAATATTTTTGCCCATGTTAAATTCTCCCCATATGCCGCGCTTAACATCTTGCCACGCAGCCCCATACTGGCAACTCCATAAACTAGCTGGTCCCTCAGCTGTTCCCAAATCTTTCAGCAGCGCAAACATCTTTGAACCCACGACTTAAAGAAACACGCTCTTCTGCGATCGTCAGCTATCTCGTATGTGCTGAAGCTCTTGTTAGCCTCCTGGAAACACATCCTCTTCTTCTTCTATGAGGTTTAACGGCAGTTGGCATACAATTTGTTGCATTACCCCGACCTACTAGACTGGAGTACAACTCCTTATACATTGCTTGAAAAACGAACTAAATAAATACCCTACCATCTAACACTACACTCACTAATTTCAAAATGATATCAAATAAAATTAACACCACCCTACTCCACTAATTAAATGTATTTAGTCCTACCTCATGCCATCATCCTGAAAGGATGGGACACCACCACTTAATACACCCTGTAACTCTTCTGATGTCAAGTCTCACACACCCATATACCCCTCTGCAGCTTCCACCACAACCTCCATTTTCTGAGACTTCTGATCCATCCCTGCAGTACAATTGATAACCATTGATAAAAATCCAATCATACTAAAACTTATATCACTTTTTGGTCTATTCCTCTGTTCTGGTATGTCTACTACTCTCACCACACCTCCCCCTTAACCCATCTTCATCTACTTTCTTCACTGCCTCAGCATATGACAACTTCTGCACTACTCTAACCCTAGAAACCTTAACCTGGCTCTCTCACACAGGACATTTCTGATCCCCAGCTCCATGGGCACCACTACAATTAACACATTCCACTACTTTCCTCAATACTACACATTCCTTTGTCTCATGCCCTTCTGTACATTTCTCACACCTTGGACCCTCCCTCCTACACACTGCTGCCACATACCCATAAGCTTGACACCTGTAACATCGTAATGTATTCCGCACATACGCTCATACAGGATAACTTATATATCCTAATATTACTTTGTCGGGCAAAGACTCAACTTCAAAACTCAAAAGAACAGACAACGACTCTTCCATTTCCCCACTCCCAAAACCCTGTCTGCATCGCATCAAACGACGAGCATCACATACACTGGGAATCTTTCCCCTCGGCTGGTCAACTTTTATATTTACCGCTACCCCAGTTATCACTCCTTTCATTGGTGCCCTTTTCTTGAGAACGAAACAATTCACTTTTCTTGCCCCCATTCATTTTACTCCAAGCCATTCTCCCTCTGCCCAACAGAAACAAAAACAATTACCAGAACACCACCGCTGTCACCGATTCCACATGACCCAACTCTTTTTTTACTCATCGTGAAACCACAAAAGGATCAGCCAAAAGGCAAGAGTACACTTTTTCCATAAACTTCACTCCTACTGTCACTCACTGACTCTTCTTTTCCTGATCCTAGATGCTTACCTCCGTCTCCGATAACTTCACTGCACCTACCACCTCCGATACTTCACCCTCATTCACTTCCATTTCTCCTCCTGTCTTCAGCTCACTCTGCTCACACTTTCTACCATTCTTCTTTAACAAACCATCTCCCTTTTCCCCACCATTTTTATCCAACTCAAGTTCAACCTCTTCTTCCCCCTCTCTCTCTTAGACCTCTTCTCCCTATCTTTTTCCTCCATTCCTCCTCCGTTTTCCAAGTATACATCTCCTTATGATAATACTGCTGCCCCACTCCTGACACCCATCTAGTTATTGCTTTCTCTAGGGACTCCATTTCCACCTCCTGGAAAAACAAACCGGTTTTACTACTGAAAAGTGCCATAGCGCTCATTAGCCCACGCCCGTTTCTTCCCAGCTGAGCAGCTAATTTACTAACGTTAGTACTAGCTAACTTTCTAGCTCATTCACTCTGTTGGTCATCAGTAGTCTGAGGATTTTGCTTCAGAATTCCGTTATCCTCGTTGCCAGTTGTTGCATCCTAAGGTGCTGGACCGTGGTAAAATCAGTTTCAGGTTGGATATTCAACGGATATTCACGCTTTCAAACCACTTGAGACTCCAAATAAGTGTCATGATGTTTGAAAAATTGCGCACAACTTTACACAGGTCTTATTTTCACAATTTGGACATTAATTTGCTTTCCAAAGCTAATAAACATGTGGAAATGTGAGCAGCATTGTGTATTCCTAGTTTAATTAGATAGGGAGTGTAAACAACGTACAAACTTTTTTTGCATTCAAATTTCAATAGCTCCTTGATCATGTGACCTACTGGACTCAAACAAAGTTCAGATGTCCACTGACTACCCTTCTATATTGCACACTCTTTAGTTTCTCCATTTTCATCTCACACGTTTTTACATGAATTTGTCAAACTTTCTAATTTCAATAGCTCCTTGGTCATATGACCGACTGGACTCAAACAAGGTTCCAAATGTACACTTAGTGGGCCTACACATTGCACACCCTTTAGTTTGTCCATTTTCATCTCACATGTTTTTACATACATTTTTAGAACATTCTAATTTCAATAGCTCCTTGGTCACGTGACCTACTGGAGGTTCAGAATGTCCACTGACTACCCTTCTATATTGCACACCCTTTAGTTTGTCAATTTTTCATCTCATGCGGTTTTACATGCATTTTAAAACATTTTTAGTTTCAATAGTTCCCGGGTCATGTGACCTATAACCCTCAAACTACTTTCAGAATATCTGCTGACTAGCCTTATATATTGCACACCCTTTTGTTAGTCCATTTTAGTCCATTTTAGGAGTAATGGTTAAAGTGCTATTGAAATTTGAAAACAAATGATTTGTCACTATGTTGACGGTTCCTAACTGCTGTTGGTGGACATAAGGAAAACTACAGGTGTATATCCGTCGAATATCCAACCTGAATCTATCTTTACCTCGGTAGATGGTGGGTTCTTTTACTGAAGACTCTGAAGCATACTTATAACAAACGGAACAGAAATATTTAATGTTCTCCTTAACAAATTACAGTCGACTACTCTCTACAGTATCTTCAGCCCAACTCTCCCATACATCATTGAACTTTTACGGCCCTTGCATCTCATAATCCAATCACTTCAATGCAAGAATGGAAACCCCATTGTCATTTGATAATTCAAATAACTCAACCCCTGCATACAAATCCCATTGGCTATTTGCAACCACTTTAAACTCATTAACACAATACCTTTCTCAATACATCACAAAGTCCACTCGAATTCCAGTTTTGGTTGTGGGTCAAGAAATGGCCGTAACTGATAAAGAAAAAGCTTGTTGGGGAAGACATTTGCTAGGGTACATAGTGGGGTTACCTTGGATGAAGTATATAAGCAACATATATGTGAGATTTTAAATGCTCATGTTAATGTGTATAAGAAAATGGATAGTGTTGACTCTTCATTGGATGCTGATTTTACCATACATGAGATGTGTTCAGTCTTAATAGGCTGTGGATATACAGCCCCAGGTCATGATCAGTTGTGCTATGTAATGTTTAAGCATCTACCTGATGAGGTCATACATGTTCTCCTGGGATTGTTTTAAAAGATTTGGAGTGAGGGGGTTATACCTTCTGATTGTAAACGTGCAGTAATATTATATTTTATAAAGCCTGGTAAGGACTCTTCATGTGCTGAGAGTTATAGACCAATAGCACTGACCTCTAACTTTTGTAAACTGATGGAAAAGATGACAGTAAATAGATTGTTGTATTTCCTGGAACAAGTTTATTAAGTCAATGTCAAAGTGGATTCCGTAAATGTAGATCTACTTTAGATGCATTAGCAAAGATGAGCATTGCAGTTGAAAAACTTTGGTCATAAAAGAAGTAATGGCTACTGTATTTTTTGACAGGTCAACATTCACAAGGCAGCAGGGCCAGATGGATTACCAGGACATGTATTCCGAGCATGCGCTGACCAACTGGCAAGTGTCTTCACTGACATTTTCAACCTCTCCCTGACTGTCTGTAATACCAACATGTGTCAAGCAGACCACCATAGTCCCTGTGCCCAAGAACACTAAGGTAACCTGCCTAAATTACTACAGACCTGTATCACTCACATCTGTAGCCATGAAGTGCTTTGAAAGGCTGGTCATGGCTCACATCAACACCATTATCCCAGAAACCTTAGACCCACCTAATTTGCATACCACCCCAACAGATCCACAGAGGATGCAATCTCTATTGCACTCAACACTGCCCTTTCCCACCAAGACAAAAGGAACACCTATGTGAGAATGTTGTTCATTGACTACAGATCAGCGTTCAACACCACAGTGCCCTCAAAGCTCCTCACTAAGCTAAGGACTCTGGGACTAAACACCTCCCTCTGCAACTGGATCCTAGACCTCCTGATGGGCCGCCCCCAGGTGGTAAGTGTAGGTAACAACACATCTGCCACGCTGATGATCCTCAACATGGGGGCCCTCAGGAGTGAGTGCTCAGTCTCCTCCTGTACTCCCTGTTCACCCATGACTGCATGGCCAAACACGACTCCAACACCATCAAGTTTGCCGATGACACAACTGTGGTAGGCCTGATCACCAACAACGATGAGACAGCCTATAGGGAGGAGGTCAGAGATCTGGCCGTGTGGTGCTAGGACAACAACTTCTCCTCAACGTGATCAATCCAGCAACCTTTCAGTTACTAGCCCAAAGCTCTAACCATTAGGCTACCTGCAGCCCCTAAATTATACATTGTACATTTAACTTGTCATTACATCTGGTTGGCAAGCATGTGAATGGTTTGTGTCTGGAGTGTGTGGTCGATGAAACGGTGGAGCATATGTTGTTATATTGTTGTAAGTATGTTGAAGAGAGGGAAAGATTGAAGTGTAGGGTCATTGAGGTTGGACGAGTTGGGGGTGGGGGGGGTTGGAAGGAATTTTGGGGATGGGGGAGGGTCTATTAGAAGTTATAGAAGTTAGTAGGGCTCTTTCATATTCTCAGAAGTACTGAGTTAAATCTGAGGATTTAAAAATGTTTTAAATTGTAATTGACTATACACTGCAGAACAGTAGGTGGCGGCATGCGCCTTTAAAGTTGGTTTGCGGACAGCCATTATATCATAGAAGAAGAAAAAGAAAAAAGGAGAAAAAAGCGTTAATAGTACTCTTTGTCCATAGTTAGTATAAACTTCCTCCAGTCAGAATTAATCTAAACATAACTCAAGAAATATGTCATTCATTTTGACGTTTTTGCCTAGGATATCTTAGTCCCGCAATTTTACATCAAAATTAAAATATTTGCTTGAAACGAGGCTTCTCTCGTTGAACGACAACAAATACTTTACAGAACAATCCCTACTCTTGACCAATCAGCGACAAAAGGGGCGTAGACTTCGGCTCCGAACTTCGCCTTGCCTCTCGGAAAAATCCCGTGTGCCCGAACTGCCGAAAAACACCTCACAGATTTTCAAAACGAACAAAAACTTCACAAAATGTCGTCATGATATTTGCACGAAGTCTTCCGAACTGTTTTGGATGGGAAGCATGCGGACGCTGAAGCATCTGTGGTTTGCAACCCAGTCTATATTGGGTTGTTGGTTAGGTTAGGGACGTCCCAAAGAGCCCGACTAGCACTAACCATTTCATCTGTCGCACTGCTAACGTTAGATGCTTGAGAGTGACATTCAACCGTTTGCTAGATGTTGGATTTGAACTTTCACCACGTGGCATCGTCTGTATTTTTCATGTAAATGTGACAAACTCTACTAATTTCATTTTAGTGTTTGTGACCACTCGCAGTGGCCATACATATACTTATGTACATTATTTTTTTGTCTCGCTGCCTAAAGGGGTGCGGCTGTCCGAGACTGTAAACAATACGTGTACGCCGCCAACCTGGACGGGTGAACCAGGGAACATACAAAACTACAGAGAAGAGGGACTCGCCCTGGACCCTCTGGCCACCTCGGAGTCAGAATCCACCACAGTTCAGCAGCGGCCCTCTGACTTGGAATAACAGCTAGCTAGCAAGGCAACCCAACTAATTGAAAACGTTGCAAATACCGCCAGACAGAGGAAGTTGTTGGAGGATTATCAAGGTACGCATATTTAGGTAAATCGCCGCAGTACTGTCTTTGTCTACACTCATGTACTGTAAATGCACTGCAGCAAATGTTTTTTATAAGCCCTCAACTCTTTACGAAACATTGAAAAGGTGTGATTGATCTCACTACTGTTCAGCTGCAGTTTTTGTTCAATGGTAATACGTGTAGTAATAATTATTACTTTATAAAATAGTTGTACTAGTTGGATGTCTAAACAAGTGTTCCTGTATGCAATGTAAGACTAAACCAAATACTTACCATCCACATGTGACAGTTTGTTGCATTTGTGATGATTGAATAGGCCACAATTAAACCCAGTTAGTTAGATTGTCATTGCATCAATATTTGTATTTTTTGTGTTTTATTGAACCTTTATTTAACTAGGCAATATAGCCATCTCTGTGGGTACATGCATATTCACATCTTTGTGTTTCTGTTGCAATTTCCCCAGCCCAATACTCATCACACACACCCCTACAAGCCACCATGGAGGATGACCTGATGTTTAGTATGGAGGAGGTGGGCAGTGCTCAGCATAACCCAAGGAAACAGAGAACCCCAGGTCAACATGCTCCATCCCTTAGCGAAGCTAATGATAGCGGTGAGGACGACTACTACATCTGTCCCATCACAGACGACCCTGTCAGCCAGGCCAAAGACATCTGTGGCTATCTGAAGAACCTGGTCCACAGCAATCAGCTGTCCAACTCTCCCCAAAACTCCTTCATGTACAAGGTGAGCAGCAGTAGTGTAGGTGCAATATTACCAGGGTTCAGAAGATTCTTTAAGTACCAGCTGACTGGCAACATGTTGCCATGTACTGTATTGCTCTAATGTCAGTATGCAAAATGCTGAGCTCTTGCTCACACTGCTAGAGAGGAGAATGCCATCTGTGTGTGTGTGTGCATTTGTGTGATTGCATTGCTGTGGCTGACAGCAGGTCAGCTCCCTCTCGTCTCTACTCTCAGAACAGGAAGTACCCAGAGAGCAGCTCTCACCTCACATGATGATGTCATATGTAAACAACCCTTTCACAACATGGGTCGCAACTCTTGGCCTTTTGATCCAGTAGGCCAGCCTGTAGAGTGGGGAATAATAAATAGCCCTCCCTCAGAGTTCGGCAGACTGTTTGAGATGTAGAATTTATGGGTTGCCATGTTGGAAGCAAGTTCCACAACACATTCTATGAAGCAGTTAATTTCTCTGCCTCTCCACATAGAATGAAACAGAGAAGGAAACTCCACAACAACGGTCAGTCGAGTTTGGGGCGTTATCTGACAATGGACGGGTACGTTACTCACCACGTTGTTTCATTCCCCCCTCCTTTTGCATCAGTGACTGCCTCCTTTTTCCTCACCTTCCTGTCATTAATTCAGTCTTTAAATCATTTCTTCCTTCCTTCCATTGTATTTGCATGACCTGTTTTATCTAACCATTAGTTCCTTAGTTGTAATCTTATCTTCCCTAACCCATGCAGGAGTCCTCAGGAATATATCAACAGTTAGGCTAATGCAAATCTAATAAGCACATGATGATAATGGGTGAAACAGGGTATTGTTTCTTATTCTAAATGTAATTTTCAGCACTACTGTGGTGCAAACTGTATCAGAAAAGCAACAGGCAGACAGGCTGTTTATACTGTACCATAGCTTACCACTACTGTGTCTTATATCTGGTGATGCAGTTTTGTGAGGAGGTAGTGTCTGAGCACAAGGCTACAACCACATATGTACTATATATGATATCATTGAGGGTACAACCACAGCTATGCTGTATATAGTATCATTGGGGACGTGTGAAGGGACACTCAAACTGCAGGTGACCAGGGACTGACGTGCAATGCCCAGTGTGTGTTTCTCACCAACCAGACGTGGCTTTCTGCCTGTTAAAAACATGACCTTCGTCTATCAATGTAAATAGTTCAGGCTAAATATACACTAGGCTAGATGGATGTCAGTTGCCACCTACTGCTTATTAGGTGCTGGCTGCACTGTGGTTGCACTCAGCTCCAGCTTCTAAAACCTAATGTGTGTGTGTATCTGGGGTGGGGGGTTGGATTAAAAGCAGAAGACACATTTCCATCTCTTAGAGTAACGTTATATCTTATCTAAATTGCAGAGTGTGTGTGTGGCATAGTGAGTAGGTCACGCCGTAAATCCACTAAATGCTCTTTCGTTTTTCCATATGTTGTTTTAGCAGATGTCTAGTTCGGATTTGCTGTACTTGACACACATGTGCTTTGCAAGGCTGCAGAAAGGTTTCAGCATGGAGGTAATTTTTGTTGTCTCTTGGTTCCCTGCTGTGTTCGACCAAAGCGCTGGTTGTTACCGGGACCTCCATGCAAAAAATCTGCATGTAGACACATTGCCAATACGATTGGATTACCTGGTCAGTTGAAGGTGAAATTATTTGCTGGAAAGTGGAAGCTAGGTGCTGGCAATTTCTTAGCTAAGCTATCTAGCAAAGTGATTGCTTTGTAGTTTAATAGCTAGCTAAGTAGCCTAAATGTTAATAACTTATCTTTGTAATTTACCACCACACCGTAAAGCAACACACGAGTTGAAAACACGTGATACACAGAACGGACTGCAGCCTAGTGCGACATCCTCAACGCAGCGGTGCGGACTGCTCCATTGACAATGAATGACTTGCGTCAAACTCTTGGCGTTCGGAGGGAACTGGTGGACATGACAGGCTGACTACACCGCTCATGAGACGTGCAAGAGTGTTGCAAAATTAATTTAGAAATCTATATTATTCAATTATTGCACCCACACTGCTCGCGCGCGCCAACGAGCGTCTGCGTTTCCAAGGGCTAAAATAGAAGTCAGTTCTATTTGTGATGCAGATCGCTCTGCAAGTCCTGCCTCTCCCATCTCCTCATTGGTTTATAGAAGCAGGTACCCACGTGCCATCTCTTCATTGGCTATACCCACGTGGGTGACAGAAGACGAACGAGGTCAGTGGCGGTAATGCACCTAATTTATGAAAGTTGGCAATCGTAATATAAAGTCAAGAGAAGAAAAAGCCTGGAAGGATGAGAGATGACTAGAAACAATTCGGTTGACCGTTGTTTGTGTGGATTAATTGGTGGAGTAGAGGACCTTGTGCATTTCAGGTAAAATAACAACTCAATGTTTATATCCCAGGACAAATTAGCTAGCAACAGCAAGCTAGCTAAATAGGACAAATTAGCTAGCAAGTGCAAGCTAGCTAAATAGGACAAATTAGCTAGCAAGTACAAGCTAGCTAGCTAAATTGCCATAAATGTTTAATGCTTTTCGACCTGTCCCCAAATTATTAGAATTGGTTCAGAGTTTGTTTTGATATTTTAACCTGCGTGTTTTGATCGCGTTTGGTGTGGGTGGGGACAAAATAGATTTATGCACGATGGCGCACACGCGCAGCCGGTTTGGGTTCCGTGTGAGGCTGGAGGATGCTACTGTATGGGAGGGTCAGGTTACATTGCTAGCAAACAGGTTTACATTGCTAGCAAATGCCGCTAGTATCACTGTTACACGGAACCCAACCCAGCTGCGCACGTGCGCCATCGTGCATTAATTAATTTTGTCCCCCCACACCAAATGCGATCACGACATGCAGGTTAAAATAAACAACGGTCAACCGAATTGTTTCTAGTCATCTCTCATCCTTCCAGGCTTTTTCTTCTCTTGACTTTATATTAAGACTGCCAACTTTCATAAATTAGGTGCATTACCGCTGACCTTGTTCGTCTTTCTGTCACCCACGTGGGTATAACCAATGAGATGGCATGTGGGTATAACCAATGAGGAAATGGCACGTGGGTACCTGCTTCTATAAACCAATGAGGAGATGGGAGAGGCAGGACTTGAAGCGCGATCTGCGTCACAAATTGAACTGACTTTAATTTTAGCCCTTGGCAACGCAGACGCTCATTGGCGCGCGCAATAATTTAATAATATAGACTTCAAAATGTATTTTGCAATGCTTGAGCACGCGATGTGAGCGGTGTCGTCAGCCTGTTAGTTCTGAGAAAGCTGAGTACAACAGTCCTGACATTCATGTGTAGTCAGGAGTTTTTCCTGGTTAGGCCTCAGACAAGAAAAGCTCCTGTGCTGGCTGTGGTTGTAAAATGAATCTGGTGACCGCACGTTAATGATCTATGCTATTGTGCAATGTAAGGCTCTTGGGTGACTTTCAGATAGGACAGCTAATGTGAGACGTTTTATCCTCCTAGTAGGTCAATAGAAAGACTCCTATTTCTACATTGATACTTATATATCATAGGGCCAAGAGTTTTCCATGGTCAGGTTATGTAGTCAGGAAAAACTCTTGGCCCTGTATCATATCTCATGATTCATTATGATTATCTTTTGCTGAAAGTTCCTGAAGCAAACTTCTCATGATCCTCTGTTGATTTGTCTGATTATCATATCTCTCCCTGTATTGTTTTCCTCTATCAATTCAAAAGAGGGATTTTGAGCACATACAGTTAACCAGACATACTCACCTGACAGATAGGGCAGGTGTGCATCAGTGCTGCAGTCTTCTCGTTAGCAGCCGCTGCCTTCTTAGCAGCCGCTGCCTTCTTAGCAGCCGCTGCCTTCTTAGCAGCCGCTGCCTTCTTAGACATTTACATTTTTACATTTAAGTCATTTAGCAGACGCTCTTATCCAGAGCGACTTACAAATTGGTGTGTTCACCTTAAGGCATCCAGTGGAACAGCCACTTTACAATAGTGCATCTAAATCTAGTAAGGGGGGGGGGGGGGGTGAGAAGGATTACTTTATCCTATCCTAGGTATTCCTGAAAGAGGTGGGGTTTCAGGTGTCTCCGGAAGGTGGTGATTGACTCCGCTGTCCTGGCGTCGTGAGGGAGTTTGTTCCACCATTGAGGGGCCAGAGCAGCGAACAGTTTTGACTGGGCTGCGCGGGAACTGTACTTCCTCAGTGGTAGGGAGGCGAGCAGGCCAGAGGTGGCCGTGCCCTTGTTTGGGTGTAGGGCCTGATCAGAGCCTGGAGGTACTGAGGTGCCGTTCCCCTCACAGCTCCGTAGGCAAGCACCATGGTCTTGTAGCGGATGCGAGCTTCAACTGGAAGCCAGTGGAGAGAGCGGAGGAGCGGGGTGACGTGAGAGAACTTGGGAAGGTTGAACACCAGACGGGCTGCGGCGTTCTGGATGAGTTGTAGGGGTTTAATGGCACAGGCAGGGAGCCCAGCCAACGGCGAGTTGCAGTAATCCAGACGGGAGATGACAAGTGCCTGGATTAGGACCTGCGCCGCTTCCTGTGTGAGGCAGGGTCGTACTCTGCGGATGTTGTAGAGCATGAACCTACAGGAACGGGCCACCGCCTTGATGTTAGTTGAGAACGACAGGGTGTTGTCCAGGATCACGCCAAGGTTCTTAGCGCTCTGGGAGGAGGACACAATGGAGTTGTCAACCGTGATGGCGAGATCATGGAACGGGCAGTCCTTCCCCGGGAGGAAGAGCAGCTCCGTCTTGCCGAGGTTCAGCTTGAGGTGGTGATCCGTCATCCACACTGATATGTCTGCGATTCGCCACCTGGTCATCAGAAGGGGGAAAGGAGAAGATTAATTGTGTGTCGTCTGCATAGCAATGATAGGAGAGACCATGTGAGGTTATGACAGAGCCAAGTGACTTGGTGTATAGCGAGAATAGGAGAGGGCCTAGAACAGAGCCCTGGGGGACGCCAGTGGTGAGAGCGCGTGGTGAGGAGACAGATTCTCGCCACGCCACCTGGTAGGAGCGACCTGTCAGGTAGGACGCAATCCAAGCGTGGGCCGCGCCGGAGATGCCCAACTCGGAGAGGGTGGAGAGGAGGATCTGATGGTTCACAGTATCGAAGGCAGCCGATAGGTCTAGAAGGATGAGAGCAGAGGAGAGAGAGTTAGCTTTAGCAGTGCGGAGCGCCTCCGTGATACAGAGAAGAGCAGTCTCAGTTGAATGACTAGTCTTGAAACCTGACTGATTTGGATCAAGAAGGTCATTCTGAGAGAGATAGCGGGAGAGCTGGCCAAGGACGGCACGTTCAAGAGTTTTGGAGAGAAAAGAAAGAAGGGATACTGGTCTGTAGTTGTTGACATCGGAGGGATCGAGTGTAGGTTTTTTCAGAAGGGGTGCAACTCTCGCTCTCTTGAAGACTGAAGGGACGTAGCCAGCGGTCAGGGATGAGTTGATGAGCGAGGTGAGGTAAGGGAGAAGGTCTCTGGAAATGGTCTGGAGAAGAGAGGAGGGGATAGGGTCAAGCGGGCAGGTTGTTGGGCGGCCGGCCGTCACAAGACGCGAGATTTCATCTGGAGAGAGAGGGAGAAAGAGGTCAGAGCACAGGGTAGGGCAGTGTGAGCAGAACCAGCGGTGTCGTTTGACTTAGCAAACGAGGATCGGATGTCGTCGACCTTCTTTTCAAAATGGTTGACGAAGTCATCTGCAGAGAGGGAGGAGGGGGGGGAGGAGGATTCAGGAGGGAGGAGAAGGTGGCAAAGAGCTTCCTAGGGTTAGAGGCAGATGCTTGGAATTTAGAGTGGTAGAAAGTGGCTTTAGCAGCAGAGACAGAAGAGGAAAATGTAGAGAGGAGGGAGTGAAAGGATGCCAGGTCCGCAGGGAGGCGAGTTTTCCTCCATTTCCGCTCGGCTGCCCGGAGCCCTGTTCTGTGAGCTCGCAATGAGTCGTCGAGCCACGGAGCGGGAGGGGAGGACCGAGCCGGCCTGGAGGATAGGGGACATAGAGAGTCAAAGGATGCAGAAAGGGAGGAGAGGAGGGTTGAGGAGGCAGAATCAGGAGATAGGTTGGAGAAGGTTTGAGCAGAGGGAAGAGATGATAGGATGGAAGAGGAGAGAGTAGCGGGGGAGAGAGAGCGAAGGTTGGGACGGCGCGATACCATCCGAGTAGGGGAAGTGTTGGATGAGAGCGAGAGGGAAAAGGATACAAGGTAGTGGTCGGAGACTTGGAGGGGAGTTGCAGTGAGGTTAGTGGAAGAACAGCATCTAGTAAAGATGAGGTCGAGCGTATTGCCTGCCTTGTGAGTAGGGGGGGGAAGGTGAGAGGGTGAGGTCAAAAGAGGAGAGGAGTGGAAAGAAGGAGGCAGAGAGGAATGAGTCAAAGGTAGACGTGGGGAGGTTAAAGTCGCCCAGAACTGTGAGAGGTGAGCCGTCCTCAGGAAAGGAGCTTATCAAGGCATCAAGCTCATTGATGAACTCTCCGAGGGAGCTTGGAGGGCGATAAATGATAAGGATGTTAAGCTTGAAAGGGCTGGTAACTGTGACAGCATGGAATTCAAAGGAGGCGATAGACAGATGGGTAAGGGGAGAAAGAGAGAATGACCACTTGGGAGAGATGAGGATCCCGGTGCCACTACCCCGCTGACCAGAAGCTCTCGGGGTGTGCGAGAACACGTGGGCGGACGAAGAGAGAGCAGTAGGAGTAGCAGTGTTATCTGTGGTGATCCATGTTTCCGTCAGTGCCAAGAAGTCGAGGGACTGGAGGGAGGCATAGGCTGAGATGAACTCCTTCTTAGCAGCCGCTGCCTTCTTAGCAGCCGCTGCCTCCTTAGCAGCCGCTGCCTCCTTAGCAGCCGCTGCCTCCTTAGCAGCCGCTGCCTCCTTAGCAGCCGCTGCCTCCTTAGCAGCCGCTGCCTCCTTAGCAGCCGCTGCCTCCTTAGCAGCCGCTGCCTCCTTGGCATCAGTCAACAAGTTCAACTTCAACTTGAGAGTGGAGCATTACAAATCATAGCCTATCACTGTAATTCGATATGTTGATTATTTAAGTCAGGTGTTAGAGCTGGGCTGGGACAAAACCCTTTACACACTCCTGCTCTTCATGACTTCCTGCAATGACTGAAACAGACCAAAGCAGGAGAATAGTGTTCCAGGTTGAAACAGTGTACCTAGTTGAGAGGTGATAAGACTCGGGCACTCCCAATGGTTCTGGAAAACAGAAGGTGAAAATAAGGTTTGCAATTTGGCATCAATAACATGATGGTAATTCTACCTAAAAAAACAAAACAAATGTGTGAATACCAATTAATTTAAAGACCCACCATAGCAGGTAGGACTTAAGTTTACACACTGTAACCTGGCCTACTAGCTATACTAAGGATCTGCTGTCCAGAGAGTGACAGCAAACATATCAATGTTTTCCCGCAGTAAAGTAAGCACACTGAATCGTGAGGATACTCATCAGTCCATCTTTGAAACCTCTCAAAAAGCCAGACTAAAATAATACAAGTGAAGTAGGCTACTCACCCACGGACACAAACAAACTTTATCAAGAATGCCTAGTCCTAGCTTCACCATCTAAGTTAGCAAGCTAGACTGTTGGTTTATAAAAGCCAAAGAAAGCTAAACTTGTTTTTATGAATTTTTCGTGCATTTAAATGGCTAGAAAAATAAACCGCAAATGTAGCCATCTAGCCAGGCTAATGTTGTTAACTAGCTAGCCATGAGCTAGCTAGCTAGATAACATGCATTTTCAATTTAAAACTTGCCCATGACAGTACACAGAATTGTCCATTTAAAAAAAACTTTAGCCAATTTATTAATTACTAAATGTAGCTAATATTAACATTACATGTGGCTAACATTAACATGCCTGTCCCGTCCAGATCATCTTGGATTTGGTGAGTGATGTGAATCTTGAGACAGGAATTTATGATAGCCACATTTATGATAGCCACATTAAGCAGCTAATTTAGCATTTCATTTTTGGAGGGGGGTAAATATAGGCTAATATATTGTTAAAAGTCACCTTGTCTGAGAGCGATTTACACGTTTATGAAAACGTCACGCCAGGGTAAGTCTATACAATACACAGCGCTTATTTGAAGTGTTTCTAAAATCCACAATGGATCAAATTAATGATGGATAAACTATTTGAACCATTTCCGTGTTTGACCGACAGGTTTTATGGGTATTATGACTCATACTGTGCTTGGCTATGGTGCCAAAGATTTTCATAACTAACCCAAGATAGACCACAGCCTGTGGTTTCCAATGGGAACAAATGAGTCGTTGTGGGCAGAACAAGCAAGGAAGGGGCAGAAAAAGCAAGGAAGGGGCAGAGCCAAGCATGAGCTAGCGAGATCTTATTGGCGCGTTCTAGCATGTACAGTACATTCGGAACGTAATCAGACTCGTTCACTTTTTCTACATTTTGCTACATTACAGCCTTCTTGTAAAATCATTTAAATTGTTTTTTTCCCTCATCAATCTACACACAATACCCCATAATGACAAGGCAAAAACAGGTTATATAAATTTTGCAAATGTATAATAATACATTTTTTTTAAATGAAATATTACATTTACATAAGTATTCAGACCCTTTACTCAGTAATGATTGAAGCACCTTTGGCAGCAATTACAAACATGAGAATTCTTGGGTATGACGCTACATGCTTGGTACACCTGTATTTGGTGAGTTTCTCCAATTCTTCTCTGCAGATCCTCTCAAGCTCAGGTTAGATGGGAAGCGTCGCTGCACAGCTATTTTCAGGTCTCTCCAGAGATGTTCAAGTCCAGATTCTGGCTGGGCCACAGAAGGACATTCAGAGACTTGTCCCTAAGCCGCTCCTGCGTTTTCTTGGCTGTGTGCTTAGGGATGTTGATCTGTTGTAAGATGAACCTTTGCCCCAGTCTGAGGTCCTGAGCACTCTGGAGCAGGTTTTCATCAAAGATCTCTCTGTAATTACAAACTGAAATTAGACAAACTATTATAATTTTAGCAAACAGGAAGTTGACCAGTCGACTGCTCTTCACCAACTTCATTCTGCAGCCATCGCCTGCATTGTAAAAAGATCTATGGTCAACCAATAATTAGGGTGTTTTTGTTTGACCCATGCGAACGTGACCAAAGACATGACTGAAACAGGAACCAACTTTTCTGGAAATGATGTATAAATTATAAAGAAAAAAAGTATAAACAATGACACCACTGCCATGTTGATCTGAGCCTTGCTGTCGGAAAACCACATGAGTGTCCGACTCCCTGCAGCACATGCAGTCTGGAGGAGAGGAGGAAATGTGCGTCTTAAAAAAAATACTTACGATTTGTTTTTGTTTTTTGGGCTGACAAAAAAATCAACCAGAATTCCATGACTGTCACATCCCCAATCTGTGTGTTTCATTTATGTTTCCCCAGTGTCTGTCGCTTCCCTTAGCATAAGCTGTGATACAATGTGATAGTTATCTAAAAGATGAGTCTTGTTTCCCATTGTTCCAGGCAGCGTGGAATAGAGCCTTAGAGAAGGCCAAGGCCATGCCTGATCTCTGGGCTGAGTTTCACCTGGAGGAAGTCAAGACGGAGCCATGCATACGATACAGGTACAGATTTGTGTGTGTGTCAGTAGTTGACAAATACACATCATCCCCACACCCCTGCCCTTTCTGTAGGTACAGTACATTATATAAACATCACTGCATTTCCTATGGCCCTTACAGGTTTTTCTTGGCCTGTGCACAAATTTCCCTTGTGGCAGATATCTGGGCTGTCTGCCTGCCCACGCCAAAACACTTAGTCTGAAGCCAAAAGGGATGTAACCACATTTTGCACAGAATTTGAGAGAAATAAGCTTTTTTGTACATTTGTAACATTTCTGGAATTTTTTATTTCAGCTCATGAACATTACTATTTATTTTAGCCTGGTCTACGGAAGCATGATATGAAGAAAATGTAGCCTATTTCAGAAGAACAGAATAGCATATTCTGAGTCGTCCTTATGTTAGGCCCTGATCTGGCTGGCTGTGAGCTACACTAGTTCATTTAGCAGACAAAGATTTGCTCATCATTCCTGTTACATTATTTTAAAGTTAGAAAAATAAAATTAAACATGGCTCAATAAAATAGATAGGATATTTTTCCCCAAATGATTTCTGAGGGATTGTACACTTGTGGCTATTCTGTATTGAGCGGTTAACAAGGTGATAATTTGAAACAGGTCCTCCTATATGGTTAATTTAGTTATTTATGCAATCTTAGCAGTGGTTACGTTTGTAATATGCCAGTTAGTCTATACCGGTTGTAAAGCGGATCATGTGTTTAATTGTAAAAATTGAGCAATAAATATAGTCGCTCCAGAAAGATGGGAACCTCTTTTAAATAGTGTCCGCTGGCCAGCCAAAACTCTGCGTTTGCGCAGTGACTGGGTTTATAAGGAACGCATGTTTCACTAGGCTTTCTGTAGGCTATGGGCTATCCAACCCTGTTCCAGGGGTCCTAGACCTATAGGCTATGGGCTCTCTAACCCTGTTCCAGGGGTCCTAGACCTATAGGCTATGGGCTCTCCAACCCTGTTCCAGGGGTCCAAGACCTATAGGCTATGGGCTCTCCAACCCTGTTCCAGGGGTCCTAGGCCTATAGGCTATGGGCTCTCCAACCCTGTTCCAGGGGTCCTAGACCTATAGGCTATGGGCTCTCCAACCCTGTTCCAGGGGTCCAAGACCTATAGGCTATGGGCTCTCCAACCCTGTTCCAGGGGTCCTAGGCCTATAGGCTATGGGCTCTCCAACCCTGTTCCAGGGGTCCAAGACCTATAGGCTATGGGCTCTCCAACCCTGTTCCAGGGGTCCTAGGCCTATAGGCTATGGGCTCTCCAACCCTGTTCCAGGGGTCCTAGGCCAAAGGCTACACTTAGAGTTATTTGGCCACATTAGTTGTGATACAAACCTTATCAAGGAATATAGGCCTATGGGCAAGACATGAATGCGACTAAGATTTGAAATAGTTGCAAAAAAAATGCATGTGCTGTTTCTTGCCTTAGAATATTATCTCACCCATCAGACTATTCTCAATTTAATCTTGTCTTTACATATTCTAAATCATATACAGTGGGGCAAAAAAGTATTTAGTCAGGCACCAATTGTGCAAGTTCTCCCACTTAAAAAGATGAGAGGCCTGGAATTTTCATCATAGGTACACTTCAACTATGTCAGACAAAATGAGGGAAAAAAATCCAGAAAATCACATTGTAGGATTTTTCATGAATTTATTTGCAAATTATGGTGGAAAATAAGTATTTGGTCACCTACAAACAAGCCAGATTTCTGTCTCTCACAGACCTGTAACTTCTTCTTTAAGAGGCTACTCTGTCCTCCACTCATTACCTGCATTAATGGCACCTGTTTGAACTTGTTATCAGTATAAAAGACACCTGTCCACAACCTCAAACAGTCACACTCCAAACTCCACTATGGCCAAGACCAATGAGCTGTCAAAGGACACCAGAAACAAAATTGTAGACCTGAACCAGGCTGGGAAGACTGAATCTGCAATAGGTAAGCAGCTTGGTTTGAAGAAATCAACTGTGGGAGCAATTATTAGGAAATGGAAGACATACAAGACCACTGATAATCTCCCTCGATCTGGGGCTCCACGCAAGATCACACCCCGTGGGGTCAAAATGATCACAAGAACGGTGAGCAAAAATCCCAGAACCACACGGGGGGACCTATTGAATGACCTGCAGAGAGCTGGGACCAAAGTAACAAGGCCTACCATCAGTAACACACTACGTCGCCAGGGACTCAAATCATGCAGTGCCAGACGTGTCCCCCTGCTTAAGCCAGTACATGTCCAGGCCCGTCTGAAGTTTTCTAGAGAGCATTTGGATGATCCAGAAGAAGATTGGGAGAATGTCATATGGTCAGATGAAACCAAAATATAACTTTTTGGTAAAAACTCAACTTGTCGTGTTTGGAGGACAAAGAATGCTGAGTTGCATCCAAAGAACACCATACCTACTGTGAAGCATGGGGGTGGAAACATCATGCTTTGGGGCTGTTTTTCTGCAAAGGGACCAGGACGACTGATCCGTGTAAAGGAAAGAATGAATGGGGCCATGTATCGTGAGATGTTGAGTGAAAACCTCCTTCCATCAGCAAGGGCATTGAAGATGAAACGTGGCTGGGTCTTTCAGCATGACAATGATCCCAAACACACCGCCCGGGCAACGAAGGAGTGGCTTCGTAAGAAGCATTTCAAGGTCCTGGAGTGGCCTAGCCCGTCTCCAGATCTCAACCCCATAGAAAATCTTTGGAGGGAGTTGAAAGTCCGTGTTGCCCAGCAACAGCCCCAAAACATCACTGCTCTAGAGGAGATCTGCATGGAGGAATGGGCCAAAATACCAGCAACAGTGTGTGAAAATCTTGTGAAGACTTACAGAAAACGTTTGACCTCTGTCATTGCCAACAAAGGGTATATATCAAAGTATTGAGAAACTTTTGTTATTGACCAAATACTTATTTTCCACCATTATTTGCAAATAAATTCATTAAAAATCCTACAATATGAATTTCTGGATTTCTTTTCTCATTTTGTCTGTCATAGTTGAAGTGTACCTATGATGAAAATGACAAGCCTCTCTCATCTTTTTAAGTGGGAGAACTTGCACAATTGGTGCCTGACTAAATACCTTTTTGCCCCACTGTATGTGTGAAAATAGTTTTGATTTAGAATAGACCATGGTCAGGGGGGAAAAGATATGTCATCCGTATGCACTTGAATAGCGAATGAAGGGACTATTTTCCCGTGGTTAATTTTCATGCCAAGCAGGTAGGCAACTCCTGTTGTAAATGTGCTTAATATTAGGGAAGTTGAGAAATAAATATAGTAGGCCTAGCCTATAGAAAGCTGATGGGATCCTCCTCATTTTTAGAGGCTATCAAAACACTTATTTCAATTCATATTTAATTTATTTCACCTTTATTTAACCAGGTAGGCCAGTTGAGAACAAGTTCTCATTTACAACTGCAGCCTGGCCAAGATAAAGCAAAGCAGTGCGACAAAAACAACAGAGTTACACATGGAATAAACAAACGTACAATCAATAACACAATAGGGGAAAAATCTATATACCGTGTGTGCAAATGAGGTAAGGCAATAAATAGGCCGTAGTGGCAAAGTAATTAAATCAAATGTATTTATAAAGCCCTTCTTACATCAGCTGATATCTCAAAGTGCTGTACAGAAACCCAGCCTAAAACCCCAAACAGCAAGCAATGCAGATGTAGAAGCACGGTGGCTAGGAAAAACTCCCTAGAAAGGCCAGAACCTAGGAAGAAACATAGAGGAACCAGGCTATGAGGGGTGGCCAGTCCTCTTCTGTCTGTGCCGGGTGGAGATTATAACAGAACATGGCCAAGATGTTCAAATGTTCATAGATGACCAGTAGGATCAAATAATAATAATCACAGTAGTTGTCGAGGGTGCAACAGGTCAGCACCTCAAGACTAAATGTCAGTTGGCTTTTCATAGCCGATCATTGAGAGTATCTCTACCGCTCCTGCTGTCTCTAGAGAGTTGAAAACAGCAGGTCTGGGACAGGTAGCACGTCCGGTGAACAGGTCAGGGTTCCATAGCCACAGGCAGAACAGTTGAAACTGGAGCAGCAGCACGGCCAAGTGGACTGGGGACAGCAAGGAGTCATCAGGCCAGGTAGTCCTGAGGCATGGTCCTAGGGCTCAGGTCCTCCGAGAGAAAGAATTAGAGAGAGCATACTTAAATTCACACAGGACACCGGATAAGACAGGAGAAATACTCCAGATATAACAGACTGACCCTAGCCCCCCGAACATAAACGACTGCAGCATAAATACTGGAGGCTGAGACAGTAGGGGTTGGGAGACACTGTGGCTCTGTCCGACGATACCCCCGGACAGGGTCAAAAGGGCAGGATATAACCCCACTCACTTTGCCAAAGCACAGCCCCCACACCACTAGAGGGATATCTTCAACCACCAACTTATCATCCTAAGACAAGGCCGAGTATAGCCCACAAAGATCTCCTCCACGGCATAACCCAGGGGGGTGCGCCAACCCAGACAGGAAGATCGCGTCAGTGACTCAACCCACTCAAGTGACGCACCCCTCCTAGAGACGGCATGGAAGAGCACCAGTAAGCCAGTGACTCAGCCCATGTAATAGGGTTACAGGCAGAGAATCCCAGTGGAGAGAATTACAATTTAGCAATTAAACACTGGAGTGGTAGATGTGCAGAAGATGAATGTGCAAATAAAGATACTGGGGTGCAAAGGAGCAAAACATAAATAAATAACAATAATAATATTTACAGATGGGCTATGTACAGATACAGTGATCTGTGAGCTGCTCTGACAGCTGATGCTTAAAGTTAGTGAGGGAGATGCGTCTCCAGCTTCAGTGATTTGTGCAATTCTTCCAGTCATTGGCAGCAGAGAACTGGAAGGAAAGGCGGCCAAAGGAGGAATAGGCTTTGGGGGTGACCAGTGAAATATACCTGCTGGAGCACGTGCTACGGGTGGGTGCTGCTACGGTGACCAGTGAACTGAGATAAGGCGGAGCTTTACCTAGCAAAGACTCATAGATGACCTGGAGCCAGTGGGTTTGGCGACGAATATGAAGCGACGGCCAGCCAACGAGAGCATACAGGTCGCAGTGGTGGGTAGTATATGGGGCTTTGGTGACGAAACTGTTGACACGGTGATAGACTGCATCCAATTTGCTGAGTAGAGTGTTGGAGGCTATTTTGTAAATGACATCGCTGAAGTCATTGTGCCAAAGGTGATCCTATTCTGCTCAAACTCCAGGGCTCTCATGAAGTGTTTGATTTGGTAGAGGGATTAGAGGGACAGTAGGACACTGAGTACCAGGCCATTAGAACGTTTGGTATGCTATTAATGACCATCAGAGCACAGTTTTGGAGAAGCCTAGTTACCGTGACTCAACGGTCATGTGTAATTTGGTTGCGGTCATGACTCGTGGCTGCCGGACAACTCTAGTCGTAACCTCACTCTACCTAAGCCTCTCTGGTCTCTTAGCCAATGGCATGGTGCCATCTTCTTGTCCCATGCCCCCAGTAGCAGTGGCTGACTCCTGACTGGAATAATAACCCTGGTACACAGAGTTCTAGGCAGAGACATATGCTTGGCAGGACAGAATGTGTTAATATTTTGCCTCTGGGTCTGCTATGTGTCTTATCGGTGTGTATGGCTGACCCAGTCTCAGACAAGCCAAGCATTCATAATCTGTACATACAGTGTGTTTGAAATTCTCCCCCTAGGATCGGATCCAGTCTAGAGAAGGAACCCTACAAACTGTTAATGGTCCCAATGGTGAGAATTGATTGTGACATGTAACGTCAAGTTCACATGGGTGATAAATGCATTCCCACATGGTCTTTGGGTCTGGGCTCTGACATTGAACATCACCAAACCAAGGGAATATCTCACAACCCCTTTTAATCCTGGGGGACGTGACATCATAGATTAGACTATTTTCAGGTTATGGATGACTATATTTGGACTATTTGAGGATAAGCAGAGCAGGTCCTGGTTAGAACAAATTCAAGTACTCTGTTTGTCAGTTTCTGTTTTCAGTCCCCTTGTTCTAACCCCGACCCCTTCAGTATATGGAGCATTGTGGCCAAAGTTACATTTTCTACTTTCTAGTCATCACCATATTGCTAAAACAAGTCCAGAATTCTGGCCCATATAGAACTGAATAATAATGTTTGATCAATGGATGTTTATTTGCTTGATCTCTCCACAGGTACAAGGCTATCACAGCAGAGTGGTCTCAAGACACAGTGCACATCAAGATGTCTGGCCAGGTATGCCTCCACTCCTAAATCAGCAGTAATATATGTTATTATTCATCAGAACATTGTTGGACTTGTGGATATGTATGTGGAATGTAGTAACAAAGTTTACATGAATGTGAAGGTCTTCCAAAGCTTGGTGAGTTGAGTTTCTCAGCAATTATTGATTTGTCTTTTTGGTTTCTCACAGCCTTTTGGACGCGGTGCCATGAGGGAATGCTTCAGAACGTAAGTGTCACACACTTTATCTTTAATAATGTTCTCCATATGGCCTGGTCTCTTATTGGCCGTTTGTTCCTGCTAGTTTCAGAGCCGTGTGATCTTTCCTCTTCATGCAGTGTAAACAAAATGACAAGAAGGTACGAGCAATCCACATTCCACAAATATCTATCTGACCCATTTAGTCCAGTTTAGAGCCCTAGATAGATCCCTAGACAGAAACAAACATTCCATGACTACAACATTCTAATTCACATTCTCAATTCTCAAACTTTTCATGACATGGCACCCAGTGGAGTTCTCGATCTCAAAGTTTGTGACCTTATTATGATGCGATCTCTTTCTGTGGGAACAGTGTAGCGGAGGCAATGAGGCAACCATCCTGTCTATATCAGACCACTGGCAGTCCAACAAATAAACCCTCACCCACTAACAAGCTCACACACAGGTTCTCACCATAAAAAACATCTTTATGGTTTATCAGCAAAAATACACAATTCCCAAGAGATACGCCACTCAAACCCTTAGGAGTATTTCACCTTAGTTGGATTTACTCATTTAAATGTTCCTGTCATTTTAATACAGTGCCATTCTTCTAATCTTTGTCATTTTTCCATATTTCCTTTCCATCTTTCTGCAGGAAGAAGCTGTCTAACTTCTCCCACAGTAGTAACTGGAAGAGTGCGTGTAACTATGTGACGAAGCGCTACATGGAGCCTGTGGACAGGGATGTGTACTTTGAGGATGTCAGGCTGCAGATGGAGGCCAAACTCTGGGGAGAAGAGTACAACCGCCACAGGCCACCCAAACAGGTATGGATGGAACATTTAATTAACCAATGAGTCATTCAGTTGATTGGTCAATTGATTGATTGATTAGATCAGCCTTTCTTAAAGTATGGGTGGGTCGCGGACCTGTTCATGGTGGGTCTTAACGTGTTAGAGTAAAAGTATGATTTCATTAATTACTGGAATTTATTTGGCCAAGTGTAAATGGACTCTATTCATTGCGCTATCTGCTTAGCAGCCGTGTCAACTTGGCAGCTGCGTGAGTGGGGGAGCGATGCCCGTGTGCTTCGCATTTTACCAGATCTTTTTTCTGCAGTTTTCTTGAAGATCACTCTGCGACCCACACAACGCAGCGCTGTTGTTCAGCAACAGATGATACGCTGTCAGACAATGACTTGCCATTCTCACTCGCCTTCACTCACCAATGTCATCAAATGACGTCACGTTTGCCACAAGTTCTGACAGCTCAATTGTCATGAAATGCAAATACAGCGATGAGTTTCTCTCTCTTGGTTTAATACAAACTTTGAGAAACAACGAGGGGCGTCCACAATGTGTTTGGTGCGGGGAAGTTCTTAGTAATGATTCTCTCAAAATGAACAAATTAAAACAACACATTCTGACCAAACATCCACAGCAGAACAGGGCAGAATGCTTCAGGAAACAGTGCTTCGACAGTGAGTAAGTCAACTAGCAAGGCATTGTTTTCATTTTATAACAGGCGATAATAAGCAGAAATAAGGGAATATTATCTCTCAATGTAGATGTGAGTTTCTCTTTCAAACAATTCCCTTGTACACAGCTATTAACGTTAGTTAGATTGCTAATATTAGCCAAAGCAAGCAAGCTAGCTAGCTACTGATAATGCAACACTAAGTTACAGTACATATGAAGATAAAATGATCAGGCCTATCTTACTGTAGAAAGGATTGTTGAAAACAAATCTAGGTTGGAACTGTTGCTGTTAAAATACAAGTAATAATTTTTATTCTGAACTGGAATAAACTGATTGAAGCAAGATGCTTTTTGAGGCAAACCCACACATAGTTCTGGGTTGTTCATCTTCAGCAGGAAGCATGACCTCAGGTTTACATTTTCAAGCATTTATATTCTGGGCTCAGGTTTAAAAACTGAGCCCAGAATATAAATGCTTGTTGAAAGCTTCAACCAGCCACACACCTCATTTTTTCTGGTCTACATCTGTGTGATGTGCTCAATCAGTGTATTCCAATTCAGAATGCAAATTATTTATTGTATTTTAACAACCGTTCCAACCTAGATTTTATTTTTCAACAATAGTTTCTACAGTGAGATGCAGTGCCATAGACAGCTGCGCCACTTGGGAGCCTGGATAAAAATAAATCCTCAATCTATACACAATACCCCATAATGACAAAGCAAAAACAGGTTTTTAGAAATGTTTGCAAATTTTATTTAAAAAAAATGGAAATACATTAGTTACGTAAGTAGTCAGACTCTTTTCTATGAGACGTGAAATTAAGCTCAGGTGCATCCTGTTTCCATTGATCATCCTTAGGATGTTTCTACAACTTGATTGCAGTCCACCTGTGGTAAATTCAATTGATTGATCCAGAGGTGAAAGAAACGCACACCTATTTAGGTTTAGGTGCTGGCTAGCGAAGTAGAAATCTTGAAAAATTAAAGGAGAGCTGCACACTCTAGGAGCACAGATGCAATAATTTAATGTAATAACCTAATATCCAACGTTTCGACAGACAAACTCCTAAGAGTGTGTGGCTCTCCTTTAAATTAAATTGATTGGACATGATTTTGAAAGGCACACACCTGTCCATATAAGGTCCTACAGTGCATGTCAGAGCAAAATCCAAGCCATGAGGTCAAAGGAATTGTCTGTAAATCCCGAGACATGATTGTGTCGAGGCACAGATCTGGAGAAGGGTAGCAAAACATTTTTGCAGCATTGAAGGTCCCCAAGAACACATTGACCTCCATTCTTAAATGGAAGAAGCTTGGAACCACCAAGACTCTTCCTAGAGCTGGCCACCCGGCCAAACTGACCAAGCGGGGTTAGAAGGGCTTTGGTCAACCTGACAGAGCTTGAGAAGATCTGCAAAGAAGAATGGGAGAAACTCTCCAAATACAGGTGTGCCAAGCTTGTAGCGTCATACCCAAGACGACTCAAGGCTGTAATCACTGCCAAAGGTGCTCCAACAAAGTACTGCATAAAGGTTCTGAATGTTTGTTCATTTTTGACATTTCTAAAAACCTATTAGTGTTTTGTCATTATGGGGTATTGTGTGCAGATTGATGAGGGGGGAAAAACAATTGAATCCATTTTAGAATAAGGCTGTAACGTAACAATGTGGAAAAAGTCAAGGTGTCTGAATACTTTACAAATGCACTATAAGAGTGTTTTTAATGAGGTAAAATAAACATGAATAGCTATTTATATTATTATATTTCATTGTTATTTGTCTATATTGCATTTGTTTGAGGCATAAGGGCAATGAAACGTACCGATATTTATGTATAGTTGAAGGTGTCAAAAGAGGGTCCCAGGAAAACACAGAATTTCTCATTTGGGTCCCAGGCTGAAAAAGTTTAAGAACCCCTGGATCAGATGATTGATTGTGGATTTTCCACGATTTTCTAACAATGAAACTAACCATTCTCACTCTCTCCCCCTCCCAGGTGGACATCATGCAGATGTGTGTGATTGAGATGATGCAGCGTCCAGGTAAACCTCTGTACCACCTGGAACACTACATCGAGGGGAAGTACACAAAATACAACTCCAACTCCGGCTTCGTCAAGGATGACAACATCAGGCTCACTCCACAGGTACTTCTTCGTCAAGGACGACAACATCAGGCTGTTACTGCTGTAAATGTGTTGGCCAACTTCATGGATTACTCCTGAGCTGCAGAACCCAACAATGCATCTTCATCTTTGTTATCAATTGAAAATGCTAGCTTTGAAATGGTATAATTTTTCTTTGTTCTGTGTGTGAACTTCCAACCTATCAAAATGCCTGTAAACCACCATATTTTTGTTGTTTGCTGGTAACTAGTGATTTTCTGTCTGCCTGCAGGCATTTAGTCACTTCTCATTTGAGCGTTCGGCCCACCAGCTGATCGTGGTGGACATCCAGGGGGTGGGGGACCTCTACACGGACCCACAGATCCACACAGAGAAGGGCAAAGGCTTTGGAAATGGAAACCTGGGTACGGCTTTCTCTCACACAGTCACTGTTAGCAACACAAAGGTAGACTGACATTTTCAGTTGTGACCCACCTAGCGAAAGACTTTCAATTAGATTGCAACATACTTGTATGTGTATTACAGGTGTGCGGGGCATGGCGCTGTTCTTCCACTCCCACCTGTGTAATAAGATCTGTAAGAGTATGGGCCTCACACCCTTTGACCTCTCCACTGCAGAGAAAAGCCAGCTGGACTGCACCAACAGACTGCTGGTGAGACCATAGAAATATATTGAAGTAGAATCAAAGTGTGTGAGACCGATGACACACAGCATCACATATCATCCTAGTTGTAGCCACAGGCATCGTATTACCACAGAAATTATATTAGCACATCACAGACAGGATACAACCTCGGAAATTATTTGAACACAGGCCCGAGACATCATGCAACTTTTATGCAGCTATTTAGAATTGTCTTTTAGTCCTCATATTTAACAATATTTTCAACCCTCCCCTCCAATCAGAGGTCGGCCCAGACGGTACTGAGGGGTAGTGAGGAACAGTGTGGTTCAGCTCGTGTTCGTACCATCTCAGTGGGCCGTGCGCCCCCACTTCTCTCCCGTCTGTCAGAGACTGGGGACAACACTATAAGTGACTCCATCCCCTGCTCGCCCCTCGCCTTCCCTGGCTCCCCCCTAGGACAGCACTTCTCTATGGGCTCCATGGGAAAGTCTCCTCTGGGTAGGAACAGGGCTTAGAGGTTATAGTACACCCAAATAACACTTATCTAATTTTATGTTAATCTAGAAGGTTATCTGTGGACCTGTGATGTCAGTGACCCAACATCTGGGTTTGTTTTATTAGCTGCAGCCCAGCTGCAGCCCAGCATTAGCATGACGTTCCAAATAGCATGCCTAAAGCCCCATTAAAAACTAACTAAACGGTGTTGTTATTTGATACCCTAGACTAGAGGTTGAATGAACAAGGACTCAGTTTGAGATATAGTTGAACTCTTTAAAAAAAATCTGCCATTCTTCTAATCTAACATCTGGTTTCCCACCCTCAGATTGGTCTTTTGTAAATGAGATGGATGAACGGGAGAAACACAACAACCGCAGCCACAGCCCAGAACACAAGGTCAGTGAAGGCTTTGTGGAAATGGCTCTTACGATCCTGATCACAAGAATGACATTAGTTGTGGTTGACATAAACTGAGGCCTGTGCTTGTTTTCTGTAGGACTCAGAGAATGGAGGAGACAGTGGGTGTCCAAGTGAGAGGAGGAGTGAAGGAGACCCCAACGACGGGGGACATTACTCTTCTCTACACCAACACTCAGTCTTGGTGAGCTTGTCAGTCATAAATACTTTATGGAAACAGTCAACTACTTCCTCTTTAGTCTTGTATTGTTTCTAGCTGACACCAAAGTTATTGGTCATGTTTGCTCACCATTTACATTTGAGTAATTGAGCAGACGCTATTATCCAGAGTGACTTACCGTAGTGAGTGCATACATTTTCATACTGGTCCCCCGTGGGAATCGAACCCATAACCCTGGTATTGGAAGTGCCATGCTCTACCAACTGAGCCACACTGGACCACCATGACATGGATTCTCTGACGCCCCAACATCAAAAGCTGTTAACCTATTACTCTGTATAGCCATGTGAATCTGAATCTGATCTTCTCTTTAGCTCCGTTTATGTCACCATGTAGGTCCGCCCCACCTCTACAGCAGTCTGAGTCGGATGGGTAAACAAAATAAATGACCATTATCAAAGCCACCTTCGCTATAATCAAATAACCCCTTGCTCATCTTTGTCGCCCCCTATCCTTTGTTCACTAGTGTAGTGTTCCTGCTGTCTAATCTATGGCTCCATTCCATGGGATAACTGACAGCTAACTGGGTTTTTGCTGCTGTGTCTGTCTCCTTGCTAGAGAAAGGTTCCTAGCAGATCCTCCCTTAACCCAAACCTAAATGATCTTGCTGTAAACGTCTCCAACAGCCCTGTCCTCTGCATGAAGGGGACTAACCCAGGCCTTTGCAGGGTGGAGCGCTGACGTTGCACTGTGTCAGTTGATGATTTGACACATGCTTGTTTTCTAAGGATGTATGCTTAGTAGGGGCCAAGGTTTTATTGCACCCAAGAAAAGGAATTCAAACTCAGCAGCCGCCCTGTGTTTTGGTCTTATTCTATGTGCGTCCTTGTTTGGCCTCTCCATGTCAACATGTTCACCTGCCCCCTCCCTGATCAAATCACCTAACCAATCAATAGGTCTGTAACTGCCTGTTCCATCTCTCACTGCATACCTGTGGTATGATTAGCATTAGTGTTAAATCAGATATGTACAAGTTGAGGCTTGAGTACTATGAACATGCATACATATACAGTGCTTCATTGACCTTTTCTATGCTCTCTGTCTATCTAGCTGACAGATGAGAAATGGAGTGTCTACCACACTTCTCATTCTCACGTCCACCGGCCATCCTGTGTTGCTGTGGAGGTGGAGAGACTCGACTCCATGATCCTGGAGAGGAAGACCGGGAAGTCTATCCTGGGGAAAGTGAGTGGCTGGAACACACACACACATGTACGTACACACACTAAAAACACACAATAAATCTCCTTTTGCCTCTTCCCCAGGTCCACCTGGCGATGGCGAATTACCACGAGGGTGGTCGGTTCTGTGAAAAGGAGGAGCAGTGGGACCAGGACTCAGCCATGTACCACCTGGAGACGGCAGCCATGTGTGGGGAACTAGAGGCTATCATTGCCCTGGGACAGTGTTACCTACAGCTGCCACACCATATACTGTCAGAGATTGAGCTAGAGGTATCTCTTTCTCTCTACCTCTCTCTCTAATTCACAATGTGTCTTTTGACTCCTTCTCTGTTGTAATTCCATGCTGTATGTTGTTTTCTTGCGATCAGGACAACTCAGGGAGCCGTATGAAGGGTTTCAATTTCCTGCTGCAGGCTGCTGAGGCAGGAGACAGACACTGTATGATCCTGGTGGCCAGGGCCTTCGACACCGGCATCATCCTCTCACCAGACAGGTCAGAGACTGGGGGGACATATCAGATATCAACTAATGATGGGACCATCTATGATGAGAAGCCATCAACTCAGAACAATACAGATTACACAAATACAACTAATGGAGAGCAGTCCCCAAGACACAGACTATATCAGGACTGTGAAATGGATGTTAAATGAAAAGCGCTTCTTCATAACAAACCTATAAAAACCTCTGTGGTTCTCAGGTCCCAGGACTGGAAGGAAGCGGTGAGCTGGTACAACTGTGCCCTGAACATGACGGACTACGACGAGGGGGGCGAGTTTGACGGCATGCAGGACGAGCCTCTCTACCTGCTGCTGGCCAGAGAGGCTGAGATGTACCAGGAGGGGGGCCATGGCCTGGACCGGGACCCACAGAGAGCAGGTAAGTAAGCAGAGAGAAACACAGCTGAACTTAAACTAGAACTAAACCCTAACTTGAGCCCTCGGTGTGATAACCTCTGTTGTACTTACAGTGAGTAACCACAGACTCTCTTTCTCTGGCCCAGGTGATCTGTTCACACAGGCAGCAGACGCAGCCATGGAAGCAATGAAAGGCCGACTGGCCAACCAGTACTATATGAAAGCAGAGGAGGCCTGGGGCATGATGGAGGAAGAGGAGTAGGAGACAGAGGGGACGTCACTCTGCAAGGCCAAAGGAATCGGCTAATGTAGTGATGGATACTTCTCCCTAATATTTTAAAGTTTACAGACACTTTTACTGTGATTTCCTAAATGCAGTGTGAGTGTATGATCTGTGTGTGACCATTTATGCAGCTGTCCTCTGGCCTAACTGTGTTTCTTGGTGATAACCGAAGGAATTGTCTTTATTTTACACTTTCTGTTTGTCTTTTCATCTATTTTCCCCTTTTCTATTCCTGTCCCCATTGCCCTTTTGGATATACAGTGTATTCAGACCTCTTGACTTTTTCCACATTTTGTTACATTACAGCCTTATTCTAAAATGTATTATTTTGTTTGTTTCTTCTCATTAATCTACACACAAAACCCCATAATAACAAAGCATAAACAGGTTTTTAGATTTTTTTTTGCAAATTTATATATTTTAAAAAAGAAAATGGAATTATCACATTAACATAAGTAGTGAGGACTTTGTTGAAGCACCTGAGTCTTCTTGGGTATGACGCTACAAGCTTGGCACACCTGTATTTGGGGAGTTTCTCCCATTCTTCTCTGCAGATCCTCAAGCTCTGTCAGGTTGGATGGAGAGCATCACTGCACAGCTATTTTCAGGTCTCCAAAGATGTTTGATCGAGTTCAGGTCCGGGCTCTGGCTTGGCCACTCAAGGACATTCAGAGACTTACCCTGAAGCCACTCCTGTGTTGTCTTGGCTGTGTGCTTAGGGTCGTTGTCCTGGTGGAAGGTGAACCTTGGCTCCTGTCTGAGATCCTGAGCGCTCTAGAACAGGTTTTCATCAAGGATCACTTTGTACTTCGCTCTGTTCATTTTTCCCTCTGCTGACTGATCTCCCAGTCCCTTCCTCTGAAAAACATCCCCACAGCATGATGCTGCCACCACCATGCTTCACCGTAGGGATGGTGCCAGGTATCCTCCAGACGTGATGTTTGGCATTCAGGCCAAAGAGTTCAATCTTGGTTTCATCAGAGCAGAGAATCTTGTTTCTCATGGTCAGAGTCTTGGAGGTGCCTTTTGGCAAACTCCAAGCTGGCTGTCATGTGCCTTTAACTGAGGAGTGGCTTCCGTCTGCCCACTCTACCATAAAGGCCTGATTGGTGGAGTGCTGTAGAGATTGTCTCCACAGAGGAACGCTAGAGCGACCATCAGGTTCTTGGTCACCTACCTGACCAAGGTACCCTTCCCCAGATCTGTGCCTCGACACAATCCTGTCCCGGAGCTCTAAGGACAATTCCTTCGACCTCATGGCTTGCTCTGACATGTACTGTCAACTGTGGGACCTTATGTAGACAGGTATGTGCCTTTCCAAATCATGTCAAATCAATTGAATTTACCACAGGTGGACTCCAATCAAGTTGTAGAAACATCAAGGATGATCAATGTAAACAGGATGCACCTGAGCGCAATTCTGAGTCTCAATGCAAAGGGTCTGAATACTTATGTAAATAAGTTTTTATATATATATATATATATATATACACATTTACAAACAATTCTGAAAACCTTTTTTCACTTTGTCATTATGGGGTATTGTGTGGAGATGGATGAGAAAAAACGATCCATTTTAGAATAAGGTTGTAACAAATGTGTTAAGTCAAGGGGTCTTGAGTACTTTCTGAATGCACTGTATGAATGTGGTTGCAATTTAGAAGCAAATTACTAAACTGAAAAGAAGTTTGATTTCGTAAAATGAACATTTCATGAACAAATAGCTTTTGTTGACTTTGTTGGTTTTGCCTATCACTTCTGTATGTTAGTAATAGACTTATCGAGTGCACTTGTTGCATTGTTTGCATGCTTGTGTATAAATTAATGCATGGAAGTAGCTATATGTAAATGTCTCTTTGGAATAAATAAACGTCTATTGCATTGTAAATTTGAGTATACAGTACCAGTCAAAGGTTTGGACACACCTCCCCATTCAAGGGTTTTTCTTTATTTTTTACTATTTTCTACATTGTAGAATAATAGTGAAGACATCAAAACTATGAAATAACACATATGGAATCATGTAGTAACCAAAAAAAGTGCAAATATATTTTTGATTCTTCAAAGTAGCCACCCTTTGCCTTGATGACAGCTTTGCACACTCTTAGGATTCTCTCAACCAGCTTCACCTGCTTTTCCAACAGTCTTGAAGGAGTTCCCACATATGCTGAGCACTTGTTGGTTGCTTTTCCTTCACTCTACAGTCCAAACCATCTCAATTGGGTTGCAGTCGGGGGATTGTGGAGGCCAGGTCATCTGATGCAGCAATCCATCACTCTCCTTGGTCAAATAGCCCTTACACAGCCTGGAGGTGTGTTTTGGGTCATTGTCCTGTTGAAAAACAAATGATAGTCCCACTAAGCGCAAACCAGATGGGATGGCGTATCGTTGTGGTAGCCATGTTGGTTAAGTGTGTCTTGTATTCTAAATAAATCACTGTAGGTGTCATCAGCAAAGCACCCCCACACCTCCATGCTTCACGGTGGGAATCACACATGCAGATATCATACGTTCACCTACTCTGCGTCTCACAAAGACACGGCGTTGGAACCAAAAAAATCTAATTTGGACTCATCAGACCAAAGGACAGATTTCCACTGGTCAATTGTCCATTGCTTGTTTCTTGGCCCAAGCAGGTCTCTTCTTATTGGTGTCCTTTAGTAGTGGTATCTTTGCAGCAATTTGACCATGATGGCCTGATTCACGCAGTCTCTGAACAGTTGATCAAATCACATTTTATTGGTCACATACACATGGTTAGCAGATGTTATTGCGAGTGTAGCGAAATGCTTACGTTTGTTGATGTGTTTCTTGAACTCTGAAGCATTTATTTGGGCTGCAATCTGAGGGGCAGTTAACTCTAATGAACTTATCCTCTGCAGGAGAGGTAACTGGGTCTTCCTTTCATGTGGCGGTCCTCATGAGAGCCAGTTTCCTCATCGCGCTTGATGGTTTTTGCAACTGCACTTGAAGAAACTTTCAAAGTTCTTGACATTTTCTGGATTGACTGACCTTCATGTCTTCAAAGTAATGGGGGACTGTCATTTCTCTTAGCTTATTTGAGTTGTTCTTGCAAGAATATGGACATAGCCCTATTTGGTAAAAGTCTATCTTCTGTATACCACCCCTACCTTATCACAACACAATTGATTGTCTCAAACGCATAAAGAAGGAAAGAAATTCCACAAATGAACTTTTAATAAGGCACACCTGTTAATTGAAATGCATTCCAGGTGACTACCTCAAGAAGCTGGTTGAGAGAATGCCAAGAGTGTGAAGCTGTCATCAAACCAAATTGCCAGTTGGCCTGGACCCCTTTTACTGCCAATACGGAGCCCCGCCGATCCATCACGACTGGACTACCGACGTAATCTGACCGAGGGGTTTTTTCAACAGGCTCCTCCGTCACGACGTCCCCTGAATGCCCGCCTGCTAGCTGTCTAGAGCATATCGGACTGTTAGTTTAAGATGCCATCAGCCAATTTCTTTGGCCACTATACCTATTTTGCCAATTGGCCTGGACCCCTTTTACTACACGGAGCCCTGCTGATCCATCACGACTGGTCTGCCGACGTAACTTCAGTTGCGACGTTCCTCTAAGGCCCCTCTGCTAGCTTGCTATCCCCAGCCCGCAAGCTGTCTGAATCGCCGTGTCTCCAGCCCGCCTAGTTACTAACTGAACCCCTATGATCACTCAGCTACGCATGCCTCTCCCTAATGTCAATATGCCTTGTCCATTGCTGTTTTGGTTAGTGATTGTCTTATTTCACTGTAGAGCCTCTAGCTCTGCTCAATATGCCTTAGCTAACCCTTTAGTTCCACCTCCCACACATGCGGTGACCTCACCTGGTTTACCTCTCCTTCACCACCTGGGGGCGGCCCGGCAGAAGGTCCAGGACCCAGTTGCACAGGGCGGGGTCGAGACCCAGAGTCTCGAGCTTAATGACGAGATTGGAGGGTACTATGGTGTTAAATGCTGAGCGGAAGTCAATGAACAGAATTCTGACATAGGTATTCCTCTTCTCCAGGTGGAATAGGGCAGTGTGCAGTGTGATGGCGATTGCATTGTCAGTGGACCTATTGGGGCGGTAAGCAAATTGGAGTGGGTCTAGGGTATCAGGTAGGGTGGAGGTGATATGATCCTTGACTAGTTTCTCAAAGCACTTCATGATGACAGAAGTGAGTGCAATGGGGCGATAGTAATTTAGTTCAATTACCTTTGCTTTCTTGGGAACAAGAACAATGGTGGTCACCTTGAAGCATGTGGGGACAACACACTGGATAGGGATTGGTTGAATATGTCCCTAAATACACCTGCCAGCCTACAAATCGATCCCGCTCCAGAGTACAGGCCTCGTTTCAATGCTCATTCCTTCGACGATAAACGTGAATCCGACCATCACCCCTGGTGAGACAAAACCGCGACTCGTCAGTGAAGAGCACCTTTTGCCATTCCTGTCTGGTCCACCGACGGTGGGTTTGTGCTAGAGGTCGACCGATTAATCAGAATGGCCAATTAATTAGGGCCGATTTCAAGTTTTCATAACAATCTGTAATTTATGTTGAAAAATGTTAATATATTTAAAACATGAAATATATTTTCTTGAATTACAATGATTTCATTTTCAGACAAAGTGGATGATACTACCGCCTATAAATATTACTGCTTATACAAATTCGTACTCCTAAAAATGTGCCTTTAGAGGTGAACAAGCAATTACCCAGTTAGTGTCTTCCTCATTATTGTCCACCTCCCCACAGAAGCGGCACAGTTGGCTCAGGTCATGTAGAAAAACATGTCAAGTAGTCTATACATCTCTACATGTATTTTTCTGAGCAAACAGGGAACAGGGGAATAGTATAGGTTTCTTGTAACATAATTATTTAAATACATGTGTTTTAGTGGCCATCTAGTCAGAAGTTGGATCAATGATAACCTTGAAAGATCCTTATGTTTATTTTATCTACAATTATATTGAATTATAAATTGAACATACCAGTGTTGGAGAGTGACTGCTATTTCTTCTCTCATGATGTTAACATCTTTGACTGTATTTGAAAAGGATCAGGGGAGAATCAATGTACCTTTAGCACATCAAATATATCTGAAGTTATCAATTTGTACAGTATATGCTGAAACCATAAATACATGTTATGGTAGATGTCGTATTACATGATAATCTACCATGTTCTAAAATGTAACATATACAGTCAATTATATGCAATATGTAGAAAACTGCTACCTAACCTGTTCACTGCTAGAGTAAAAGCACAACAAACATATGTTTTTATTATAAACATACAGCAACAGGTAGAAGTGTATTCCAAGACCAAAAGTAAATCAGAATCAAAGTGGTTAGGTGGTTATTGAATCAGCATTTACAAACAGCAAGGGACTTAGCAGTTATGATGCCTGCAGCTCAACTCATTCAACCAATTAGGCAACCGTACACAGCAAAGTCTTGGTGATTGTCCACTGAATCATTAAGGAGAAGACAACTTCAAGATTGACACAATTGTAGATCACAGAAAAAGAAAAACAGTACATCACTTTATACAGACCAAGAGGTATTAAGGAGCTGGTCATTTTCTGGGCCTGTAGGCTAGAATTAGAATCCTGAACATAATGTGAGCTGCAATAGGGAGGCCATCCAGGGTGCAAATCAGTGGAGGGGAATCTGAGAATGCAGGGATTCCAGCAGGGTGTGAGTTGAAGTAGTCAAATCTGGAGCTGACATGGCTCTGACTGAGCATCTTGGGGAAATCGCTAGATGGTGTGGAAGAAGCAGAACGTTCATGTTAGGGCTAAAATGTAAATGACGTGATCATCTTGGATTATCTAACATCTGAGAATGGGCAGGCATTCCCTCGTATGAAGAGCATCTACATCTTGCTGATTATGTGCTGTCATCCAGGTGGAAATGTCACCTGAATATCTGATGCAGGAAAATATATAAATTGAGTGTCCTGTGGATATGTATATGTACTGTACATCTGTGTATGTGTATATATATCTTGGTATATATATTTTTATATTATTATTATCATTATTGTGTTTTGTGGTTGAGGGGTGGGGGAGGTTGATGGGGATGGTGGAAGTGCTAGGGATGTCCTATTGAGGGCAAAGGGACCTATTGGGGAGGGGATTCTTCTTGGAGGCACATTCAGTCATAGTTTTGTTTATTATATTATACTTTTTCCCCCTTCTTTTTTCTGTTATTATAACAGTTTACTGTGATTATGGATATACACTCATGTTGACTTATATATTTGAACTTAATTTTTTTGCTCAGAGTACAAATGTTAGATTTTTTATTATTATTACTACTACTGTACCTACATTCTTAAAAACAAAAACAGAAAAAGTGTAAAAAAAAAATGTAGGAAAAGCCTTTAGAGGGAATAGCACGATGGGATGGGGGATTGAGGAATGGGTAGAGAGAACAGTAGAGGGCTCTGAAAACTATTATTGCTGAAATAACCACTTCCTTTTGTGACCAGAGTCTAATACTTCCTGTGGCACACATCAGGGGGCATGATAGGTCACCAAATGATTCTGAAGTGTGTCAGGCCTTGCAGTCCCAAGATAGAAGGGGGGAGAGAATTTCGGCAGACAAGAAAATGGCCTTGCCAAAATCCTCCCGCCCTTCTAATTTCCTTAATTTTGTGGCTAAAGTCAAATAGTTCCTGTGGCACACACTACTGGTCAACATGAGCTACCAAAAGGATTCTGAAGTGTGTCAGGCCTTGCAGTCCCAAGATAGAAGGGGGGAGAGAATTTCGGCTGGCAAGAAAATAGCCTTGCCAAAATCCCCCCTACTAATTTCCTTAATTTTGTGGCTAGAGTCAAATACCTTCTGTGGCACACATCAAAGTAAAATACTTTCTATAGAAAAACTTTATGTAGGCAACTGAAATGAATAGTTGATGTATGTGTGTTATATTAAACAGGAAGGAGTCAAATGTAGGCAAGCAATAAACATTTCAGAACAACTACTAGTCGAATAAGACATGAGAGAGATAATGCATTTTAGCAAAGAGATTTATTTAGACTAATACACTTGAAACAAATAGCCAAACCGAAAGCTGCAGACATTACCGGTGCCTCGCCCGCGATAAAACCGAGATAAATAATTAAATTAAACGCAGCCTAACGTGTTCAGAAATCTCAACGAGCAACAAGTTGCAGCAATGGAGAATTGAGTGCGTGCGCGTTCACGTGTCTGGTAGTGGGAGTTTATCAGCACAGCCCGGCCATCGACAAGTGCCAATATACCCCCCAAACACCTGTTTTTCCGGCATTATCACTTCATAAATACATAACCATACTTAGCGGACTGATGCGATGTCATGTCACATCGCATTTGGAGCTGCTGTCTGGAAGTAATTTTACAACATTTATGAATCTATTGATCTTGTTATATACAGAAGTAATGATACATGATAGCGTGGCCGAGCGGTCTAAGGCGCTGGATTAAGGCTCCAGTCTCTTCGGGGGCGTGGGTTCGAATCCCACCGCTGTCAGGAACATTTTTCGGATCGCGGGCTCTACTTCGGCAGTCCAGTCCAGTGAGTTGGATATCACTACTCCTTATGGATTATATGAAACATTTTAACACAATCTCATGTTAAACGCCTTTGCGACATCTGTAGGCTAAAACGTAAACCTTTTATCGCTTTGCATTGTGGGAATCCAAACAGCAGCTCCTCCCCACGTGTCTCTGTGGAGCCAAGCAACGACATGGCAGCGCTCAGATAGCCACCGTTATACTCACTTCTTTAAAGCTCGTTCAACTGAAGTATTTCAACATAGCAAACCCATTAACATACGTCAATGAAATAAACTGAGGAGAACGGTGAAGTGTGCAGGTGAGATCTAGCCCTTAACTTTTATTGAAATACAGGGAAAACTCACAAAATCGAGGCCTGGCAAATGACTTCTAATTATATTTGATAGCTTGCAAGCTAGTTTCGAGCAAACGTTAGCCAACACAACCGGGTAAATTGCTAGCCAGTACTAAAGTAAACAGACATATCTAAATATTTAGCTGGTTAACCCTATCATGAGATATAGCTAGTTAGCCATAATTACATTACGTTATAGATTTTTTTACGTGTTACTCGTTATTTTACGGATTCGTTTTGTTTTTAGCATTGGTTTGGCTGAAACGGTTTGATCGAATAAGTAGCTCACCAACACAGCCGCTATGCTACTTGTCACGTTGTCAATGTAAATTAGCTAACTAATGTACGGTAGCTAGTTAATTTAGCGACCTTAAACTTACAATGAACTGCGAGGACTACTCACGATAAAATGTATTACTTGGTGGTGGGCTGTTAGATGAGTGGTTAGATTTCTTCAAGACGATCGATCTGAGGGAGGTGCTGTTTTTTTGTTTAACATTTTGTGCATATGTATTTCTTATAAACATCAGTTTGTTGGCAATGTCAATTCTTACACATTTTTTCAAAATACTTACTTTTATGTTCGCTAGCTGGACAGGCAAACGCCGCAGAGTACTACCGAGCAACTCGTAATATCATATACGTTACTATCACAGATAGAACAAACAAAGAGACAGATTTCACCGGATGTATAATTGTGAAGCATCCGCTTGGCGTTCCATTCGTTACCAAATATGGGAGAAGATGGAACAAAATGGATTTTGGTTAACACTCTGCTAATTTTCTCATCGATGAAGCATTTGATCTATACAGTTTTCTGTTCCCAAAACTATAATATGTTACGAACAGAGTGGACTTTACCCTTTGCCAAAGTTTTTAAAAATTGTTTAGGAGTACCAAGGCGAATTGAGTTATTGCACACGCTCACTTCAGAGTAGGCGTTCCTTAACATAAATATGCTAATAGTGGTAGAACGCGCAAATAGGATCTTGCTAGCTCGTGCTTGGCTCTGCCCACCTTGCTTGGTCTGCCAACTATTACTCAAATGACCCATTTGAAACAACAGGCTGGGATCTCTTGGCTTCGGTATAACAAATCTTTGGTAGTAGCTCTGCTGATCACATCTGCCAATCACGTTATCCGTATTTAAGATAGTAGACAGATCTACGTCAGACGAACTGTTATCAGTGTGTCTTTTTCTTGTTGTAATCAAACTATTTAGTTATAGAAACGTATATAATTTTCACCTTTATTTAACCAGGTAAGCCAGTTGAGAGCAAGTTCTCATTTACAACTGCGACCTGGCCAAGATAAAGCAAAGCAGTGCCTCAGAAACAACAGATAAACAAACATACAGACATTAACAATTGAAAAATCTGTATACAGTGTGTGTAAATGAGGTAAGGCAATAAATAGGACAATAGTGGTGAAGTAATTACAATTTTGCAATTAACACTGGAGTGATAGAAGTGCAGATTTATTTTACCTTTATTTAACTACACAAGTCAGTTAAGAACAAATTCTTATTTTCAATGACGGCCTTGGAACAGGTAAGCCTTGTTCAAGGGCAGAACGACAGATTTGTACCTTGTCAGCTTGGCTACTCTAGCCACTAGGCTACGCTTTCGCCCCAAAGCGTAGCCTAGTACACACTCTTTTGGTGTGCAAAATAGCAGAAAAACTCATATGGGGATGGGGTAGGTATTTGGTTGGATGGGCTATTTACAGATGGGTTGTGTACAGCTGCAGCGATCGGTAAGCTGCTCAGATAGCTGATGCTTAAAGTTAGTGAGGGAGATATGTCTCCAACTTCAGCGTTTTTTGCAATTCGTTCCAGTCATTGGCAGCAGAAAACTGGAAGGAAAGGCGGCCAAAGTAGGTGTTGGCTTTGGGGATAACCAGTGAAATATACCTGCTGGAGCTCCTGCTATGGGTGGGTGTTGCTATGGTGACCAGTGAGCTGAGATAAGGCGGAGCTTTACCTAGCAAAGACTTAAAGATGACCTGTAGCCAGTGGGTTTGGCGAAGAGTATGAAGCGAGGGCCAGCCAATGAGAGCATACAGGTCGCAGTGTTGGGTAATATATGGGGCTTTGGTGACAAAACGGATGGCATTGTGAGAGACTGCATCCAATTGGTTGAGTAGAGTGTTGGAGGCTATTTTGTAAATGACATCGCCGAAGTCGAGGATCGGTAGGATGGTCAGTTTTACGAAGGTATGTTTGCAGGCATGAGTGAAGGAGGCTTTGTTGCGAAATAGAAAGCCGATTCTAGATTTAATTTTGGATTGGAGATGCTTAATGTGAGTCTGGAAGGAGAGTTTACAGTCTAGCCAGACAGCTAGGTATTTGTAGTTGTCGATGAAGACTGCTTCACAGTATTGTCTCTTGTCGATGACTGTTATGATATTGATACTGTCAATGTAAGATGTAAAATTACTCCCAATTTAGAACACAGCAACCGTAGTAATTTAGCTAGCTTGCTACTTAACTAGCTAGTTCCAACAAGCATATCTGTTGCTTGCAAGCAGGAGCAGATGGCTGTATCACTAGCTAATGTCATTCTGGGGCAAGGAGCGTTTTAGCTATTAGTGTATTCTAAGTAATAATTTAAGACTACAAAAATAGTGTAAATCTCATAGTCATCAAGGCAGGACCCAATCATTTAATTCAGACTGACAAATAAGAAATGCCACATTATCACTGTCAATAGTTGGAGTAGGATGATTGCGGAGCACCCTGCCTCAGACTGTCAGGAGGTTCAATTTCTAGCTCACAATTTACATTTATTTTCTGTGACTTTTTTTATTCATTCTTGTCTCGCACTTTTGTCTCACATGATCTATTCAGCTCCCCTATGTCCTGCTCCCAGAGATCAACCAAGTGCTCTTCACCAAGTTTGGGCTGGTTCACTTGCATGTGAGAACCATCCTACTGCAGTTTGAACTAGCCTTTCCGTCACTATATAGACATTGAGACCATATATGCATTTGCCTGTTGTCTTTTGTTTGTGGGTTTAGTTTTAGACAGTCTAATGCATTTTAGAGTTGAAACACTCCAACTACAGATACACATGCTTGTTTGAGCATCTCAAAAACTAAATGTATTATTGAATCAGTTTAGCGGGTGACAGATTATTTTACTATTGTAACATGCAGTGGAGAGAATTCTATTGTTCCTGTCAGGAGCCCAGGCTTTTGAAATAGATCAGGGGTGTAAAACTCATTCCATGGAGAGCCTAGTATCTGTGTGTTTTTGTTTTCAATTAAGACCTAGACAACCAGGAGGGGGAAGTTCTTTACTATTTAGTGACCATAATTCATCATGGGAGGAGCGAAAACCCAAAGACACTCAGCCCTCCATGGAATGAGTTTGACATGTGCTATAGATGAGAGTTCTCGTCTCTGGACCACACACGGCTTAGATTGCATTCTGCTAAGGCACTTGTCGCTCTCTACATCGGTCAGTTACATTGGTGACCAGGGGAGGTCCTTTCGATACGCCTATGGGGCCTGGGCACATGCATGCTCCTGGAGAGAAAGGGTAATACTGCATGAGTTGATGACAGTTTGATGGTCTCCATCAGAAGTCCAGGCTTTTGGCGTAGATTGTAAAGTGCTCATTTCTGGATTGCAGTATTTTAAGATTGTGCCCCCCACGGCACTTGATATACACTGAGTGTACAAACATGAACACCTGCTCTCTCCATGACATAGACTGACCAGGTGAATCCAGTTGAAAGCTTATTGATGTCACTTGTTAAATACACTTCAATCAGTGTAGATGAAGGAGAGGGGACAGTTTAAAGAAGGATTTTAAAGCCTTGAGACAATTGAGACATGGATTGTGTATGTGTGCCATTCAGAGGGTGAATGGGCAAAACAACAGATTTAAGTGCCTTTGAATGGGATATTGTACTAGGTGACAAGCAACACTGCTGGGTTATCATGCTCAACAGTTTCCTGTGTATATCAAGAATATTCCACCACCTAAAGGACATCCAGCCAACTTGACAAAACTGTGGGAAGCAACGGTGTCAACATGGGCCAGCTTTCGTCACCTTGTAGAGTCCATGCCGCGACAAATTGAGGCTGTTCTGAGGGCAAAAGGGGTACAACTCAATATTAGGTTCACTATATTTAGATATTTCAAATACTGCCTGAGACATCTTTGCTATTTGTCTCCGTACTCAATAAATGGTGAAACACTTTCTGATGGTGTTATTTGTTTGAATTCATATGAAACGTACATTATGGAAAACCTGTCTCGCACTGTCATGATTAGTAGAATAATTAATGGATTGGCAAGACTTTGGCACTGACAACTTTTAGGTTAGTAGGAAAGTTTAGGTTAGTAGGAAAGTTAATCATTTAAACACTTAAATATACTCACATTTAGTATTTCATGTTCATTTCCCAATTGTTTTTTCTATAATCCTACAGGCTCTATATTATTCTCCGTATCTTATATTCTAATGCATCCATCATTATGCGTGTCCACCATGGTATTGGAGAACACTCATCTTATTACAGAGCACTTTGTACAACTGTTTTTAGAGAAGATTATATTGCAAGGTATGCTATGTGTGTAGGCTATGCCATCTGTATTGGCTAATATGCACATGACACACACCCCTTTCCATCTACATGCATTTATTTGGGTTTCTATGCAAAGTACAGTGTCTTCAGAAAGTAATCAGGCCCCTTGACTTTTTTCCACATTTTGTTACGTTTACAGCCTTATTCTAAAATGGATTAAGTAAATACAAATCCTCAGCAATCTACACACAATACCCCATAATCACAAAGCCAAAAGTTGTTTGTTTATTTTTTGCAAATGTATTAAAAATTAACATACCTTATTTACATAAGTATTCAGATCCTTTGCTATGAAAATTGAGCTCAGGTGGATCCTGTTTCCATTGATCATCATTGATGTTTCTATAACTTGATTGGAGTCCATGTGTGATAAATTCAATTGAATGGACATGATTTGGAAAGGACCACACCTGTCTATATAAGGTCCCACACTTGACAGTACAGGTTTAGAGTAAAAACAAGCCATGAGGTCGAATGATTTGTCCGTAGAGCAGCGAGACATGATTGTGTCGAGGCACAGATCTGGGGAAGGGTAGCAAAACATTTTTGCAGCATTGAAGGTGCCCAAGAACACATTTGCCTCCATCATTCTTAAATGGAAGAAGATTGGAACCACCAAGACTCTTCCTAGAGCTGGCTGTTAGGCCAAACTGAGCAATCAGGGGAGATGGGCCTTGGTCAGGGAGGTGAACAAGAACCTGATGGTCACTCTGACAGAGCTCCAGAGTTCCTCTGGAGATAGGAGAACCCTCTAGGAGGACAACCATCTCTGCAGCAGGCCTTTATGGTAGAGTGGCCAGACTGAAGCCACTCCTCAGTAATAGGCACATGACAGCTCGCATGGAGTTTGCCAAAGGGCACCTAAAGATTCTCTGGCCTGATGAAACCAAGATTGAACTCTTTGGCCTGAATGCCAAGCGTCACGTCTGGAGGAAACCTGGCACCATCCCTACGGTGAAGCATGTTGGTGGCATCATCATCTGTGGAGATGTTTTTCAGCGGCAGGGACTTGGAGACAAGTCAGGATTGAGACAAAGAAGAACCGAGCAAAGTACAGAGAGATCCTTGATGAAAACATGCCCCAGAGCGTTCAGGACCGCAGACTGGGGTGAAGGTTCACCTTTCAACAGGACAACGACCCTAAGCATACAGCCAAGACAATGCAGGAGTGGCTTCAGGACCAGTCCATGCATGTCCTTGAGTGGGCCAGCCAGAGCCTGGACTTGCAGAGCCTGGAATACTTTCAGAAGGTACTGTATGATTGAATGTTTCTTCAAGCCTGCCGGTACAGTGCATTCGGAAAGTATTCAGACCCCTTTTTCCAAATTCTGTTCTAAATGGATTAAAAAAAAAAAAAATCTTCGCCAATCTACACACAATTTTTTTTTTTTTTCAAAAGTATTCAAAAGCCTGATTTGGTTGAGTGCTGCTGAGGTTTCTAGAAGGTTCTCCAATGTCCACAGAGGAACGCAGGAGCTCTTGTCAGTGGCCTTCGGGTTCTTGGTCACCAGCCTGACCAAGACCCTTCTCCCCCGATTGCTCTAGGAGTCTTGGTGGTTCCAGACTTCTTCCATATAAGAATAATGGAGGCCACTGTGTTCTTCTGGGCCTTCAATGCTGCAGACATTGTTTTGGTACCCTTCCCCAGATCTTTGTCTCAACACAACCATGATTCAAAAATGTAATTTATTGACAGAGATGGCTAATGAAACACATTGACATTTACAGTAGCCAGCTAGGCTAGTCAAACTGACTTTTGCTAGCTTTCAATAAATTGGCTAAGTGGTCAAGACAATTCGTATTGCATGCTGCGTATTTCAAGTGCACTCAAACAGATATTTATCTTATTTCAGTCTGGGAGCTAGCTATATCTGTTCCTCTTCATCAGACAGCAGCTTGTGTTTTCAGAAGAAACTGTTTACGTTTTAGATTGAAGCAGGCCATTGGCTGCCTTCATCCCGGGGTGTATGTTCAGGATTTCTGATTGGTTCCATGTTTAGCTGTTCGGCAAATTTGCTAGAGCTGACAGTGTTGAAATATACTTAATGTGCAAGAATTTAAGGTGCAAACAAATTGTATAGTCATCATAAGAATGTTTTACTGTCATATACCAAAAAATGTGCTCCTCCCTTGACGGGGTTCGATCAACTTCAAGTTTTACAGCTTCGGCCCACAACTTATACACGTTACATCATTGCACAAGTGTTAGCTAGCAAGCTAAATGGCTAAAATAGCCATGTTGCTGATGTGATGTGTCTGTCTAACGAGCTCGATGGTACTGGAATGTCAGAGTTTTGAATGATGTATTGACTGCTAGCTAGATAGCCAGTGTCACTGTTTCTGGCTCATGCAAAGTTAGCTATTAACAATTCCTTTAACGTTAAATTTACTACTGTCCTATTACGTCACCATATTTTGGCAGCATCACTCGGTCACACACTCACATCAGACAATGGTCACAAGCATAGTTATAAAAATGAGCTGTGTGTGCGGTACGTAGGCTGATGTGATTGGTCAAAAGACCAAATAGTGAATAATTGCTCAGAATTGGACAACCTGGCTCAACACAGCCATAGTAATGAGTAGTGACACTGTATTTACGTTGCTACTTATCTACCCCTGTTAGTTTGTCGGTCACTAAGCATCACTGTTATTCTAGGTTGGCTCTCCGGAGGTCTCCTGCTGCTCTTCTATGACATCTCCCCCTCCCCTCACCATGGCCAGCGGGGAGGACGATGACCCCGTCATACAAGAGGTGAGTGACTAGTTCCCCAGCACTCCTGTTTACCAGTCTATTTCTTCCCAAACCTAGGTTTTATCATCTTGGCGAGAAAGATGAGTGATGGAGAGAATATGAACCCGAGATTCCTCTCTTTCTGTTTCTTTTAGATTGATGTATACCTGGCCAAAAGCCTTGCGGACAAGCTCTATCTGTTCCAGGTAGGTTCTGCATCTACTCTGCAACAAGCTGTATGGATTTGATATGTTCCTGGTTAAGATATTGTACAGCTATCTTATCTTAATTTCTCTTGTTTTTTTTCCCTCCTTCATAGTATCCAGTACGCCCTTCCTCTATGACCTATGATGATATCACTCATCTGTCTGCCAAGATCAAGCCCAAGCAGCAGAAGGTGTGACTGGGCTCCCTTGTTTAAGAGATTTTCATCTCATATGGATATCCATCTCATTTGGACATTCCAGTTGTTTTTCTTATTTTTTACTATTTTCTACATTGTAGAATAATAGTGAAGACATCAACATTATGAAATAGCACATGGAGTCATGTAGTTACCAAAAAAGTGTTAAACAAATCTAATTGTATTTTCTATATGAGATTCTTCAAAGTAGCCACCCTTCTTCATGAGGTAGTCATTTCAATTAGCAGGTGTGCCTTGTTAAAAGTTCATTTCCAATGCGTTTGAGCCAATCAGTTGTTGGTAAAAGACCCAAGTCCATATTATGGCAAGAACAGCTCAAATTATTATAATTTTTTATCCTTTTTATTTAACTAGGCAAGTCAGTTAAGAACAAATTCTTATTTACAATGACAGCCTACCGGGGAACAGTGGGCCTTGTTCAGGGCCAGAACGACAGAATTTTACCTTGTCAGCTCGGGGATTCGATCCAGCAACCTTTCGGTTACTCCCAACGCTCTAACCACTAGACTAACTGCCGCCCCAAATAAGCAAAGAGAAACGACAGTTCATCATTACTTTAAGACATGAAGGTCAGTCAATGCGTAAAATTTAAGAACTTTGAAAGTTCCTTGAAGTTCAATCTCAAAAACCATCAAGTGCTATGATGAAACTGGCTCTCATGAGGACCGCCACAGGAAAGGAAGACCCAGAGTTACCTCTGCTGCAAAGGATATGTTCATTAGAGTTACCAGCCTCAGAAATTGCAGCCCAAATAAATGCTTCAGAGGTCAAGTAACAGACACATCTCAACATGAACTGTTCAGAGACTGCGGGAACCAAGCCTTCATGGTCGAATTGCTGCAAAGAAACAACTAAAAGACACAGATAAGAAGACTTTCTTGGGCCAAGAAACATGAGCAATGGACATTGGACTGGTGGAAATCTGTCCTTTGGTCTGATGAGTCCAAATGTGAGGTTTTTGGTTCCAACCACCGTGTCTTTGTGAGAAGCAGAGTAGGTGAACGTATGATTTCCGCATGTGTGGTTCCCACCAGGAAGCATGGCGGAGGTGGTGTAATGGTGCTTTGCTGGTGACACTGTCATTGATTGATTTAGTATTCAATGCACACTTAACCAGCATGGCTACCACAGCATTCTGCAGCGATATGCCATCCCATCTGGTTTCCGCTTAGTGGAACTATAATTTGTTTTTCAACAGGACAATGACCCAACACACCTCCAGGCTGTGTAAGGCTATTTGACCAAGAATGAGAGTGATGGAGTGCTGCATCAGATGACATGGCCTCCACAATCACCTGACCTCAACCCAATTGAAATGGTTTGAGATGTGTTCGACCGCAGAGTGAAGGAAAGGCAGCCAACAATTGCTCAGCATATGTGGGAACTCCTTCAAGACTGTTGGAAAAGCAGGTGAAGCTGGTTGAGAGAATGCCAAGAGTGTGCAAAGCTGTCATCAAGGCAAAGGGTGGCTAGTTTGAAGAATCTAAAATCAAAAATGTATTTTGATTTAACACTTTTTTGGTTACTATATGATGCCATGTGTTGTTTCATAGTTTTTGATGTCTTCACTATTATTGTACAATGTAGAAAATAGTTTTTTTTTAAATAAAGAAAAACCCTTGAATTAGTAGGTGTGTCCAAACTTTTGACTGGTACTGTATGAAGGACAAACCACATTATCCATCTTCCCTAGCCTGTTCTATTATTAAACAATATCCTCAGTTTATCATTTGTGTCTTTGTGTAGGTGGAGTTGGAGATAGCCATCAACACTCTGAGTCCTAACTACTGTCGAAGTAAAGGCGAGCAGATCGCCCTCAATGTGGACGGAACCACCTCAGAGGACTCCAACACCTACTCTGTGTGAGTGCACTACATACAGTGGTTGCTCCACTGAAAGTTCTGCGATTATGCTGTGGTACTTAGGGGTAATTTTTGGTTTAGTATGGTACCCTGCGTCACCACTTCTTTGCTCCAGACCAGCACATGGGGGAGTTAGAGCACTGTATATGCTTTTGGGTCCTACTGTGTCTCTAACTGACAATGAATGGGCGACATAAACCTAAATAGTAACTGATAATTGTGCACGACTTCAGTATTACTTACTAAAACTTGTTACACTAAGGTTTTTATTTGATTTTGTTAGGATTATTTTGCTTTTACTGTGGTACTGTAGACCACTCCCGACCGGTCACGTTATACAGCACCTGAGTGGTGCAACGGTCTAAGACACTGCATAGCAGTGCAAGCTGTGTTGCTACAGATGCTGGTTAAATACCCGTTCCGGCCTCGACTGGGAGACCCATGAGATGACTGTAGGTTTTTGGTTTCTCTCCCTTTAAAAACAGAAATGAATCATTCTAAATAACAAACTGGCTTTATTTACAAATTAGTAACAATGTCTCACCTCATGTTCAAGATTGGCCTTTTTCTCCCTCATTTTACATTATTTGAAAACAAAATCACCTCCAAAATGTTTTTTTTTTTTTTACAAAGCGATTCATTATTATTAATTTATAATTATACAAAAGCCCCTTGGATATTCTCACAGATATATTATTGACCCTGTTATTAGCAGGACAATATATATTGGTCATGGCTCCTGAGTGGTGCACAATGGGATTGCCTTGCAGTTCTCCAGCTGTATCCATGGAAAGTGCGCGAGGTTCAAGGGATGAGGGCAGGGGGCACAGGATGAGCTGCAGAGCCGGGCACAGAAGACAGACTTAGCCCATGGAGGAGGAGAGGTGGACCTCCACCCCGCCACACTGGGTAGCACAGAGCAACACTATAAGGGGCGTTGCACTAATAATGGTGCTGACTAAAGAAACGTTCCTGCTGTTCTAGCAGGTAGCTGGACAATAGACTGGCCTAGATGTTTTTCTAAGTTAGGTTCTATGTAGTAGTAGTAGTAATAGTAGTTGTAGATGATGATGATGTAGATGTAGATTCTTTCGGATAGTCTTTAAGAAATGCATGTTTTGGTTATCCTGACCTGGACACCATGTACAGTATTATAATAGCCCGTTATGGGCTATTAGCAGGACAATATACCTTTACCAACACATCTCTGTATTTTGATGCTTTGTTAGAATCCTCCAATCCTCTATATGTAATTATTGGTGTAGAGTCGCGTCATATTTTTCAATATGCTGTAGGCCTACCGTAGGCGACATGAGTCTCGCTAGTGTTGTGTAATGTGGTGTCGGTCGTATTTATTTAAAGAGCATATTGAAGTTAGAAGCAAAAGCCTACAACTATTTTATCACAGTTTCGCGCTGCTCTGAGACAAGCATGGGGACGGGTCTTGATAAATCAATGAGATTTTTATTTTGACTGAATCTCCGTTTGGGTGTTGGTTAGACTAAAATGATGGTGTATAAATGTTAGTGTAACCTTTATTTAACTAGGCAAGTCGGTTAAGAACAAATTCTTATTTACAAGGACAGCCTACTCCCTCTTCAACATCAGGGAATTGAACCACGCTCTACCGCGTGCCCGCATGACACGGGGATCATTTAGCTCAATAGCCCAGCACTGTAGCCTACTCCCGACCGTCACGATGTACATCACCATATTTTATGTTCCCATCCTAACAGAAACCCAGCGGGTTTTTCATTTTTCTTGGAGTAAAAACACCATAATATTAATCAAATGAATTAAGCAAAATTTCTTAAAATCAGTCCCATATACTATGTATATAAATGTAAATCTCCCGCAGGCCAGATTGAATTGGCTCATATGCTGCCCACCCATGACTTTGTACACTTTGTGTTGGTTCATTTCTTAGTACTCTGTGTTAGTTTCATTTGTGTATGTCATCTGTCATATGCTGTGTCCGTGACATGCTGGTCATTCATCAATCTCCTTGCAGGAAGATGATGGACAAGCAGACGTTCACATCCATCCAGTCCACGACCAACACCTCCAGATACGCTGCTGCCATCTTCAGGAAAGGTAGCTGTGTTTCTGTACATTCATATCCATAAGCACTGACATTGCTCTCCTGCGTGTGTTCATATTAGTCTTGATATCTAAATGTTTGTCTGACTCGGTGTGATGTCACTGATGGGTGTTGATGATGTCATCAGGTGAGCTCCACATCACGCCGCTGCAGGGCATCCTCCAGATGCGACCCAGCTTCTCCTATCTGGACAAGGCTGACTGCAAACACAGAGAGCGGGAGGCCGCTAACGAGGGGGGAGACTCCTCTCAGGATGAGGCAGATGAAGATGTCAAGGCCGTCACTGTAAGGAAACACGCACAATAACAATTCACACAAAATGGCCCTCTTAAATCAATTGTTGACCTCTGTTTTCTTTGTCAGTATTGGGATAGTCAAATTAAACCTGTCTCTTTCCTCTAGGTGAGGTTTTCCCGCCCTGAGTCGGAGCAGGCTCGTCAGAGGCGTATCCAGTCGTATGACTTCCTTCAGAAGAAACAGGCAGAGGAATCCTGGGTCCACCTGCACTACCACGGCCTCAATGTAAGGGGGCGCTCTCACACACTGTTTTATGTGACCTCTGTTAATCCAAGTCACAGCCAATTTCAATTTAACACCTACTTTGTGTGTGTGTGTGTGTGTGTTTAGGACGGGCGTTCGGACCACGAGAGGCTATACCTGTACTGCCAGGCTATGGGAGGTTCCGAGAACACAGAACTGGTGAAAACTCCAAAGTGGGTACTAACACGTAGTGTCCCTATTTGAAAGTTGCTTTTGTGTGTCATTCCTTCTTTCTCTTCCCTCCCGCTCCCTTTATTCATCCCTCTCTCTTTTCTCCTGATCCCTTTATTCATCCCTCTCTCTTTTCTCCTGATCCCTTTATTCATCCCTCTCTCTTTTCTCCTGATCCCTTTATTCATCCCTCTCTCTTTTCTCCTGATCCCTTTATTCATCCCTCTCTCTTTTCTCCTGATCCCTTTATTCATCCCTTTATTCATCCCTCTCCCTCTTTTCTCCTGATCCCTTTATTCATCCCTCTCCCTCTTTTCTCCTGATCCCTTTATTCATCCCTCTCTCTTTTCTCCTGATCCCTTTATTCATCCCTCTCTCTTTTCTCCTGATCCCTTTATTCATCCCTTTATTCATCCCTCTCCCTCTTTTCTCCTGATCCCTTTATTCATCCCTCTCCCTCTTTTCTCCTGATCCCTTTATTCATCCCTCTCTCTTTTCTCCTGATCCCTTTATTCATCCCTCTCCCTCTTTTCTCCCTCAGGGAGTACCTGGCAATGCTCATGCCTCCTGTCGCAGAGGAGAAGATGTAAGTCAAACTTGCATGGTGTGTAATGTATTAAGCCATGTTGTAACATTTCAGGTATGAAACTGATGAGTCCTTGGTGTGTGTGTGTGTGTGTCAGTGTGAGGCCCGTAGGTCCCAGTAACATGCTGTCCATGGCCCAGCTCCGGACGCTGCCACTCGGTGACCAGATCAAGACCCTGATGAAGAACGGTACACTAACCTTGTTACTTTTGCTCCAATAAATCTTTATTTTCCCCAAGGGAAATGTTTTCAAATCAAATGTATTTGTTACATGTGCCGAATGCAACTGGTGTAGACTTAACTGTGAATTTGTTGCTTACGAGCCCATGTCCTCCATCTTATTCTTTCCATAATTTCTCTCTTCCCCTCTAGTTAAGGTGATGCCGTTTGCCAACCTGATGGGTTTGCTGACCCCTGGGACAGACTCCACTGCAGTGCTGCGCTGCATCCAGCAGGTGGCGCTACTGGTGCAGGGCAACTGGGTGGTCAAAAGGTGAGACGAGCAGAGCAGGATTGTGGCGGACCAGGTTCACAGATCCAGATTAAATAGATCCAAAAAAGTCTTCCTTCTGGATTAATTATTCAAGATCTAAATGTGTGATTTCATGAACAAAGATTATGCTTGGATACTTAAAAAAAGAAAGAAAAAGATGAACTATTGTCCCAGAAATATTTCAGGTCATGTCCCTGACAGCAGTTGAACACTCTTTTGTTCCTTCAGTGACGTGCTGTATCCTAAGAACAGCTGTAGTCCCCACAGTGGTGTGCCTGCTGAGGTGCTGTGTCGAGGAAGAGACTTTGTGGTGAGTCACACTGTTTATACCCTTACCATATCTCCGAGCAGATCTTCCTGCACAGGTCCACAGTACAATTGTGCATGTTCATTGACAAGAGGTTCAAATTTCAAGACTTCATGGTGAAATTTAAACAGGAATAAAAATATGTTTTGTGTGTATATATATATATATATGTATATATATGTGTGTGTGTGTTTTATGTTCTTGTTTCTCTTAGATGTGGAGATTCACTCAGGATCGCTCGGTGATGAGGAAGGAGATTGCAGCCATCATCAAGGTAATCATCAACTGTTTTAAACAGTTCACTGCACCAGGGGGTGCTACTAAAGCCACCTGCCGTGTCTCACACCTGGCCAAAGATACCCAATTCAAATACCGCTCTATTTAAAGTATATGGTGTAACACACTTCACAAGTGTTCCTATAAGTCAATCAATCAAATGTATTTATAAAGCCCTTCGTACATCAGCTAATATCTCAAAGTGCTGTACAGAAACCCAGCCTAAAACCCCAAACAGCAAGCAATGCCGGTGTAGAAGCACTGTGGCTAGGAAAAACTCCCTAGAAAGGCCAGAACCTAGGAAGAAACCTGGAGAGGAACCAGGCTATGAGGAGTGGCCAGTCCTCTTCTGGCTGTGCCGGGTGGAGATTATAACAGAACATGGCCAAGATGTTCAAATGTTCATAAATGACCAGCAGGGTCAGATAATAATAATCATAGTGGTTGTCGAGGGTGCAACAGGTCAGCACCTCAGGAGTAATTGTCAGTTGGCTTTTCATAGCCGACCATTGAGAGTATCTCTACCGCTCCTGCTGTCTCTAGAGAGTTGAAAACAGCAGGTCTGGGACAGGTAGCACGTCCGGTGAACAGGTCAGGGTTCCATAGCCACAGGCAGAACAGTTGAAACTGGAGCAGCAGCACGGCCAAGTGGACTGGGGACGGCAAGGAGTCCTCATGCTAGGTAGTCCTGAGGCATCGTCCTAGGGCTCAGGTCCTCAGAGAGAGAGAGAGAGAGAGAGAAAGAAAGAATTGGAGAGCATACTTAAATTCACACAGGACACCGGATAAGACAGGAGAAATACTCCAGATATAACAGACTGACCCTAGCCCCCCAAGACATAAACTACTGCAGCATAAATACTGGAGGGTGAGACAGTAGGGGTCGGGAGACACTGTGGTCCCTTCCGACGAAACCCCCGGACAGGGCCAAACAGGCAGGATATAACTCCACCCGCTTTGCCAAAGCACAGCCCCCACACCACTAGAGGGGTATTTTCAACCACCAACTGAGACAAGGCCGAGTATAGCCCACAAAGATCTCCGCCACCCAGACAGGAAGATCCCGTCAGTGACTCAACCCACTCAAGTTTAAATTTGTCCTGTCTCCCCCCCCCCCCCCCCCAATAAGTTACCTCCAGAGCAGTTGAAGCTGGTGGGAGGAGCTATAGGGGGATGGGCTCATTGTAATGGCTGGAATGGAAATATGGAACGGTATCAAACAAATGGAAACCACGTGTTTGACTTTGTTCAATTTATTCCACTCCACCATTACAATGAGACTGTCTTCCTATAGCTCCTCCCACCAGCCTCCTCTGCTCCAGAGGTTGTTGCTAGCTTTTTGTCCTCCCTGTTATTTCCAGCTCCCCCCGGAGGACGTGAAGGACTTCCTGGAACATATGGCGGTGCCTCGTATCAACCGTGGCTGGGAGTTCCTGTTGCCAAGCGACGGTTCCTTCATCAAGAAGCACCCTGACGTGGCCCAGCGGCAGCACATGCTGTGGATGGGGATACAGAGCAAGTAAGACATGACATACGCAAACACACACACATTATCACTCACTGTTTGCCTTGGTAAGGTAACATGGACAGAGACGGTTGATTTTATGTTTCATGTTTTGTTTGCAGATTGGAGAAGGTCTTCACCTTCTCTAAGGAGGACCTGGTATCCAAAAAGGACCTAGAAACAGGTGTGTGTGCTTATAGCAGCGTCTTTCTGGCATAATGTGTTTTATAATTGTCTCTAGCTAAAAACTGTTTCTCTGTCCTTAACAGAAACTGTGCACGTGAGTGGCGAGCAGCGGCTGAAGGCTGCCCATGAACGTGCACGGCATAACCAGGCCTCTCTAGAGAAGGACCTGAGCGCTCGTCGACAGGGTGGAGCCGATGCGAGTGGCGGAACTGGGGTTCGGGTCAAAGAAGAACCTGTCAGTGAAGACGAACCCATGGACTCGTGCTCATCCGTGCACCCTAATGGTTTGGTTAACGGTTACCCCTCATCCTCTGCTACCTGCCCCGCCTTGAACCCTCATAACGGGCACGGCGGGACCCCCACTCCATCACCGTCCCCTGAGCTGAGGGACTTTGTGTGGAACACGTTCAGGAAGCAGCACGTGCTGACGCTGAGTGAAGTCAAGAGGCTGTTCAACCTCCACCTGGCCTCCCTGCCTCCTGGACACAGCCTGTTCCACTCCATCTCAGACCGCCTGCTACAGGATACTATACTGATGAGCCAATGCAAACAGATACTGGTGCCTGTGAGTATTAGACCCTGTCCCTGCTGCATGACTACCATCCCACCAGGGCTCCCTTGGGTTTTCGGTTTTGAAACTAGCATGATAGGGGGTTTGGGGTCAGTTCCTCTGGAAAACAGACAACCCCCTGTGGTACTGGAGAATTTCAATTAAAGATCGGCCCATTCTTCCACTAGATATCCACAGATAAAGAGCCTCTCCTTGGACTAAAGAGATCAGCTTTTGGCTCCCGGCCAGATTAAACTCAGCCTGCCCGGGTTCTCTTCTCTGCTGCAATGATGGTCTCTTGCTTGCCTCAGGAGTACAGCCATCACCTTTCCTAAACAGAACAACAAACTGTGGTTTTGGTATGTGATCTATCCCTGTAGCAGCACACCGGCTTTACTCCTGAGGGTAGCTGGTAGGAAGTAGAGAGAGAGCAGTGAGGCGATGGAGGGTTGGCCTTATCAGGTTCAGCTCTCTGATTAGAGCCTGATGGCTGTGTGATTGTAGAATCTAACTGTTCAATTATATTACACCCCACCAGACTGCACTGTACCTTAGGTGAAGCCTACATTTTCCTAATGAGGCGTGGTTCTTTAAACTTTGCTCTCATGGTTGTCTTAATGCCATAGTACTCATCAAAGAAGTAGTTGAATGAACATGGTTAGCATTAATACCATGACACTGCTACCTATTGTATACAGGTCTGAGACACTGCTACCTATTGTATACAGGTCTGAGACACTGCTACCTATTGTATACAGGTCTGAGACACTGCTACCTATTGTATACAGGTCTGAGACACTGCTACCTATTGTATACAGGTCTGAGACACTGCTACCTATTGTATACAGGTCTGAGACACTGCTACCTATTGTATACAGGTCTGAGACACTGCTACCTATTGTATACAGGTCTGAGACACTGCTACCTATTGTATACAGGTCTGAGACACTGCTACCTATTGTATTCAGGTCTGAGACACTGCTACCTATTGTATTCAGGTCTGAGACACTGCTACCTATTGTATACAGGTCTGAGACACTGCTACCTATTGTATACAGGTCTGAGACACTGCTACCTATTGTATACAGGTCTGAGACACTGCTACCTATTGTATACAGGTCTGAGACACTGCTACCTATTGTATACAGGTCTGAGACACTGCTACCTATTGTATTCAGGTCTGAGACACTGCTACCTATTGTATACAGGTCTGAGACACTGCTACCTATTGTATACAGGTCTGAGACACTGCTACCTATTGTATTCAGGTCTGAGACACTGCTACCTATTGTGTGGATAAGGAGCAAGTCTCCCTCTGAGTATCAAATCCCCTTTTTCAACCTGGCTTAGGTTCTTATCCCCCTTGCGCTCCTCGGGATGTTGTGGGATTTAGATCCTGGAAGGAGGAATGAGGTAGGGAGGTATGGGGAGGGGTTGGACGGAGGAAACTGTCCACTGTTAAATAGCTTCTATTATTGGCTGAGAGCACAAAGCCTATTACCGTTCCAGGAGGAGTTAACCATTAAGCCCTGTGTAGAATTTGCCTGTACACACACATCTAGGATCAGATCCCACTTCCCAAATACGGACTAAACAATAGTCAGTCAGATGAATGCAAAACTGACTTTGGATCAGCTTCGAGGGGCAACTTTATCCTATCCCAGCAGAGGTTAATGCTTTCTGGGAGTGGAGAGGGTTGAATCAGGGATTTGCTTAATGGTCTTGGGATTAGAGATCCTGTTACATTTACATGTTGGTCATTTAGCAGGTGCTCTTATCAAGAGTAACTTAGTCAGGTTGGCAACACAGCACGCCTGTTTTGTTTTGTTGAGATTGGGAATAACTTAATCCAAAGTGTAGCTTCTTGTAATATAAGGTATCCCGTGTCTGTAGAGCCCAGTGCTATAAGACTCGGGGTCACTGCAGGGATTTCACTCCTGTATTTTCATGTATTTTCATGTATTTTCTCATGTATTTTCATCGGTTTGGTCTCTCTTTTTCCCTGTAGTTTCCAGCCCAGAGCACGGCAGCTGCGGATGAGCAGAAGGTGTTTGTTGTGTGGGAGACAGGAGAGACCTTCGACAAGGTAACAACACCTGGGGTCAGGGTTCTTCTTATAGTCAAGTGTGTAATAATTTAGTTTTCATTTTCACTCATCATTCCACATGCCCACTGCACCCATTGGATCACTTGGAGTGTGTGTGTAACCTGTGTTTTGAAATCATGCAGAAATACTCTGATCACAAGTCTGCCTTTAAAGTGGCTTGCGAAAGTATTCAACCCCTTGGCATTTTTCCTATTTTGTTGCCCTACAACCTGGAATTAAAATGTATTTTTTGGGGTGTTTGTATCATTTGATTTACACAACATGCCTACCACTTTGAAGATGGAAAATATTTTTTTATTGTGAAACAAACAAGAAATAAGACCAACTGAACTTGTTCGCATAACTATTTACCCCCCCCAAAATCAATACTTTGTAGGGCCACCTTTTGCAGCAGTTACAGCTGTAAGTCTCTTGGGGTATGTCTCTAAGCTTGGCACATCTAGCCACTGGGATTTTTGCCCCTTCTTCAAGGCAAAACTGTTCCAACTCCTTCAAGTTTGCTGTATACCAGCGGAATCCATCCATCTTTAAATCATACCACAGATTCTCAACTGGATTGAGGTATGGGCTTTGTCTAGGCCATTCCAAGACATTCAAATATTTCCCCTTAACTTCTTGCGTCGAGCCATCCCGGATCCGGTATCGTGACTACAGCCTCAAGCTCATTACCATAACGCAACGTTAACTATTCATGAAAATCGCAAATGAAATGAAATGAATCTATTTGCTCTCAAGCTTAGCCTTTTGTTAACAACACTGTCATCTCAGATTTTCAAAATATGCTTCTCAACCATTGCAAAACAAGCATTTGTGTAACAGTATTGATAGCTAGCGTAGCATTTAGCGTAGCATTTAGCGTTAGCATTCAGCAGGCAACATTTTCACAAAAACCAGAAAAGCATTCAAATAAAATCATTTACCTTTGAAGAACTTCGGATGTTTTCAATGAGGAGACTCTCAGATAGCAAATGTTCAGTTTTTCCTGAAAGATTATTTGTTTAGGACAAATCGCTCCGTTTTCTGCGTCACGTTTAGCTACGAAAAAAACCTGTATCCAGGATTGTGTAAGTCTATCCGCAAGCTCATTAGCATAACACAACGTTAACTATTCATGAAAATTGCAAATGAAATGAAATTAATCTATTTGCTCTCAAGCTTAGCCTTTTGTTAACAACACTGTCATCTCAGATTTTCAAAAATATGCTTATCAAGCATAGCAAACTAGCATTTGTGTAACAGTACTGATAGCTAGCGTAGCATTTAGCGTTAGCATCAGCAGGAAACATTTTCACAAAAACCAGCAAAAACATTCAAATAAATCATTTACCTTTGAAGAACTTTGGATGTTTTCAATGAGGAGACTCAGTTAGATAGCAAATGTTCAATTTTTCCCGAAATATTTTTTTTACAGGAGAAATCGGTCCGTTTGGTGCGACACGTTTGGCTACCAAAAGAAAACGAAAATTCAGTTATCCAAACGCCAAACTTTTTTCCAAATTAACTCCATAATATCGACTGAAACATGGCAAACGTTGTTTAGAACCAATCCTCAAGGTGTTTTTCACATATCTCTTCAATGATGTATCGTTCCTGGAAGTGTGCTTCTCCCTCTGTATCGCGTGGTAAAATGATTGCCACTGGGAATTACGCACCAACTTAGACAAAGGACACCGGACGGACCCCTGGCAAATGTAGTCTCTTATGGCCAATCTTCCAATGATATGCCTACAAATACGTCACAATGCTGCAGACATCTTGGACGAACGGCAGAGAGCATAAGCTCGTTCACAGCACATTCACAGCCATATAAGGAGACAATAGTAAAACAGAGCTTCAGAAATTCAGCTCATTTCCTGTTTGAGGTTATATCTTGGTTTCGCCTGTAGCATCATTTCTGGGGCACTCACAGATAATATCTTTGCAGTTTTGAAAACGTCAGAGTGTTTTCTTTCCAAAGCTGCCAATTATATGCATAGTCGAGCATCTTTTCGTGACAAAATATTGCGCTTAAAATGGGAACGTTTTTTTTATCCAATAATGACATTAGCGCCCCCATAGGTTGAAGAGGTTAAACCACTCGAGTGTTGGTTTAGCAGTAAGCTTAGGGTCATTGTCCTGCTGGAAGGTGAACCTCCGTCCTAGTCTCAAATCTCTGGAAGACTGAAACAGGTTTCCCTCAAGAATGTCCCTGTATTTAGCACCATCCATCATTCCTTCAATTCTGACCAGTTTCCCAGTCCTTGCCGATGGAAAAACAGCCCCACAGCATGATGCTGCCACCACCATGCTTCATTGTGGGGATGGTGTTCTCTGGGTGACGAGAGGTGTTGGGTTTGCGACAGACAGCATTTTCCTTTATGTCCAATAAGCTCAATTGTAGTCTCATCTGACTAGAGTACCTGCTTCCATATGTTTGGGGAGTCTCCCACATGCCTTTTGGCGAACACCATACTTGTTTGCTTATTTCTTTCTTTAAGCAATGGCTTTTTTCTGGCCACTCTCTCTCTTCCGTAAAGCCCAGCTCTGTGGAGTGTACGACTTAGTGGTTCTATGGACAGATACTCCAATCTCCACTTTGGAGCTTTGCAGCTCCTTCGGGGTTGTCTTTGGTCTCTTATTTTATTTTTTTATTTTTTTGCATTTTCCAATTAAGAACATTCAAAACAAAAATGAAAAGATGGTGACAGTAACAGATGAACATAATATTTGTATTTTTTTTTAAAATATATATATATATATATATATATATATACAAAACTATAAGTCATATTTTTTATTTTTTATTAAACAAATAATGAGACATTGCATCATATCTTTGGTGTCTCTGATTAATGCCCTCCTTGTCTGGTCCGTGAGTTTTGGTGGGCGGCCATCTCTTGGCAGGTTTGTTGTGGTGCCATATTCTTTCCATGTTTTAATAATGGATTTAATGGTGCTCCGTGGGATGTTTAAAAGTTTCTGATATTTTTTTATAACCGAACCCTGATCTGTACTCTACAACTTTGTCCCTGACCTGTTTGGAGAGCTCCTTGGTCTTCATGGTGTCGCTTGCTTAGTTGTGTTGCAGACTCTGGGGCCCTGTCAGAACAGGTGTGTATATTTAGAGATCATGTGACACTTAGATTGCACACAGGTGGACTTTATTTAACTAATAATGTGACTTCTGAAGGTAATTGTTTGCACCAGATCTTATTATGGGCTTCATAGCAAAGGGGGTGAATACATGTGCACACACCACTTTTGTTTTTAATTATTACATTTTTTTTTTAACAAATAACCCTTTTCACTTCACCAATTGGGACTATTTTGTGTATGTCCGGGTTAGGGTTTGGCCGGGGTACGCGGTCATTGTAAATAAGAATTTGTTCTTAACTGACTTGCCTAGTTAAAGGTTCATTTAAAAATAAAAATAAAGTAACTTAAAAAATAATAATAATAAATAGGAAAACGCCAAGGGGATGAATACTTTTGCAGGGCACTGTGTGCCCTCCCTTATTTAGTTTCAGAAATGTGGATGTGTTTGAGCTCCCTTTTAATTTTTCTGCCCCTACATTTTAAAAGATCTTCATATTGTTGTCCCCCCCCCAGCACCGTCAGGTCCTGTATGAGATCTTCATGAAAAACTACCGGGTAAGGAGGAACGTGATCCAGACCAGGCTGACGCAGGAGCTGGGAGACCAGACTACCAAGGCCGACATGGACCGCCTGCTCAAGGTACGACTGGCCTCAGAACAAAGTGTAGAACAGACTGCTGAACAGTATCTAGAACTGGCTTTAGAATAGGTTCTGGAACCATCTTCAGAACGGGTTCTGGAATCTGCTCTAGAGCTGGCATTGAGTAGCTGAGTGGGCTGTAGGAACACCATTTAAAACTGTCTGAAGAATCAGATGTGGTAATGTTAACCTGTCTGTTTGGTCCTGGCTTGTTAGGAGTGCTGTGTGAGCTTAGGAGGGATGTGGTACCTCAAGGGTACCCTACAGTCCTGACAACATTGAGGACACGCCCCTGTGGCCACCATCACCCAACCAAACCCACTCCCCCAGAGCCTAGTGGGAGGGCTCTGTACGGGGAGGCAGGGCAGGCAGACGCACGAACCAATCGCAGCCCTCCTGCCCCCAGCTCTCAGGACCTGGATTGGAGGACTGAGACGTCCATCATCTGCTCCTGTCAGAACATAATGCTTGTTGTTATTGCAGCTGAATAAGTCACTTGAGCATGGTCCAAATGGAGGCGGCCTGGTGGACAGAAGACCTTCCATATTCACAAGGGCAGGAGCACAGATGTGTGTATTCGAGTGAGACAATACTGAAAAACTAGATTTACTATGCTATTATTTCCCAATCTGTACTTTAGTACCCTAAGAACAGCTCATTGTGCTCTAGTCCAGAACAGGTCAACTTGATTCAACTAATGTGGGTGGGCTGGTTAAGGGCTGAGCACAAATGTGCAGTCCTGGAGGTACTCGAAGAATTGATTAGGGAACACTGTACTATGCCATTGAGAACTAGACTATATTTTGAATTCATAAAGTGACGCTTTATTTTTGTTTTTGAATTAAATTTATTTTACCAGACTGAGGTTGGTGTTCGTCTAAGGAGTTCAGTTTAGTCCTGTAGTTTTATCCTGACGGTGGCCTTTGGGGGGGGAAAAGAAACACATTTGAGTCCTTTTACCATTCAGTTTAAGGCCTTAACTAGGGTATCACATTGCTAGTTTGAGTTGAGCTTTTTCTACTTTTGTTCCTCTTTTCTTGAAGGGAGGAATGATAACTTTGGTTTGATATTCACTCCACCCTCTGTCACTGATAAAGGCCATACAGAGCAGGACAACACCGCATCGTGTTGAAGGTTATTTAACAGCTTGTGTTACACAGCTATCAATCAATAGCTGGATCAACCTATATAGCTACAGGCACTTTAAACTACTGTTGTGAGTGAACTAAAAGCAGGGGTTTGCTGAGGTGAATCACAATACAGGAGTGAATTGATGTTGAAGTGATCACAATCATTTAAAACCTGAGGTTTTTTGTGCAAATCCTTAACTGTTAACCCAAAGTTTTACCACAAGTTGGAGGTGAATTTTACTTTCACATGTTCATTTTATATTTGATACAGTTAAACTAGACAGTCAGCGCGGGTAAGGCCTGTTTCGAGTTGCAGAGAAGCACTTGGAAGTGGAACCTCATGGAAAATGTGAATAAAAACTATTGAATGATTGGTTTGCGGTTATTGAATGTCTGGGAGATGAATTAATTTAAAGTTTTGTTGAATTCAAAGGATGCTAATACAATAAAAGTTCAAATATTGTTGGACATAGTTTCAGGCTGTGGAATGTTGTCCCACTCTTCAATGGAGTGAAGTTGCTGGATGTTCCAGGAATTGTGAACAGATCCTTGTGACATGGGGCCTGTTTCAGCATGCATTATCATGCTGAAACATGAGGTGATGGTGGCGGATGAATGGCACGACAATGGTCCTCAGGATCTCGTGACGGTATCTCTGAATTAAAATTGTGTTCATTGTCCGTAGCTAATGCCTGCCCATACCATAACCCCACCGCCACCATGGGGCACTCTGTTCACAATGTTGACATCAGCAAACTGTTCCCCCACATGAAGCCATCTGCCCAGTACAGTTAAAACCGAGATTCATCCGTGAAGAGCACACTTCTCCAGCGTGCCATCGAAGGTGAGTATATGCCCACTGAAGTAGGTTACGACGCTGAACTGCAGTCAGGTCACGCCCCTGGTGAGGATGACAAGCACGCAGATGAGCTTCCCTGATGTTTTTTGACAGTTTCTGCAGAAATGTTTTGGTTGTGCAAACCCACAGTTTCATCATTTGTCTATGTGGCTGGTCTCAGACGATCTCGCAGGTGAAGAATCTGGAAGTGGAGGTCCTGGGCTGGCGTGGTTACACGTAGTGTGCTGTTGTGAGGCCAGTTGTACGTACTGCCAAATTCTCTACAACGAAATTGGAAGCGGCTTATGGTACAAAATTAACATTAAATTCTATGGCAACAGCTCTGGTAAAAAATTAACATTAAATTCTATGGCAACAGCTCTGGCAGACATTCCTACAGTCAGGGTGCCAATTACACACTTTACATCTGTGGTGTTGTGACAACTGCACATTTTAGTGTGCCCTTTCATTGTCCCCAGCGCAAGGTGCACCTGTGTAATGATCATGCTGTTTAATCCGCTTCTTGACATCACACACCGGTCAGGGGAATAGATTATCTTGGCAAAGGAGAAATGCTCATTAACAGGAATGTATACAAATGTGTGCACAAAATGAGAGAAACTTTTTGTGCCTATGGAATCTTTTATTTCAGCTCATGAATCATGGGACCAACCATTTACATGTTCCGTTTATATTTTTGTTCAGTGTAGTATAAAGTATGAGCTGGCGCATACATAGTCAGCACCTCTACACAAAATAATTTTCTCTTAACTGTGAATAAACTGTAAGCTATAAAAAGTTGCACACTCCATATATAACCTCCCAGTAATTTATTGGGTAAAATAAAAACAATGTTTCGGCATCACTGCCTTCAGGTTCACCGAAACGTCAATGACGTTGGTGGGTTTTTTTTACCCAATAAATTACTGTTGAGGGAATATATATGGAGTGTGCTACTCTGTTTTTATAGCTTATAGCTGTGTTGTATAACAGGCCGAATTAGACCCAAAAACCTTTTTCTGACAGATGCTTTTGTTGAAAAGAGCCATTTGGTATTTCATGAAGACAATCAGTGCAACCATCTCTGAAGCATTCCACAACTTTCTGGCCATACAATGTCCAGGATTTTCAGGTGAATATATTTTATCAATGATCTCAAGAGGACTTTATTTGGACATCAGTTATTTTTGGTGGTTATTTTGTATTGCTCAATGAAGATTACAATCATGGAAAACCTGTTCTGGCTGATTTGTCACAAACACACAAGTGGGTGAACTTATGTCAGGATTACATGCCCGTTGATGTACAGATATTGATGTGACCTGAGACACGTGTTTTAATGAGAAACGGCATAGACAAACAGGACATCAGAGGGAAACAGGATCTTACACGGGTGATCAGTTATTCACTGAACCACCCGTGTTACAAATGGAGAGACCACAGCACCTCTCATCTACCATTCTGTCTTTCTGTGGTCAGTTCCATTTTTAGACCTACACGATTAAAGACCTTTGACCTAAATAAAGTTGACACTGGTCTAAGATCATTTTTTGGGGGGTTCAGAGGTGAGTCCGCGGGACAGGAGAGGTGCCGTGGCAGCCCCCAGTTTATACTGGGGGCTGCAGGGTAGCCTAGTGGTTAGAGCGTTGGACTAGTAACCGGAAGGTTGCGAGTTCAAACCCCCGAGCTGACAAGGTACAAATCTGTCATTCTGCCCCTGAACAGGCAGTTAACCCACTGTTCCCAGGCTGTCATTGAAAATAAGAATGTGTTCTCAACTGACTTGCCTGGTTAAATAAAGGTCAAATAAGAAATAAATACTCTGATGGATAAAAAGCATTATGTAATGTAAACCAATGTGCACAAGCCTTATCAACAACCTGTGCCAGCCAAAGTATTTTTAAATACAGTTTCTAATCTTCACTCAAAGATCAAATGTGTGATGGAGTTTTACACCATAAGGATTGAGAGTCCAACTCAATGATGGTTGTTGTTCTGACAAACCCAGTTTTAATATTAATTCAAGATATGGCAAACTACAGCAAAGGCAATATAAAACAGAAGTTAATCATCTACAGAATAGCATTAATCATAAACATTGCACATTATTTAGATTTAAGTTACAGGGAATAATAACTGCTTCAATAGCACTTTATATACACCAAAGTGTCTAGCTATGTGAGAAGCCATGTTCCACACAAGGACGTATTAACAACAGGAAAGCATGTGAAACCTGTGAAGACTTAAGGGTGTTCCAAGACACTAAAGGTTGTTTCGCCTGGAGCACAGGGACACAGAGGAGCCATCCCAAAGAGTAAATACTGGGTAGAGAGGCTCAGCGAATGTGGTACGGAAGATGTACAGGTGGGTCAATCCAGCAGAGACAACTCTGTAGAAGGACAGAGTGCCAGCTAGCCAGTCAAGATACACCCCTACTCTTTTAGAGAGAGAGGAGGGGACATGTATGCCAGTGTTCTCATCGCCATGGCAGTCAATGTAGTTGTAATGAGAGCAGTTCAGTCTCCAGGACTTGGCATTGCATCCATGCCAGTTGTCATCAAACTTGTCTTTTCTATTGATTCCTTTGTATGCCACTCCTATACTGACCCATTCCCCACTCCAGTCTGCCTCCCAGTAGCATCTCCCAAACAAACCCTCTCTACACAGCACTTGTTTTGAGTGGTCAAATCTTTCAGGATGGTTAGGATATGGCTTCTCCTCCCTCACCCGTGTCAACTTTCTGTTCCCTTCAGACAGCAAGAGCAGTCTGTGTGCTGTGTTCGGCTCCAGTGTGAGCTCACAGTGATCTGATTGAAAATATGAAATTGGTTTAGAAAAAAAAACACCATTCAGAGAACGTCTATCAGTTTTTCCACTCAAACCTGCACTGAATGTTAACTCTAATATGTATCGTTTTCCACAAGAGAAAAAAAAACTTGTAAAATATGTTATTTTTCTGATATTCAACCAAATTGGTTCTCAGTTTGTACTATTGTTTTGCTGACTTCACAGCCATAATGTCCACATCGAAGTTGAGCATGCTCTCTTCAGCAATGTCCATTCTGTTGAAAAATAGACAATGATTTATTGGCACATGCAACCGGTAGGGGAAATATATTATGTTACAAAAATTGAATTCATTCACCCAACCACATTCATTTTTACTTTAGTTTTTCCAGTTTACAGCATGGATCATCCAGTAAAGCTGAGAACAGATTTACTCCTGAGTCTCCTGGGTAATTGAAGCTCAGGTCCAGCTCTCTTAGTTGCAAGACGTCAGTTAGAGCGTATCTTACATCCCATGTGTACTGACCTCAGAGTCTTCAGTTGACAGTGTATATTTTCCAGTCCAGCAGAGAGCAGCTTAACTCCTGAGTCCTGCAGGTCATTGTGACTCAGGTCCAGCTCTCTCAGGTGTGAGGAGTTTGAGCTGAGAGCTGAGGCCAACGCTTCACAGCATCTCTCTGTGATGTAGCATTGATTCAGCCTAAAATACAAAATAGTTGATGGAATGTTTTTCACTGTTAAACTGACCATGATATTGTAAAAATAATGATCTATCCCAGAACTGAATGAATATTGACTGTAGTATCTGTAGTTTACAGTGTGGATTCCCAAGTCCGACACAAAGCAGCTTCACTCCTGAATCCAGCAGGTTATTGTGACTCAGGTCCAGCTCTCTCAGGTGAGGAGTTTGAGTTGAGGTCAACTCTTCACAGCATCTCTTACACTGATTCAGCCTAAAATACAAAATAGTGTAGAACAACAAACACATTGGGTTACTCAATCTGAGCAAGTATCATTTCATATTCTGTGATTTTGATCTGGTATTACAGAGCTTTTTCTGGATGCTTGGAGTACTGGCAGCAGCCTTAGAAGACCCTCCTCTGATGTGGAGTATTTCCTCAGGTCAAACACATCTAGCTCCCCTTCTGAAGACAGCAACACAAACAACAGAGCTGACCACTGTGCAGGTGAGAGTTTGCCTTCTGAGAGACTTCCTGATCTCAGGTAGCATTGGATCTCTTCCTCTAGAGAATAGTCATTCAGCTCATTTAGACAGTGGAACAGATTGATGCACCTATCTGGAGAGAGATTCTTTCTGATCTTCTCTTTGATGTACTTGACTGTTCCCTCCATGCTGGTTGAGCTGCTTCCTGATTCTGTCAGTAGACCGTGTAGGATAGTCTGATTAGACTCCAGCGAGAGGCCAAGAAGGAAGCGGAGGAATAGGTCCATATCTCCATTCTCACTCTGTAAGGCCTGATCAATTGCACTCCGGTGTAAGTCGGTCAAAGTTTTGTGTCCAAATGATGATTTTCTGAGTTTACTGGATTAGGATCTCTGTTGGACCAGTGGACTTTTGTCGCCATTCTTGAAAGTGAGAAACACATACAAAGCAGCAAGCAACTCCTGGATGCTCAAATGCAGAAAGCAGTACACCTTCCCCTGGTACAGTCCAAACTCCTCTCTGAAGATCTGTGTGCACAATCCTGAGTAGATTGATGCTTCTCTGTTATCAATTCCACACTCATTTAGATCTTCCTCGTAGAATATTAGATTACATTTCTCTAGTTGCTGGAATGCCAGTTTTCCCAGCGACAGAATGCTCTCCCTCATCCACAGAGGATCTCCACTTCGCTCTCCAACGTACTTCTGATTCCACTGTTTGGTCTGAAAAATCAGGAAGTGCGTGCACATTTGAGTCAGAGTTTTGGGGATGTCGGCACTCACTGCTTCATCCAAAATTCTCTCTATAACTGTGGCAGAGATCCAACATAACACTGGTATGTGGCACATGATAAAAAGGTTCCTTGATGACTTCATGTGTGTGATGACTCTATTGGCCAGGTTCTCATCATTGATTCTCTTCTGGAAGTACTCCTCCTTCTGAGGGTTGTTGAATCCTCATACCTCTGTCAGCAGGTCAATATACTGAGAATGGATCTGATTGGCTGCTACAGGTCGGGAGGTTATCCAGATAAGAGCAAAAGGAAGCAGATTCCCCTTGATGAGGTTTTGTAAGCAGCACGTCTACCGAAGTGGACTCTGTGACGTCACAACACCTCTTATTGTTCTAGAAGTCTAGAAGAAGTCTGCACTCATTCAGACCATCAAAGACAAACAAAACGTTGCACTTGTCATAGTCAGAGGAATCAACGTTTTTCATCCCCATGATAAAATGACCAAGAAGCTCATTCAAACTGTGCTTGTTTCCTTTCATCAAATTCAGCTCCCGAAAAGGGAACAGGAATACTAACTGGATGTCTTTATTTGATTTTCCTTCAGCCCAGTCCAGAATGAACTTCTGCACAGAGACTGTTTTTCCAATGCCAGCTACTCCCTTGGTCATCACACTTATGATTGGTGTGTCTTGTCCGGGTAACGATTTAAAGATGTTGTTGTATTTGATTGGTGACTCTTCTTGTGTTGCTGGATGTTGTCTCGATCTGTCTCACTTCATGTTCACTGTTGACCTCTCCACTTTCACCCTCTGTGAATTAGAGGTCTGTAGATCTGGTTGAGACGTCTTGTTGGATTTCCTTGGTCCCCAATTCGCTCAAATACATGTTCAAACTTCTTCTTCGAGGTAGATTTGAGTTTCTCGCCAGACCATAGCAAGCTCATCTGAATAACCAAACAAGTCATAAAACATTTAGGCTACATGTCAAAATATATTTTATATGGTGGTTAAGGCTGCCCCAATCACAGATGTATAGCGACTGTTAGTAACTCTTCTCATCTGTGGAACCATATGGACAAGGTCAGGTGTTCCCAAACTGGTTTGTACCAGGGACACCCTCATAATATCCGAACACAACTCCTACTTTAGCGTGAGATAAAAAGCAGTTTTACTATGACTTCTGCGGTGCACGTCCGGACATATCAAGTCTTGTCAAATGTTGCCGTTTTAAAGCCAATTTCCTGAAATTGTATTCATTTGCCTTGGGGAAGAGAACATTTTGCAGTTTTAAACCTAATTTCTTGTAATTCTAAACATTTTGACATGGGGCAGAAAAAAATAATTGTTCAAAATAACCTTTTGTGTGATTACAAGAAAAGTGTTGTGTATGGAGTACTGTGGATATCATTATCCCATGAGCCAGGCTTATGTTGTGCATGTACACTGCTTTGGAATATATTCAGACCCCTTGACTTTTTAAACATTTTGTTATGTTACAGCCTTATTCTAAAATGGATTAATTACACATATTACCCCATTATGAAAAAGCGAAAAAAGGTTGTTTTATTTTAGAAATGTTTGCTAATTTATTACAAATGAAAAACACTAATATTTTAATTATATAAATACTCAGACCCTTTGCTATTAAACTCGAAATTGACCTCAGGTGCATCCTGTTTCCATTGATCATCCTTGAGATGTTTCTACAACTTGATTGGTGTGGTAAATTCAATTGATTGGATATGATTTGGAAAAGCACACACCTGTCTATATAAGGTCCCACAGTGGACAGTGCATGTCAGGCCAAAAACAATGCCATGAGGTCGAAGGAATTGTCCGTAGAGCTCCGGGACAGGATTGTGTTGAGGCAAAGATCTGGGGAAGGGTAGCAAAACATGTCTGCAGCATTGAAGGTCCCCAAGAACATAGTGGCCTCCATCATTGTTAAATGGAAGAAGTTTAGAACCCCCAAAACTCTTCCTAGACCTCGCGGCCCGGCAAAACTGAGCAATCGGGGGAGAAGGGCCTTGGTCAGGGAGGTAGCCAAGAACCTGATGGTCACTCTGACAGAGCTCCAGAGTTCCTCTATTGAGATGGTAGAACCTTCCAAAAGGACAACCATCTCTGCAGCACTCCACCAATCAGGCATTTATGGTAGAGTGGCCAGACGGAAGCCACTCCTCAGTAAAAGACACATGACAGCAGCTTGGAGTTTCCCAAAAGGCACCTATAAAGGACTCTCAGACCATGAGAAACAGATTCTCTGGTCTGATGAAACCAAGATTGAACTCTTTGGCCTGAATGCTAAGCGTCACTTCTGGAAGAAACCTGGCACTGGGATGTTTTTCAGCGGCAGGGACTGGGAGACTAGTCAGGATCGAGGGAAAGATGAATGGAGCAAAGTGCAGAGAGATCCTTTATGAAAACCTGCTCCAGAGTGCTCAGGACCTCAGACTGGGAAGAAGGTTCACCTTCCAACAAGACAACAACCCTAAGCACACAGCCAAGACAACGCAGGAGTGGCTTCGGGGCAAATCTCTGCGTGTCCTTGAGTGGCCCAGCCAGAGATTGAACTCGATCGAACATCTCTGGAAAGACCTGAAAATAGCTGAGCAGCGATGCTTGTCATCAGACCTGACAGAGCTTTAGAGGATCTGCAGAGAAGAATGGGAGAATCTCCCCAAATACAGGTGTGTCAAGCTTGTAACGGCATACCCAATAAGACTCACGACTGTAATCGCTGCCAAATGTGCTTCAACAAAGTACTGAGTAAAGGGTCTGAATAACTATGGAAATGTGATATTTCAGTTTTTTTATGTGTAATACATTTGCAAACATTTCTAAAAACCTGTTTTTGCTTTGTCATTATGGGGTATTGTGTATAGATTGATGAACCCACTGATGCCAACTACTTTAATGATTGGCAAGGTTAGCTCACTTAGGCATAACATGCCAAAAACACATTCTGAACCCACACAACCATGCAAAACTGACCACATTATGAAAGACAAGTATTGTCATTTAGAATTCAGGAAAGTGAGTGTGGAAGAGGTGAAACATTTATTGTTGTCTATCAACAATAACAAGCCACCTGGGTTTGACAACTTGGATGGAAAATGACTGAGGATGATAGCAGATGATATTGTCACTCCTATTTGCCATCTCTTTAATCTAAGTTTACAGGAAAGTTTGTGCCCTCAGGCCTAAAAGGAAGCAAAAGTCATTCTTCTACCCAAGAATAGCAAAGCACCCTTTACTGTCTTGAACAGCTGACCAATCAGCCTGTTACCAACCCTTAGTAAACTGTGGAAAAAAATGTGTTTGACCAAATGCAATGTTTTTTCACAGTAAACAAATTAACAGATTTTCAGCATGCTTATAGGGAAGGGCATTCAACATGTACATCAACATGTACAGCACTTACACAAATGACTGATTGCCTGAGAAAAATGTATAATAAAAAGATTGTGGAAGCTATTGTGTTTGACTTCAGTGTAGATTTTGGGATTATTGATCATAATCTGCTGCTGGAAAAATGTATGTGTTATGGCTTTACATCCCCTGCGATATTGTGGATTGAGAGTTACAGAGGGTATTCTTTAATGGAAGACTCTCCAACATAATCCAGGTAGAGTCAGGCATTCCCCAGGGCAGATGTCTAAGCCCCTTACTTTTTTCAATTTTTTACTAATGACCTGCCACTGGCTTTGAGTAAAGCCTGTGTGTCTATGTATGCTGATGACTCAACACTATACATGTCAGCTACCACAGCAAGTGAAATCACTGCAACACCTAACAAAGAGCTGCAGTCAGTTTCAGAATGGGTGGCAAGATTTACACTGAAGAAAAATATAAATGCAGCATGTAAAGTGTTGGTCCCATGTTTCATGAGCTGAAATAAAATATTCCAGAAATGTTCCATATGCACAAAAAGCTTATTTCTCTCAAATTTTGCATATATATATATAGATGCATATCTATATTCCCAGTCATGTGAAATCCATAGATTAGGGCCCAATGAATTGATTTGACTGATTTCCTTATATGAACTGTCACTCAGTAAAATCTTTTAAATTGTTACATATTAAGTTTATATTTTTGTTCAGCATAGTTGGTCCTAATTGGTCAGATGCAACAGTAGCGAAGATGGGGAAAGGTTTGTCCATAATAAAGCGCTACTCTGCCTTCTTAATAACGCTAGCAACAAGGCAGGTCCTAAAGCCCTTAGTTTGGTCGTACCTGGACTACTGTCCAATCGTGGGGTCAGGTACCACAAAGAGGGATTTAGGAAAATTCCAATTGGCCCAGAACAGGGCAGCACGGCTGGCTCTAAAATGTACAGGGAGAGCTAAAATTATCAATCTCTCCTGGCTCAAAGTAGAGGAGAGACTGACTTCATCACTACTTGTATTTGTGAGAGGTTTTGATATGTTGAATGCACCGAGCTGTCTGTTTAAACTGCTAAATCACAGCTCAGACACCCAGGCATACCCCACAAGACATTCCACCAGAGGTCTCTTCACTGTCCAAGTCCAGAACAGACTATGGGAGGTGCACAGTGCTACATAGAGCCATGACTACACGGAACTCTATTCCACATAAGTAACTAATGCAAGCAGTAAAATCATTAAAAAATATATTTTTAAAATTATGGAAGAGTGGGACTGAAACAACACAAACATAGGCACAGACACATGCATATAAACACATGAAAACATATGCACTATACACACATGTACACATGGATTTTGTGTTGTAAATATGTGGTGGTAGAGTAACATTAGTGGCCTGAGGGAACACACTTAATGTGTTGTGAAATCGGTTGTGAATGTATTGTAATGTTTTTAAATTGTGTAACTGCCTTAGTTTTATTGGACCCCAGGAAGAGTAGTTGGGAATCCATAATAAATACAAATACAACCCCTCTGAATCAGAGGTGCTGCCTTAATCTACGTTCACGTCATCGGCGCCATAGGAGCCGTTGTTGGGGGTTAACTGCCCTACTCAAGGGAAGAATGGCAGATGCATCAGATTTTTTGAGAGGATCTAGCCTCCGACCAACAAAGACTTGAATTGTTATGTTTCTCCAGCGAATCAGCCAGCTCCTTCTGGTTCATGTTCCTCAGAACGTGCAGTGTGGTCTTCAGAGCCCCTTCTCTGGCACTGCTCTCCTGCTTCTCATTCTCAGTATGTTTATCTGTGTAATCTTTACAAAGAATCCTCTGGAACCTCTTCAATTCATTCTTCACAAAAGAGATGACATTGCATTCAAGCAATTGCAACAAACAATTCAAAATGACATAAGAGTACTAAGTCAAAACAGTCTTGGAGGTAAGAATCAAGGTTTCGAAGCCATTTTCCAGCACGAGCAAATTAAGACAACCCACCTTAAATATTGAGAACAGGTCCATGTCATGACTTGGGGCAGACTGACCATTTGGAATTTATGACTGACTTCTCATATTGGTCTCTGGGTACTCTGTGTAGGAACAAGGCAAGTACCGTCGCTAAGCTTTTTTATATCTGGAAATCGCACTCAGATTTCTTAAAATGACAACAATACTTTTTACTCTTGTTTTGGAGGAAAGTCTCCAGTCCGGAATTCTACAGGCTCTCTCTTTGACTGGTCACTCTTCATGGATATACCACTGGGTACAGGGGAGTCTGGTCTCTCCTGCTGGACCCTGTTAACCACCAGAAAATACATTTTCAATCAGGAGACAGTAGACTTACTTTTTAAATGGGTCTGTGTTAGTATGTCAACATTTTGAGAGACAACCTGGTCCTGAAGCACTTACCTTTGGTTAGTTTGAAAAGGTCCTTCTCTGAATTCTATAGGTTCTCTAATGGACTGGTTACTCTTCATGGACACACAGCTAGGTACAGGGGAGTTGGATTGATCCCTGTCAAAAGCATAATATTGACATCTGTTCAGCAATCAAGCTACAAAATATAAATTAAATAAAAACGAGAAAATACAGGCTATTCAAATGTTTCCAAACCAAACTAGTTACCTATTTTTAGGAGTGAATGGTCCCTGTCTAATCTCTATAGGTTCTCTCTATAGGTTCCCTCTTCATGGACACACAGCTGGGTACAGGTGAGTCTGGTCTCTCTGGTTAGATTTTGCTTTGATACAATATAGAAACACTATTGATCACAAATGTATTTCCCATGATGATAAATAGTGAAGGATATGGTACTTGGGGATGTTATCAATACATAGAAAACATGCTATAAACTCAATTGAATCCAGCACAATCAAAAAACACTCCTCTCACCCCATGTGTTCATCAGAGTTGTTCTCCCCAGAAATACTCATTTTGGAGGCAGGGTTTCTCTCCTCTCCTCCCCCAGAGAGACTCCTGCTATTACCAGCCTACAGTAAGCACATGAGTACAAACATGAAGACTTAAAAGTGAATGAATAGTTTACCAGAAAGTTAACCTGCAGACATTTCACTCCTTCAGCAAAAAGTGACACTGAAGTTTGCCATTTGTTTCTTTGCACCATATTTGCTTATCAAATATGGTGCAAATGGGGTGGCAGGTAGCCTATTGGTTAGAGCGTTGGGCCAGTAACTGAAAGGTTGCTAGATCGAATCCCTGAGCTGACAATGTAAAAATATGTCGTTCTGCACCTGAACAAGGCAGTTAACCCACTGTTCCTAGGCTGTCATTGTAAATAAGAATTTGTTCTTAACAGACTTGCCTAGTTAAATAAAGGGAAAATAATAATAAATTCAAGCAGTTGATTTCTCAGTGAGAGACCGTATCTTGTTTGTCAACATTCCATTCAGTGCCATCATTAGTAAGCATTAAAAAAAAACAGAGGACACCATGAGGAAATGCCTTTGTATTACTGTAAGTCTAGTTTCCTTGAATTGACTTTGAACCCCATCCCCCACTCTCAAGAAGACATATTACCATATTGATGTACTGGTAGAAATCTAAGTACAAATTCATAATAGCATTTTTAGACAGAGGGTGATTGCTTTGTGTGGTTGTTTGTAGGCCTATGCTATCAAACAATGTACTAAATCTCCAGATTCTTGTCTTACTTGGCATTTACATTAAGACTTACATTAAGATTTACATTAAGACTAGCCTGACCTTTAACCCTTGTATAAGGTGCCTAACCTGTGAATCAGTCACTAATATATAGACAAAAACACACATACAAACAAAAACGTCTCCCACCCTGCTGTGTTCTCCATTATGTCCCTGTCACAAAGTGAGAATTATGTCCGGTCTTGTGATGATGATGCTCCATCCTGTATGAACCGCTTTGTTCAGATTACATAGATAATAATAGCTACCACCTTGACAAACCACATGACATTGCAGTTATAATAATGGACCAATAGAGACACGGAATCCTCTGAGTTTGCATTTATCACAAAGATTATACATGTACTGTATGTATTTACAGTACCACTCAAAAGTTTGGACACACCTACTCATTCAAGTGTTTTTCTTTATTTGTACTATTTTCTACATTGTAGAATAATAGTGAAGACATCAAAACTATGAAATAACACATATGGAATCATGTGGTAACCAAAAAGTGTTCAATAAATCGAAATATGTTTTGGATTCTTCAAAGTAGCCATCCTTTGCCTTGATGACAGCTTCACACACTCTTGGCATTCTCTCAACCAGCTTCATGAGGAATGCTTTTCCAACAGGAAGTTCCCACATGCTGAGCACTTGCTGGCTGTTTTTCCTTCACTCTGCAGTCCAACTCATCCCAAACCATCTCAATTGGGTTGAGGTTGGGTGATTGTGGAGGCCAGGTCATCTGATGTAGCACTCCATCACTCTCCTTGGTCAAATAGCCCTTACACAGCCTGGAGGTGTGTTGGGTCATTGTCCAGTTGAAAAACAAAATGATCATCCCACAAAACACAAACCAGATGGGAAGGTGAATCGCTGCAGAATGCTGTGTTGGCCATGCTGGTTAAGTGTGCCTTGAATTCTAAATAAATCACTGACAGTGTCACCAGCAAAGCACCCCCACAACATCACACCTCCTCCTCCTCCTCCTCCATGCTTCATGGTGCGAACCACACATGCAGAGATCATCCTTTCACTTTCGGTAGTCTGTGTCTCACAAAGACATGTAGGTTGGAACCAAAAATCTCAAATTTGGCCTCATCAGACCAAAAGACAGATTTACACTGGTTTAATGTCCATTGCCCATGTTTCTTGGCCCAAGCAAGTATCTTCTTATTGGTGTCCTTTAGTTGTTTCTTTGCAGCAATTTGACCATGGCCTGATTCACACAGTCTCCTCTGAACAGTTCATGTTGAGATGTGTCTGTTACTTGAATTCGGTAAAGCATATATTTGGGCTGCAATCAGAGGTGCAGTTAACTGTTATGAATTTATCCCCTGGGTCTTCCTTTCCTGTGGCGGTCCTCATGAGAGCCAGTTTCATCATAGCGCTCGATGGTTTTTGCGACTGCACTTGAACTTAAGTTCTTGTAGTTTTACGCATTGACTGACTTAATGTAATGATGGACTCATTTCTCTTTGCTTATTTGAGTTGTTCTTGTCATAATATGGACTTGATCTTTTACCAAATAGGGCTATCTTCTGTATACCACCCCTCCCTTATCACAAGACAACTGATTGGCTCAAACGCATTAAGAAGGAAAGAAATTCCACAAATGAACAAGGCATACCTGTTAATTGGAACGCATTCCAGGTGACTGCCTCATGAAGCTGGTTGAGAGAATACCAAGAGAGTGCAAAGCCGTCATCAAGGCAAAGGGTGAAGAATCTCAAATATAAGTTGATTTGTTTAACACTTTTGGTTACTACATTATTCTGTGTTATTTCGTAGTTTTGATGTCTTCACTATTATGCTATACTGTAAAAAAACAAAAAAACAAATGCAAATAAAGAAAAACCCTTGAATGAGTAGGTGTGTCCAAACTTAAGTGGTACTGTATCTAATACATTGAACAGGAGTTACTAACAGCACTTCTTATACAGTGGCTAACTACATAAAGTGTCAGCAAATAACATCCCTGTGCTAGTCTAAAGTGCATCTCATTACAATGTGATTTTACAGTGATGTCAACGAAGGGGGTGTTTATCATGATACATTAGGATAGCATGAGTTAGGCAGCAAAAACAATTAACCGGACCATCTGACAAACCATCGGAAAAATACTTAGTTCATGAAATGTCAACATTGTATTTGGAAAGCACAGTAATATCATAGCACATATCTGAGTTCTGGTATAGCCTCATTAGATTATATTGCTAACTACTACATCAATCATGTACATACAACTCAGTCTTCATACCCAAATACTTGGGTTTTTACATTTTAGGATCATGCTAACTTTTTTGAAGACATACAGTACAAATCTGAGATGTAAATTCACATCATTTGTCTTTACTCATCACCAAGAGTAAGAAACAGTGGCGTTTGAGGCACAACGATGATAAAGTTACCGTTTTGACCATCAGACTCAGACATCGTCACTTTAAAAGGATATGTAGCTTTTGATTGAACAGTGCATAGAGGTACCATGGAAAAGCACTAGTCCACAGAAAGTTTCCAGAGGTTCCTGAGAGTAGAAGAACATTGCCCCTAGACGCTAATCTAAGGGCAACATGGCTCAGGTAGGGCAGGTTGATTGAGGCAGAATGATGTAGACTGAATGTTAGGCACTGTTTGTTCCATGCAAAAGAGCTGGTATATCAGCTGATGTTTGTTGCCTTTCTCTGGCTGCTCCAGCATCCATAGATAGAGATGAGACCTTAGAGTTGGTAATCGATTCAGCTGCAGTTCCACCAGATACAGACACAGTACATCAGTTACCAGGCCTTACAAACAATCTATAAGGTGCTTGCTTAATAGCTCACCTCCAACAAGAAACAACTGCATGTGCAGCGCAAAAGCAGAGCCATTTTTGCGTGTTTACTACGAAAGCCATACTACGCCAACTGCCAGGGCTTTCCTCTGCTCTCACTCAGGTCCTCTTTTGTTTTCTGGATGCAGGTAAATATCTCCTTGAACAGAGCCTTGTACTCAGGCTGGTGAAGTTCATCCTCCTGGCCCTTTGTGTCTATGCCTGTAGCCTTGCGAAGGGAGGCTGGGGCTGGGCTTTGTGGGCAGTCCGAGGGGGCTACGCTGGGTGTCTGGAGCTCTTTGTGGTTGTGCTGCTGGTTTGGGTACGGCTCCCCCTGGTGGCAGAGCCGCAGCAGCGCATCATATTTGACCTGCAGGGCGCTGTACTGAGCGTCAACCTCGTTGAGGAGGGAGATCCCACGCTGCTTCACCACCTCTGAATGGCGGACGCACGAACGCTCATGGCTCTTGTCTACCTCTGACCCATCACCCCGTGGTGACCTCAGCTGCTTCTCGCTGTTGCATCTCTTCAAGATGTCACAACCTTTCGGGTTGGAAAGGTAGCTAACGTCCATCACGTCTTCCTCGCTCTCTCCATCCTCCCCTATCCCCCTCTCCTGGTTCAGGGGGAAGAAGAGGGTATTGGGTAGCATTGTCAGGCTGACCCTTGACCTCCAAGCTTTGGTGGCATGGTTGGCTCTCCACAGCTGACGAAGCTCCTCAGCCTCACACTCCAGCTCCGCTAGTCTGGCCTAGAGAGAGAGAGAGAGACAGAGAGGATTCAGTAATGTAACTCTTAACTACCATTTCACTACATACAGTAGGAGCAAACAGATTGCATTGGCTTAAAATTATGCTCTGTGTGAGTTGCTTCTCTTCCTCACCTGGCACCCCGCCATCATTCCCAAGCGCTGTTCCAGCACCACATTCTCATTGGCTAGCAGGTCTGCATCTCGCTCCGCCCCCTCCCTCCGAGCACGTTCATTGGCCAGCTGGGTCTGTAGAGAGCGGAGCGATTGCCGTAGCGACTCCTGCTCCTCCTCTAGCCACGAGAGGTCAGAGGGAGACCAGCGGTCATCAGATTGGTCACCAGAGTTATAACTTGAGTATCTGAGAGGGGTCAGAGGAAAATCTAACTTTCTTTTTTTTAAGTATTGGGAAACAACTTTTGTTTCAGTCCAGACCAGCAGTTACACACCCTAATTAGTCTTAAGTTACTGATAAACTGCCAACAAGTTATTCAAGCATCCGTTTGATGAATTGGTAGCAAGATATCCTGTATCAAACAGACTAATCAGAAGTGATCTTTCGTGCAGGGCAGAGATTAGTGTCCTTACAAGTGGACTATGACCTTTGGGTGACAACTGTGACCACGTTTCAGTTAAGTCAGTAGGGAGAGAGTACTATAGTCTGCTTGGCATGTGTTTTGATCAGTGACCTACGAGCTTCGGCCTGGATTAAAGGAGGGGCCAAACCCTAACTGGATTACACAGTCTGAACTAGCAGTAGTACTTGTCTCCTTAACCAGTGTGAACGGCAAGAGGTAACACAGAGACAAATCACACCACTAGAGCAGGGCCAAGAGGGACTTTTGGAAGTCAAAGTGGAATTGAATGAATGCCATCTAGAGTAGGTTTTAGGACCTTAGTTGCCATTAGTTCTGTTCTAGATGGCCTTCGGGTGGGTTAGTCTTCTCTACGTATTTTCAACAAAAAAAAGTGCTTACCTTCAGCTTAAAAACAATGAATAATGCACAAGCTATTGAGTTCTAAATGCATAAAATGTTAATCAATTTAGCGTCATTTTCCATTTGATGAATCTGACCTTATTGTGCCATGTCTATTTAACCCCATGCAGACCTGACTGATCTATATAGCTTTATATTACGTCAGAAGATTAGGTGAAGGAGAGGGTGTAGAGGAGAGTTCAGAAAGGAAGTCAGGAAGTAACAGAGAGTATCCAGACACCAGCTCCAGTAAGAGGATAGCACAGATTCTACTGTCGACAGACCAGTGCTGGCCCACTTGTTAAAGTATGGGTCTATTCCAGCTCAAGGAACAGTACAGATTGTCCAGATCTAAAAATCGGTGTGTTGAGTAGGTTATGTTTGTATTTCATGAGTGCAGTGATCTCACCTCTGTGTGTGTTGCAGGTCATTCAGGCAGTACACACTCTGCGCCCCGTAGGGCCGACATGCCTCTGTAAGGGGTTTCCTATTGGGATTGGCAGGGGCGGTCTTCAGATCCTCTACCTGACATTGAAGATCCTCCATCTGAGTCTGTAGAGCTTCAATCATCTCGGTCAGCCTGAAGAGAGAGAAAATAATCCTCACACATTTAGCTCTCCTCTCACCAACACATGTTGTCTTCTATTCCATCTCTAATTATCTGGAGAAAGACTGCGTCCCGATTCTCCAAACCACCATGGATTTAGAGGAATAGGATTAGCATAAGCATTGGCTAGAGGGAGTTTCCACCATTGTTAGATCCATGTGAGAAAAGTGTGCGAGAAGGGTGAAGAACTGGGACACAGCCTCAGGCTTTAAACCCAACAACAGGCTTACCCCTGGATCTTGTGCTGGGCGGCCCTGTTGTCCTGTACAAGGCGGGTGTTGCTCTGCTCCAGCTCTCTGGAAGACTGGTCAAGCTGCTCGTAGACCTTAGCATGCTGGTCATTCACATGCCTCAGGAGGTCCATCTGCTTAGTCAGGTACTGGAGAAGGAAGATGGAGTAGAAAACCAGGACTCAATATCATCACATAACCCACCTTAAACTTCACAATTTTACATTGAATCAAGATTACACCATTGTACTTGTTCAAGTCAATACGATTGGTTTTAAGCCAAAGCATACACATGATTTATTTTGGTTGCTTATCAAACCATGAACGAGATCAAACTTGCAAGAATCAATGACAACTACCTCCTGTCTGGGCGACTATTATTGCTTTGATAGCAACATGTCTGTACTAGTCTCTGCTGGGCCAAATGAGTATTAGTAACACCTCTGGTGAGGAATATAGAACGGCACCAACACATAGTAAAGGTCAGGCTCTTCTTATTAAGACAAGTTGATTCAGACTGAGGTGCTAAAGACACAAGCACAGTGGTGCTGGGATAACATAACTATCATTCTCCCTATACTCTTCTTTCCATCTAGCCCGCTCTACTCTCGCTCAACCTGTTCTCAATGGAAAAGGGCAATCTTATCAGGGTAAAACAGGGAGAATGCCATAGACAATATAACAGCTATATCTATGGAGAACGCTGTGAACCTTAAACTCATTAAGATCATGATCAGTCAGTTGACCCTACTCAAGGAAATTAAATCCAGAGCTCATATGGAAGTGAGTGGCTGTTGCTGAGCATACAAGATGTTTTCACTGGTGATATAAGAGAGAAACCACAAATACGGTGAATGTGATATTTAAATACAACTTAACTGGTTAAATATTTAGATTCCCTAGCATTGAGTGAGGCTATTTAATCTCTAGTTACTATAAATCACAACAATTCAATGTGAATTGTCAAAGGTTCAAAGGTATATATCCCCCCCCCACCACCACCACCACTGATATGGGCCAACTTCATCTTTCCTGGCCCTCTGAAAGTTCACTGGACAAGGTGAAAAGCATTGTTGTTTTCAAAGGAGTGAGAACCCCACTGTTATTCCCTGGAGCTTTACAGTATCGAAAGACAAGGACTCGTATATAGACTTTGCAGTCTTGACAAAACCATTTCAGTCAAAACGTCTGCATTATACATTTCACATTCTATTCCATTACATTTGTGCTTCTAGGGTCATACCCTACATGAACAGATCCAGCAGAGAGATTAAGTAATTAATCAGGATCCGACCCACTAATCTCTTCTTCAAAAGGAAGTTAATGGGGTGGCAGGTAGCCTAGTGGTTAAAGCGTTGGACTAGTAACCGAAAGGTTGCAAGATTGAATCCCTGAGCTGACAAGGTACAAATCTGTCGTTCTACCCCTAAACAAGGCAGTTAACCCACTGTTCCTAGGCCGTCATTAAAAATAAGAATTTGTTCTTAACCTAGTTCAATAAAGGTAAAATAAAACAAAAAAATGGAAGCCTGCCTTTTGTAAATCTGGAACACTTGATTTTATTTAGGAATTAAAGGAGCACAAATCTGAGGTGAGTTTCTCTTGTTTTCAACACGCAAGGAACACACCAATGCCTAACGGAAAGGCCTCAGGTTTGCCAACGAGTGCTTGATTACCTGGACACTGTGTGCTAATGCTGCTACAATAGCTCTCCGAAAGTGCCGCAGCTGCAGTTAAGCATGTGGACACACAGTCCCTCTGATTGATCAAAGAGAGTAATCGCTACCCTGGTAGTTACACCTTGATTGGTTAAAACCCTTACCTCTATCTCCTGTAGCTGTTCCTGATTGGTGGAGTACATCTGCTGATGACCCTGCTCCAGCTCTCTGTTCCTGTCCAGCAGGGTCTTCCCCAGCTCAGCAGCCAGGTGGAGGTCTGCATGGGAGGAAAGAGAGATCACAGGAGGCTCTATAAATAACTTATCAAATGAAAGGTTGGGCAAAGATGAAGCCATTAGTGTGACAAGACCTGGCAGAGACATCTAGTGCATCTATGGCTGTGTCTCAATTCTCAATGTCAGGTGGGTAAATCAATCTGGCAGACATCCTACCTGCATTTGTGGGTCAAATACATGTTACTTGTGCTGCCTTGATTTACAGTAGTTTGCTTACAATGGAACATGATCCCAAAAGGGATATATCAAGTACACCTCAAATATATTTGTGATATGTAAGCTATTTGACACAAGTCAGGACATTTACAATCAGAAAGGCAAAAAATAAATCTTCCTTAAATCACTGTGGCCTAAATCATGCGTTGTGAAATGGTCTCATTTACAGGATGTGTGCTGGGGAGTTTCTCTAAGCATGAAATATAAACTGAATATCTTCTAATATAGAGAGCACCACTATATATTTCCCAATTTCCTTTCCTTAGATTTCTATTCCAGAATTCATTAATAAATGGTCAATAAAATATCTTGAACTACACAAATTAGTGTAACAAAACCTTATTATATGCAGAGTAACCTCTGCAGCATGGGTAAAAGATGCCCACATCAGTTTTTCAGCAGGAAAAGAAAGCTACTGTAGGTTGAATCTAGCTGCCATGAAAACCAGATGCATCAGATTGCTGGCAACTCCACTAAGGGTGTGTTAACCATAGACGATAGAGGACTCATCTTTGGATCTATGCCATTATACTGCCTGTGACAGCGCCATTGAGGCAATCTTCATTTTGAAGTAGTCAATTTTCTTCACGATTGGCTGATCCCTCCTGTGGTGGTCCATCTCCAACAGGGTCACCAGGAGGGATCAGTCAATAAAGATGGAAGTCCCAACCAGTTGACTAGGTTAAAATGGTGGAAGCCCTCAATGGTGCTGCCCATGCAAATATGGCAATTTGGCCACTAAATGCCTTTATCGTTCTCTATGGCGGTAACCTAGAAGTAAAATATCGCATAATTTGGTCAACTGCGTAATTAACTCCCTTGGTATACGGTCAGTACTATCGGAATCATTGGGATGTCCCTACTCTAAACCATTTAACATTTCAACTGCAATAGGGTAGGGACGTCCCAAGGGTTCGGGATAGCAGGTACCCTTGGTCTACATGCAGAATCTGCCCACGGGAGATTACATGCAGAGAAGAACATTGAAAAAATCTGTAGAAAACAATGGATGCATTGTTTAAAATGGTTGGTTTCATCCGTGGCAGTGGAATGGTAGCCTCGGGTGTTCCAATTCTGCTTGAGATAACCCAGAAGTCCCACAATGTTTTCTGTCGCAGTACAGTAGGCTAGAGTTAAACCTACCAATGTGTCCTTTAAAATACATTCATTAGTGACACCTGCACCTGCCCTATAAAAAACAGGGGTGCACCAGGCGCTCATTGATTCCACACCTGCTAGAAAATAATTCATTAGCCTAACGCTGCCGGAGTGTCAAATTGTGGTCACTGCCAGGTTGTTGCTGTCATTTGATACGCACAGCACATATGAGCCCGCGCTTTCACAGTCTCGGTCATCATGGATATAATACAAGTATTTACCATGCTCAAGGTCCTGGTTGTCATACCAAGGTTCTTCCTCCTTGATTTCGAATTCTTCAACCTCAATCATATCTGTAAGCATCTTCAGTCACAATGACTCACCGACATCAATAGCTTTCACTGGAATAGGGGGCTATTTTCGTGGAAAATGCATTAATCTGCCTTTGAGGTGTTCAATTTGAAACAAAGAATACACCAAGTGCGTTTCCCCTCATCAGCTGTCCAAAGCCGATGTCTACTCACCGGCTACAACTACAGTATTATGAAACTGCCTAACCGTCCCACAACACATATTACCACCCGGTGTGGTGAAACACCTCTATCTTTTGAAACATGACCATACGAGCGTTTGTTTCAAAGAACGCTCCGTAAGCCACGCCTTAGTGGGCAGAGCTAGGCATGTTAAACGTTTAAATAGGGAGAAAAGACTCTCATTTTAAAACATGTCCACGGTGGTTCTGTTTTGCCTAGTTATGAGAATATATTTGAGACCAGTGTATTACAGTTAATTTTCGTCTTTGACTCAATAAGTAAAATATATTTGATTAGTAAACAGGGAAAGGAAGAGTCCCAGACAGTTCGCAATATATATATATATATATATATATATATAATATTGTTTTTATTGTTAAGGTTCTTCAGGCTAAAGGCTCCTGGAGGCACCTTTAGGGGTTCTGCCGGTTTTGCAATCTGAGGAGCCCCTAAAGCCTTCAGGAACGTTTCCTTTTTAGAGTGTAGATGATTCTGTGCTTCCAACTTTGTGGCAACAGTTTGGGGAAGGCCCTTTCCTGTTTCAGCATGACAAGGCCCCCGTGCACAAAGCAAGGTCCATACAGAAATGGTTTGTCAATATCGGTGTGGAAGAACTTGACCGACCTGCACAGAGCCTTGACCTTAACCCCATTGAACACCTTTGGGATGAATTGGAACGCCGACTGCGAGCCAGGCCGAATCACCCAACATCAGTGCTCGACCTCACTCATGCTCTTGTGGCTTAATGGAAGCAAGTCATCGCAGCAATGTTCCAACATCTAGCGGAAAGCCTTCCCAGAAGAGTGGAGGCTGTTATTACAGCCAGGGGGGGGACCAACTCCATGTTAATACCCATGATTTTGGAAGGAGATGTTCAACGAGCAGGTGTCCACATACTTTTGGTTATGTGGTGTAACTACTCTGTTTAGCTTGACTTCCTCCACCCATTGCAAGGCCAACAGTACTGCCATCAGCTGCACCGTATATACAGCCCAGGTGATCTGTAAGTAGTTTTGGCCCATCTGTGTAAATGGCCACAAAATCATGATATACAGTATCCAAATATCTATTAAACTACATGGAGGCAGGAGTAGCTATGGACAGACGCATAGTAACATGAAGCATTTAATATTTTTTTTATTTTTCACCCCTTTTTCTCCCCAATTTTGTGATATCCAATTGGTAGTTATAGCGTTGTCCCATCGCTGCAACTCACGAACGGACTCGGTAAAGGCGAAGGGCGAGAGCCTTGCTTCCTCCAGCTTTATTTGTATTAAAACGTGTTCCAGTGCAACATGCCTAGCTCTGCCCACAGGGGCGTGGCTTACTGAGCGCTCTTTGAAATAAGCGTTCGTATCGTCGTATTCCATCGGATCGAGTTATGCCACATTCACATGCTAGTCGGAACTAGATAACTTAGAAATGTCGACTTGCTAACTGGTTGAACGTGGCACGTGTGTAACTACAACCAATTAGCAAGTATCAAATTTCCAAGTTCCGACTAGCACTTGAACGCAGCATTATCTCACCAAATCAAATCTAATTTCATTGGTCACATACACATGTTTAGCAGATGTTATTGCGGGTGTAGCGAAATGCTTGTGTTTCTAGCTCCAACAGTGCAGTAATAATCTAACAAGTAATATCTAACAATTTCACAACAATACACACACATTTTAAGTAATGACATGGAATTAAGAATATATAAATATTTGGACGAGCAATTTTGGAGCGGCATAGACTAAAATACAGTTGAATAGAATACAGTACATATATATATACATATATGAGATGAGGAATGTTGTAAACATTATTAAGGAATAATGTAAACATTATTAAAGTGACAAGTGTTCCAATTATTAAAGTGGCCAGTGATTTCAAGTCTATGTATATAGGGCAGCAGCCTCTGACGTCCTAGTGATAGCTATTTAACAGTCTGATGGCCTTGAGATTCCATTACATTACAACTCTCCTTCCGTGGCCTCCAACTGCTCTTAAATGCAAGTAAAACTAAATGCATGCTCTTCAACCGATCATTGCCCGCACTTGCCCGTCCAGCATCACTACTCTGGACGGATCTGACTTAGAATATGTGGACAACTACAAATACCTACATGTCTGGCTAGACTGTAAACTCTCATTTACATTACATTTAAGTCATTTAGCAGACGCTCTTATCCAGAGCGACTTACAAATTGGTGCATTCACCTTATGACATCCAGTGGAGCAGCCACTTTACAATAGTGCATCTAAATCTTTTAAGAGGGGGGGTGAGAAGGATTACTTTATCCTATCCTAGGTAGTCCTTCCAGACTCACATTAAGCATCTCCAATTCAAAGTTGAATCTAGAATCAACTTCCTATTCCGCAACAAAGCATCCTTCACTAATGCTGCCAAACATACCATCATAAAACTGACCATCCTACCGATCCTCGACTTCGGCGATGTCATTTACAAAATAGCCTCCAACACTCTACTCAACAAATTGGATGCAGTCTATCACAGTGCCATCCGTTTTGTCACCAAAGCCCCATATATTACCCACCACTGCGACCTGTATGCTCTCGTTGGTTGGCCCTCGCTTCATACTCGTCGCCAAACCCACTGGCTCCAGATCATCTACAAGTCTCTGCTAGGTAAAGCCCCGTCTTATCTCAGCTCACTGGTCACCATAGCAGCACCCACCCGTAGCACGCGCTCCAGCAGGTATATCTCACTGCCACCCCCAAAGCCAATTCCTCATTTGGCTGCCTTTCCTTCCAGTTCTCTGCTGCCAATGACTGGAACGAACTGCAAAAATCACTTAAGCTGGCGACTCATATCTCCCTTACTAGCATTAAGCACCAGCTGTCAGAGCAGCTCACAGATCACTGCACCTGTACATAGCCCATCTGTAAACAGCCCATCTAACTACCTCATCCCCATACTGTATTTATTTATCTTGCTCCTTTGCACCCCAGTATCTCTACTTGCACATTAATATTCTGCACATCTACCATTCCAGTGTTTAATTGCTATATTGTAATTACTTCACCACCATAGCCTATTTATTGCCTTACCTCCCTTATCTTACCTAATTTGCACTCACTGTATATAGACTTTTCTTTTTTTCTACTGTATATTTGACTGTATGTTTGTTTATTCCATGTGTAACTCTGTGTTGTTGTATGTGTCGAACTGCTGTGCTTTATCTTGGCCAGGTCGCAGTTGTAAATGAGAACTTGTTCTCAACTAGCCTACCTGGTTAAATAAAGGTGAAATAAAATAAAAAATAAAAAGATAGAAGCTGTTTTTCAGTTTCTCGGTCCTAGCTTTGATGCACCTGTACTGACCTCGCCTTCTGGATGATAACATGGGTGAAAAGGCAGTGGCTCTGGGGATTGTTGTCCTTGATGATCTTTTTGGCCTTCCTGTGCATCGGGTGGTGCAGGTGTCCTGGAGGGCTGGTAGTTTGCCCCCGGTGATGCGTTGGGCAGACTGCACCACCCTCTGGAGAGCCCTGAGGTTGCAGGCAGTGCAGTTGCCATACCAGGCAGTGATACAGCCCAACAGGATGCTCTCAATTGTGCAGCTGTAAAAGTTTGGGTTTTAGATGTCAAGCCAAATTTTTTCAGCCTCCTGAGGTTGCTCCTTCTTCACCACACTGTCTGTGTGGGTGGACCATTTCAGTTTGTCAGTGATGTGTATGCCAAGGAACTTGAAGCTTTCCATATTCTCCACTGCGGTCCCTTCGATGTGGATAGGGGGGTTCTCCCTCTGCTGTTTCCTGAAGTCCACGATCAGCTCCTTTGTTTTGTTGATGTTGAGTGAGAGGTTATTTTCTTGGGACCACACTCCCAGGGCCCTCACCTCCTTACTATAGGCTGTCTTATCATTGTTGGTAATCAGGCCTACTACTGTTGTGTCATCTGCAAACTTGATGATTGAGTTGGAGGGTCAGCGAAGTGGAGGTGTCGTTTCCTACATTCACCACCTGGAGGCGGCCCGTCAGGAAGTCCAGGACTCAGTTGCACAGGGCGGAGTTCAGACCCAGGGCCCCCGAGCTTAATGATGAGTTTGGAGAGTACTATGTTGTTGAATGCTGAGCTATAGTCAATGAACAGCATTTTTACATAGATATTCCTCTTGCCCAGATGGGATAGGGCAATGTGCAGTGCGATGGCGATTGCATCATCTGTGGATCTATTGGGGCGGTAAGCAAATAAAAGTGGGTCTCTAGGGTGTCAGGTAAGGTAGATGTGATATGATCCTTGACGAATCACTCAAAGCACTTGATGATGACAGGAGTGCTACGGGGCGATAGTCATTTAGTTAAGTTACCATTCCTTTCTTGGTTACAGGAACGACGGTGGATATCTTGAAGCACGTTGGGGTCAGCAGACTGGATAGGAAGAGATTGAATATGTCCGTAAACACTGGTCTGGTCTGCGCATGCTCTAAGGACGCGGCTATGGATGCTGTCTGGGCTGGCAGCCTTGCGAGGGTTAACATGTCTTACTCACGTCGGCCACGGAGGAGAGCCAACAGTCCTTGGTAGCTGGCCGCGTCGGTGGCACTGTTTTACCTGTACCGTCAGTGTACTCACACTGCACACTCCCTTTTACACTTGCTAATAATTTGATGTGGCATAGGTAGCCAATATAAATACCTTTTCGCTATTGGATGATTTATAAGATGACTATCGAGTATGAATAGTCATCCTTGCAGACTACTGGACTATGCACATTTTGTAGGGTCTGTGAAAACAAGTGCACATGATTATTGATGTCTACTCCAGCCAACCTTTATGGCCTATCCTCTGAATATAGCCTACCTATTAAAGACAGTTATCGCAGATCTTACACAAACTAAATAGACAAATTAACTACTGTAAGCATTATTATTGTTAAAGACGTTTAATTCACTCTCATTCAATCGTTTTTATTTACATTTGAAACAAGTGGGCCATATGCATGAGAACAGGCTCTCATAGGGACCAATTAAAGCACAAAATGTCTTGGGTCTGACTGGCGGAAAACCCCATTCCATTGTAGAATATACTACACTACAGCATACCTACCTAGTATCTATCTAACAGTAGCCTATATATAATACAGCGCTAGAGCCTTATCTTAGAAACCCCTGAACATATTGAACTTTGAACGCCACATTTGTGATGTGATGCTGACAATCACTGTTCAATAACAGACGCTGCCCTCATTTTCTCTCCAATTATCTAACATACAAACCCCCCAAAATAATGACATGAAAATATCGTTTTCATCATACGTTTCAGAATGCACAATTTATTCTGACTGACAAAAACAAGCTACAGTATGTTCCAAAATCATGTTCCCATCCACTTCATTCAGTGAAGTGTGGGTGAATGCATTACAGTTCATATAAGGACATCAGTCAATTGAAATGAATATTTTGGGCCCTAATCTATGGATATCACATGACTGGGAATACTGATATGGGCGTGGATCAGAAAACCAGTCTATCTGTTGTGACTACCACTCCCCTTATGCAGCGCAACACATCTCCTTCTCATAGAGTTGATCCGGCAGTTGATTGTGGTCTGTGAAATGTCCCACCCCTCTCCAATAACTGTGTGAAGTTGCTGGACATTGGCGGGAACTGGAACATGCTGTCGTAGCCGCCAAACCAAAGCATCCCAAACATGCTCAATGGGTGACATGTCTGGTGTGTATGCTAGCCATGGAAGAACTGGGACATTTTCAGCTTCCAGAAATTTTGTTCAATTCTGGCGACATTGCGCCGTGCATTATCTTGCTGAAACGAGGTGATGGCGGCAGATGAATGGCACGACAATGGGCCTCAGGATCTCGTCACAGCAATTTGAATGCACAGAGATTCTATCAATAAAATGCAATTGTGTTCATTGCTTATGCCTGCCCATACCATAACCCAACCGCCACCATGGGGCACTCTGTTCAAAACGTGACATCAGCAAACCGCTCGCCCACATACATGTGGTCTGTGGTTGTGAGGCCGATTGGACGTACCGCCAAATTCCCTCAAATGATGTTGGAGATGGTTTGGTGGACACAGCTCTGGTGGACATTCCTGCAATCAGCATGTCAATTACACACTCCCTCAAAACTTGAGACATCTGTGCCATTGTGTTGTGACAAAACTGCACATTTTAGAGTAGCCTTTTACTGTCCCCAGCACAAGGTGCTTCTGCATTATGATCATGCTGTTTAATCATATTCTTGATATGCGACACCGGTCAGGTGGATGGATTATATTGGCAAAGGAGAAATGCTCACTAACAGGGATGTAAACAAATTTGTGCACAACATTTAGTATAAAGTATATATATATATATATATATAAAGTATATATATATATATAGTATATATGAAGTGGGTACAACAGTACTTAAACATTAAAGTGACCAGTGTTCAATGACTATGAACTGTACATAGGGCAGCAGTCTCTGAGGTGCAGGGTAGAGTATCGGGTGGTAGCCGGCTAGTAACAGTGACTAAGGTTTAGGGCAGGGTACTGGGCAGAGGCGGGCTGATGGTGACTGTTTAACAGTCTGATGGCCTGAAGATAGGTGTATTTCAGTCTCTCGGTCCCAGCTTTGATGCACCTGTATTGTCTCAGCATTTCCCAAACTCGGTCCTCGGGACCCTAAGGGGTGCATGTTTTGGTTTTTGCCTTAACACTACACAGCTGATTCAAATTATCAAAGCTTGATGATTGGCTGATTATTTGAATCAGTTGTGTAGTGCTAGGGCAAAAACCAAAACATGCACCACTTGAGGTCCCGAGGACAGAGTTTGGGAAATCCTGTTGTAGATGGTAGGGGGGTGAACAGGCCGTGGCTCGGGTGGCTGAGGTCCTTGATGATCTTCTTGACCTTCCTGTGACACCGGGTGCTGTAGATATCCTGGAGAGCAGGCAGTGTGCCCCCAGTGATGTGTTTGGCTCTCCAGATTGTGGTTCAGTCAGCCTATCTACAGCCCATCGGGATGCTCTCAATGGTGCATCTGTAGAAGATTGTGAGGGTCTAAGGGGCCAGGCCAAACTTCTTCAGCCTCCTGAGGTTAAAGAGGCGCTGTTGCGCCTTGTTCCCTACACTGTCTGTGTGGATGGACCATTTCAGGTTTTCAGTGATGTGCAAACAGAGGAACGTGAAGCTTTTCACCCTTTCCACTGCGGCCCCGTCGATGTGGATGGGGGCGTGGTCTCTCTGCTGTCTCCTGAAGTCCACGATCAGCTCCTTTGTTTTGTTCACGTTGAGGGAGAGGTTATTTTCCTGGCACCACTCCATCAGGGCTCTCATCTCCAGGGCTTGTCTGCAAACACAATGATTGAGTTGGAGACGTGTGTGGGACAAAATATTTAACTAACATCTATAGGCAAAAACTTAAAAGCTAAAATATTAATCTTGACTTGAATTTGCTCAGTGTTCTTTCTTGTCATGTGCTTTCAAAAGTTCTGTCCGACTGAAAGCTTTCTCGCATTTTAAACATTTGTAGGGCTTCTCTCCGGTGTGAGTCATCATGTGTCTTTTCCGTACCCTTAAGTCAGAAAAGTTTCTCCCACAGACAGAACACGGATACGGCTTCTCCCCCGTATGAGTTCGCATGTGTCGAGTGATATAACAATTTTGAGTAAAACCCTTCCCACAGACTTTACACTGAAAAGGCCGCTCTCCAGTATGGTATCTCATGTGTACCTTCACTTCAGATTTCGATTTGAAACTTTTGCCGCACTCAGACTCTGTGCATTTAAAAGGCCTCTCCTGAGTGTGAATCAGGTCATGCCTTGTCAATGAGGACATGCTAAAAAACAGCTTACCGCAGTATGTGCATGGATAACGCACCCCAGCATGATGTCTCGCCACATAGCCTTGTAACGTCCTTTGTAACGTGTAAGATTTGTCACACTGGGAGCAGGAGAAGTGTTTATCTTCAGGTTTTCTGTGAGCACATAGCATGTGCATTTTCAGTTTTGCATTGTTGATAAAGCCCTTTCCACACTCCCAGCAAAGGCATGGTTTCTCTCCTGTGTGTATTCTCTCGTGTTCGACAACAACCGCTGATAAGTTGAACTTCCTTGGACAGTAGGAGCACTGGTATGGGAGGTCTCCGGTGTGAGTCCTCTCGTGTCTGAGGAGAGCTGCTAAATCAGTGTAGCTTTTCTCACAGTAGGTGCAGAGGAATGGCCCGCTGAATTTATGGACATCCAGATAGTGTTTCTTGAGTGGCTTGACACCATTGAAGCTGTTTTCACACATGGTGCATTTCAAGGGCTTGTGCACCAATTTATGCCTGTCTAGCTTTTCTGGGTCTGCAAACATCCTACTGCACTCAGTGCAGTGGAGAGGGCTGTGGGTGAGTGCATGTACTTGGGCCTCTTCAGACTCAGCTCGCAGCACCTTGCACACTATCTTTACAATGTGCTTTCTCATATCATTGATGTTCTTGAACATCTGCCCACAATGAGGACATTTGTGAGGGCGCAGATCTGAGTGGGATCTCATGTGAACTTGCATGCTGTAAGATTTTGGCAAAAGTTTTTTACAAATGCAGCACACTTTTGACTGTTTGCGTTTTTCAGTCTGGTTAGATTCGTAAGATGGGTCTTGGGGTGTACTGGTGGAGGATGAGTCACTGTCCTCAGGTGTTGCCTCAAGAGGAGTTCCACTGGCCAACTCTGTGTCCCCTCCTTCAGGTTTTTGGACTGTTTCACTGGACATCTCAGAGTCCTTCTCATTACTAGCTGGAGATCTGCTACGCCTTTTCTTTGAGTTTTTTTCACATTTTAGTCTCGGTTTCTCCAAGCTCTGCGGGTCCTTGTAACTCTTATGACACTTGTTCAACATTTCAGGTCTTTCGTCATTTCCATTGAGCTGCTTTGGTCTTTTACCTTTAGGTTTTGACACAACTACTTTACACATATTTTGCTGATGTCTCGTCAGATCAAAATGGCACTGGAAGCGCTTCCTACACTGGAGACACTGAAATGGGCGCTTCCCTGTGTGGATTTTCTGGTGTCGCTTCATGTCTGCACCGCACTTTAATGTTTTTTCTTTAGTCAATTCTGTCTCGGTTTGTTTACATTCTCGTGCTAGCAATGTTTTCATCTTACTTTGTCTAACTGGTCTACAGGGCAACATCAGGTTAGTAGTGTCAATCCTTTGTAGCTTCACTAAAGGCTTGTGAAGCATGGAGGATATGATCGCATCAGACACGTCTATGCTTGTAATTTGTTCTCCATGACTTCCACTGGCTTTATGTGTCTTTATTTGAGGCTTTCTGAAAGATCTCTTCCTTTTGACACTTAAATCTTCATAAGTCTGCGCCACCCCATCTGCCCCAATAACCATCACTGTTTCGTACCTGGAGTCCACCTCTTCAACAATATCTTCCGTCTCATCTTTTACTGGTCCAATCCCCACAACCTTCTCTTCTTCATTACCGGCATGAACCTCCATGTCCACAGGGTCAGCAAACTCTATAGATAGTTTGTTGTTTCTCTCACATTCCACCCTCTCCTCTCTTTCTACTACATTCATACTTGTCCCCGGTTCCATCTCTGTGTACTCTGTCAGTGTTGCAGAGTCCAGTCCTGATTCTGTTTGTTCTGTTGCAATCACCCTTTCTAAAGGAGGGAGACAGAGAGCTGAGAGAATGCAGTCCCCAACAGTGGAAGACAGAGTATCTAGAAAAGGATGAGGATAAATTAAAGACAATGGTTAAATAAAGAATACATTTTAATGTCCTCTACTGAAGAAAAGCTAGCATCTACATGGGTCCTGTGAGAGATGCTTACCATGGTTGTCCAGCTGGCCGAGATCTCTGTGGTACTGAAGCAGGGTTTTCAGCTGCTGAGGGTGAGACATGGACTCAACACATTCCTCCAGAACAGAGGGGACATCACTGAGCAGGAATGCAGCCTGTCACAGAAGGAAAATAGATAGGGTTTAGGGATGATTCAAAAGATACAATACGAAACTTTGTGAATAGTGATCCTTCCCTGAATTGATTAAGGTATTATTCTAATTTCAGTACCTGTTGAAAATTTGATACTGGAAGTAGCTTCTCAAGTCTTGAAATCATCATACTTGGGACCAAATTCCACAGGAAAAACATCCTAATAGAGAATAAGAAATTAGTATAAAATAAAAACACATTTGGTATAAGAAAAAGTGTAATCTGCAACTCACATGGAAGCATACAGCCGTAAACAGAATAAAAGGAGACCTTGGAAAAAGGTCAACATTGGTCAGCATTGTTTATAAATAAGATCAATGTTCACCAACCGGTCGATAGCGACTGGTCAATCTCAAAGGCATTCTTAGTCGATCACCAAACATTTCTGTAAAAAAACAACAACGATAAAGCCTTGAGTTGTTGACGGTAGGTGCACTTGATACAGCAGCCCTAGCGCCGGGAAGGTAAAGTGTTCCCTTTTTGAACCATTTCATTAGTCTGAAGGTAGAACTATGCATACTACAGCAAATCTGGTGCACCTATAGGCCTACCGCTGGCCAATCAGATAGCTCAGATCAACGTGTCTCCACAGGTTATTCACACCATAGACGCTGGAAGGAAAGCGGCCAGAGGAGGAATTGGCTTTGGGGGTGACCAGTGAGATATACCTGCTGGAGCGCGTGCTCTGGGTGGGTGCTGCTATGGTGACCAGTGAGCTGAGATAAGGTGGGGCTTTACCTAGCAGAGACTTGTAGATGACCTGGAGCCAGTGGGTTTGGCGATGAGTATGAAGCGAGGGCCAGCCAACGAGAGCATACAGGTCGCAGTGGTGGGTAGTATATGGGGCTTTGGTGACAAAACGGATGGCACTGTGATAGACTGCATTCAATTTGTTGAGTAGAGTGTTGGAGGCTATTTTGTAAATGACATCGCCGAAGTCGAGGATCGGTAGGGTGGAGAGTTTTACGAGGGTATGTTTGGCAGCATGAGTGAAAGATGCTTTGTTGTGAAATAGGAAGCCGATTCTAGATTTAATTTTGGATTGAAGATGCTTAATGTGAGTCTGGAAGGAGAGTTTACAGTCTAACCAGACACCTAGGTATTTGTAGTTGTCCACATATTCTAAGTCAGAACTGCTGGACGGGCGGGCAGGTGCGGGCAGGGATCGGTTGAAGAGCATGCATTTAGTTTTACTTGCATTTAAGAGCAGTTGGAGGCCACGGAAGGAGAGTTGTATGGCATTGAAGCTCATCTGGAGTAGAGGTCGACCGATTAATCTGAATGATTTCAAGTTTTCATAACAATCGGAAATTTGGCCTATTTAAAAAAATAAAACTTTATTTAACTAGGCAAGTTAGTTAAGAACAAATTCTTATTTTCAATGACGGCCTAGGAACGGTGGTTTAACTGCCTTGTTCAGGGGCAGAACTACAGATTTTTTTTACCTTGTCAGCTCGGGGGATTCAATCTTGCAACCTTACGGTTAACTAGTCCAACGCTCTAACCACCTGCCTCTCATTGCACTCCACGAGGAGCCTACCTGTTACGCGAATGCAGTAAGCCAAGGTAAGTTGCTAGCTAGCATTAAACGTATCTTATAAAAAAACAATTAATCAATCATAATCACTAGTTAACTACACATGGTTGATGATATTACTAGTTTATCTACGTGTCCTGCATTGCATATAATCGATGCGGTGCGATTTCGTGAAAAATGACTGTCGTTGCTCCAACATGTACCTAACCATAAACATCAATGCCTTTCTTAAAATCAATACACAGAAGTATGTATTTTTAAACCTGCATATTTAGCTAAAAGAAATCCAGGTTAGCAGGCAATATTAACCAGGTGAAATTGTGTCACTTGTCTTGCCTTCATTGCACTCAGAGGCAGTGTATATGCAACAATTTGGGCCGCCTGGCTCGTTGCGAACAAATTTGCCAGAATTCTATGTAATTAGAATTGAAGGTTGTACAATGCAACAGGAATATTTAAACTTAGGGATGCCACCTGTTAGAAAAAATACGGAACTGTTCCGTATTTCACTGAAATAATAAACGTCTTGTTTTCGAATTCAACCATATTAATGACCAAAGGCTCATATTTCTGTGTGTTATTATGTTATAATTAAGTCTTTGATTTGATATTTGAAAAGCAGTCTGACTGAGCGATGGTAGGCAGCAGCAGGCTCGTAAGCATTAATTCAAACAGCACTTTCATGCGCTTTTTTTGGTCCTCCAATAATCGGCATCAGCGTTGAAAAATCATAATCGGTCGACCTCTAATCTGGAGGTTAGTTAACACAGTGTCCAAAGAAGGGCCAGAAGTATACAGAATGGTGTCGTCTGTGTAGAGGTGGATCAGCAAGTTAATACTGTGAGTGTAACGCTCGAAGAGTGATGGGTTCGGGAGGGAAAACGCTTTAACATACGTACAGGAATAGCGCACAAACGGGTGACGCCGAACACAGGCGTAAAACACTCTACCCGAGTACAAACTGGTACATACGCTGGACAGCGACAATCCCAACAATAAACAGGACCACCTCTTGACATAACAGCAAACAAGCCCGCACAAACACAGGCGGGCTAATAGAACTTAAATAACCCCAACCCAAAAACCCCAACAAGGAACAGGTGAAACCAATTAGACAAAACCAAACGAAAAGGGGAAAAGGGGATCGGTGGCAGCTAGTAGACCGGCGACGACGACCGCCGAGCGCCACCCGAACGGGAAGGGGAGCCACCTTCGGTGATATTCGTGACAGTGAGATTTAAAAACGTTTAAAACCATGACTTGAGAAATACTCAACGAATACAACAAAGATCTGCTGTTTTTATGAGTAAGTTCAAGTTTCAGTTATTATTCAGCACTGTGTCAACACTTTGTTCAACACTTTTATAAGACAGAAAATGCATGTTCTCCCTACTTCCGCTCACGCTACAACCACCACTTCAGCTGCAATGAATGACTACAGCAAGGTTATCCGATAAGCTTGCGTTGTTATTATTAGCGGTTTATGTCTTTTTTAATATCAAGGAATATTTAACTTTCTCTGGTCATAGGAGTAACAACATGAATTGGTGCATGAGGCAGAAATAATGCAGTGTGACTTGAGTTTCTCCATCAGCTGCACACCTGTGTCCCTTATTCTCAGTGGAGGGAGGGCGAGCCGAGGGATGGTGAGTCGGGTGAGAGGCAGCCTAACCGCTGCTCCCTCCCCTCAGACTGACCATCAGATGCAGGCCTCAGTCCAGTACAAAATACATATATAATAATGATTATGCTCACTCAGCTGTGCCTCACAAGTAATACAACAAATGATCTATTACAATTGTGATCATATACCTTCAATTTTTACATATAATTTCAAAATGGTCTGAGAAGAACAACATTGGGAGGGCAATTCAAACATAGCCAATATGCATAAATAATGTATTGGGCCTATAGCCTACTGCACATACCTCATTGCTACATGACTTTTATTTATTATCACTCCCCAACGGGCTCGGGAGAGGTGAAGGTAAAGTCATACATCCTCCGAAACATGACCCGCTAAAGCCACGCTTCTTAACACCAGCTCGCTTAACCCGGAAAGCTGCACCAATGTGTTGGAGGGAACACCTTTCAACTGACGCCCAAGTCAGCCTGCAGGCACCCGACCCGACACAAGGAGTTGCTAGAGCCATGTAAAGTTTCATTTCTCAAAAGAAGAACATCAACCAAATTCTAAAAGACTGTTGACATCTAGTAGAAGCCATAGGAACTGCAACCAGATTCCTATCAAAAAGGGTTTCCGGGGGACAAAATGGCGCCGTAGAGAGAACACTGTGTTTCAGCGAGCTCCCGTGGCATTCGTAAATTTATATTTTTACATTAATCTCAGAGCTTGAAAAAGTGGTAGAATTGGCTAAATAAGTTATCCTACAATGAGTCTTGACGGCTATTTCTCAAAAATCTCTGACAACATGCCCAACAGAACTACTAAGAACTCGACTAAAACCACCATCCCTGTAGATGTGCAGGAGGAGCTAGCTAACGTTAGCGAAGCTAACACCGTTGCGGATCCAGGCACAATGGACCTGGTGATACAAAAGATGACGGATAACATTACTAAAGTGATCGATGTTAAGATAAGAACGGTCTTGGAAGCAATAGCAGGCCATTCAGCTGAACTACAGAGGGTTGTCAAACGTGTTGATGAGGCGGAAGGAAGAATTGCCACAGTGGAAACTTCAACTACATCTATGGACACTAAGATAAAAGCACTTGAGAAACAGGTGGCGGAGCATATTGACGACTTGGATAATCGAGGACGCTAAATCCCCTGCATGTTAGCTAGTGGGAAAACCCCCTTTTGGATCTTTACATGTTTAATTTTTGGGTTAAGTATAGTTCAAGTTCAGGGTTCATATCGTTTGTTTATGCTCGGTGAGATAGAAGAGAGTTCAACACATGGAAAAAGGTACCACCCCACTTTTACAGTAGGATTCAGTCTGGATATTGAATGGTCAAAGTGCAATGGCAGGTAACAGACTGTGTGTATGTACATGGAACATTAGAGGGAGTCATAACCCCATTAAAAGGAAGAAGGTAATGTCTTTTCTGAAAAAATAAAATATTGTCATTGCCCTCTTGCAAAACTCATTTGGATGATAAGGAGCATCTGAAATTACAACAAGGGGGTTTGGTCAAGTGTTTTTCTCATCATTCACATCCAGAAGTAGAGGTGTAGCAATTCTTGTGAAAAAGAACTTACCACTTAAGGTCTTGAATTGTGTGAAAGATAAATTTGGTCCCTTTGTTATAATTAATGGTACTTTACAAGGGCAGAACATTTCCATAATGAATATGTACTCCCCCCTGCCCACCCCCCTGAATTCCTCACTAAGGTATTTCTAGACTTTTCAGAATTAAAACTCAGACACTGCAGTGTTTGGAGGAGAATTAATTGTTTGTTGAACCCCCTTATTGATAAGTTTCCCAGCGGTATAGCTTCACTCTCTCCTCAAGCTAAGTCACTTAAAGCTATCTGTGATGATCTGGGGAATGCGGATGTCTGGAGAGCTTTTCATCCCTCCAACAGAGAGTTCACTTTTTTCTCTGCACCTCATGGATGTCAGACTAGAATATATTTTTTTTTTATGCCCAGGACGTCTTTGCAGTCTGTTTTATTCGCTAGGATAGGAAACATAGTCATATCTGATCATGCTGAGGTGATCCTGGACATAAAACTCAACGGGGCATTCAATCTGTCAAGACATTGGAGGTTGAATACAACCATTCCTAAAGACCATACATTCACATCATATTTTATTACAGAGTTTAAAGCATTTTTCTCTATTAACTCTCAATCAACAGATAACCCCTCGCTCCTTTGGGAAACCTGTAAAGCGTATGCCAGAGGTCTGATTATGTCATACACAGCCACTAAGAGGCGGGAAAAGCAAAAGACGTTAGAGGGTGAATTAGGAACTAAAGAGAAGGACTACATTAAAACTCCCACTTCTGCCCTATTAAAGGAAATATCAGTCCTTAGATCAACGTTGGACTCTCTCTGTCACGTTCTGACCTTAGTTCTTTTGTTATGTCTTTGTTTTAGTGTGGTCAGGGCGTGAGTTGGGGTGGGTAGTCTATGTTCCTTTTTCTATGTTGTGGTTATGTGTTTGGCCTGGTATGGTTCTCAATCAGAGGCCGGTGTCGTTCGCTGTCTCTGATTGAGAATCATACTTAGGTAGCCTTTTCCCACCTGTGCTTTGTGGGTGATTATTTTTCCGTGTCAGTGTTTGTTCCACACGGGACTGTTTAGTTCGTTTCGTTTATTCACGTTGTTATTTTGTATTTCAGTGTGCAGGCAAAAAAACATAATGAACACGTACCACGCTGCGCATTGGTCCGATATTTCCTACTCCTCCTCAGACGAGGGGGACAACGATCATTACAGAATCACCCACCAACCAAGGACCAAGCAGCGTGGTATCGGGCAGCAGCAGAAATCTCTGGACTCATGGACATGGGAGGAGATTCTGGACGGAGAAGGACCCTGGGCACGGGCTGGGGAATATCGCCGCCCCAAGGCAGAGCTGGAGGCAGCGAAAGCTGAGCGGCGGTGGTATGAGGAGGCAGCACGGCAGCGCGGCTGGGACGAGAGGCAGACCCAAAAATGTATACATATATATATGTGTGTGTGTGTGTGTGTGTGTGTGTGTGTGTGTGTGTGTGTGTGTGTGTGTGTGTGTGTGTATATATACGCAGGTATGTGTAAGTGGGTGCTGTTTTTTTTTTTTTGTCTCTGTTGTTGTATCTCTTAATATGGGTGAAAATGGTGAAATTCCAATAAAAATACTATTACTATTACTACTATTATTAAAAACCAAAAAAAGGGTTTCCCATAGAAATCTAATGGAAAACACATTGACCTCAAACAATGTTTTCCCAGGATGGATTGTGCTCGGGGTTTCGCCTGCCAAATCAGTTCTGTTATACTCACAGATATCGTTCAAACAGTTTTAGAAACTTCAGAGTGTTTTCAATCCAAATCTACTATTAATATGCATATCCTAGCTTCTGGGCCTGAGTAGCAGGCAGTTTACTTTGGGCACGCTTTTCATCCGGACGTGAAAATACTGCCCCCTAGCTCAAAGAGGTTGTTGCATAGGCTTACGTTTTTTATTTTACCCCCTTTTTTCGCCCCAATTTCAAAGTATCCAATTGTTTTTAGTAGTTACTATCTTGTCTCATCGCTACAACTCCCGTACGGGCTCCGGAGAGACGAAGGTCGAGAGTCATGTGTCCTCCGAAACACAACCCAACCAAGCCGCACTGCTTCTTAACACAGCGCGCATCCAACCCAGAAGCCAGCCACACCAATGTGTCGGAGGAAACACCGTGCCCCTAGCGACCTGGTCAGCGTGCACTGCACCCGGCCCGCCACAGGAGTCGCTAGTGCACGATGAGACAAGGATATCCCTACCGGCCAAACCCTCCCTAACCCGGACGAAGCTAGGCCAATTGTGCGTCGCCCCATGGACCACCCGGTCGCGGCCGGTTGCGACAGAGCCAGGGCTCGAACCCAGAGTCTCTGGTGGCACAGAGACTCTGCGCCATCCGGGAGTCCATCAGCTTACGCTTTTTAAGTCATGTTTAAAAAATTTTTTTTATCTGAGCGGTAGATCGCAGCTTGCATTTTGACTCAGAAAGTGATCTTAACGCAGAAAGTTTGGTGACCACTGAATAAGATGGACTGTGAGACTGCACTTCTGTACTAGTACACACACACAGCCACACTGACCTGAAAGAAGTGTTCCATCTCATCTGGGTCTTTTAGTAGGGTTTGAATCAGACCCAGAAAGTTGGAGTCTGATAAATCTCCATCATCAGTCTGCAAGAAAGAAAACACTTTTGTTATGATGATCATTATCATAAAAGAGTTATGTCTAGGACTGACTGACTGATTGACTTACGTAAACGTTAGCTGAGCCTATATGCCCTTTGAACCTCACCTGTGTCCCCCAGAAAGGTGTGAGGGTATGTATCCTGTCCAGGTGTGGCTGAATGGTCTGGAGGTCTGTGATGGGCTTGGAGCAACACAACTCCAGGACCAGCTGAAAGCAGAGCAAACCAGCCAGGAGACTTATTTGACACAAACATGACTAAATATGATCATATGCCATCGTTCCCCACATAATGATGAGCACTAGTTCCGTCTCTCCATCCCTCACCCGTGCTCGAAGACCCATAATAAGTTGGGCCCTCTGAGGTTCAGAAGCTCTGGAACCATCTCTGTGACCATGGTAACAAACTCCTCCAGCATCCCATAATCCATCACTTGTCTCTGCTGGACCGTTCGCCAAATGGCTGCTGAGACCAGCCGCAATGGTGGAACCATGAGGCGCAGAGAGGGGAGAGGAAGAGAGGGACCTGAAACAGAGATATTGACTTAGTTGTTCACAAATCAATTAAAAAGCATCTCTTAATGCACATCAAACTCTAGCGTGTTGAACAACTTTTTTTTAACCAGTTTACTATTAATACTGTGTTACTATTTGTTTCATTTTCAAGAATGGGGTGTGAGTGTGAGAGAGAGAAATGCCCCATCCATCCAGAAACAACACCTAGCCCTTTCCCTGCTTGGAATCATGGAGCCTTCCTTTTGATTAACTTAGAGGAGTTGATCAAATCATGGATCTACAATAAAGAGGACAGGTAGTTCCTTGGCGTACACATCACTGACAAACTGAAATGGACCACCCACACAGACAGTGTGGTGAAGAAAGCACTATAGAGCTTATTCAACCTTAGGAGGCTAAAGAAATTTGGCTTGTCACCTAAAACCCTCAAACTTTTACAGATGCACAATTGAAAGCATCCTGTCGGGCTGCATCACCGCCTGGTACGCCAACTGCACCACCCACAACCGCAAGGCTCTACAAAGGGTGGTGCAGTCTGCCCACTTTAAGGAATGGAACACTAGCCACTTTAATAATGTTTACATATCTGGCATTACTCATCTCATATGTACAGTTGAAGTCAGAAGTTTACATACGCCTTAGCCAAAAATATTAAAACTCAGTTTTTCACAATTCGTGACATTTAATCCTAGTAAAAATTCCCTTTAGGTCAGTTAGGATCACCAAATACTTTAAGAATGTGAAATGTCAGAATAATAGTAGAGAGAATGATTTATTTCAGCTTTTATTTATTTCATCACATTCCCAGTGGGTCAGAAGTTTACATACACTCAATTAGTATTTGGTAGCATTGCCTTTAAATTGTTGAACTTGGGTCAAATGTTTTGGGTAGCCTTCCACAAGCTTCCTACAATAAGTTGGGTGAATTTTGGCCCATTCCTCTGACAGAGCTGGTGTAACTGAGTCAGGTATGTAGACCTCCTTGCTCGCTCACACTTTTTCAGTTCTGCCAACAAATTTTTGATGGGATTGTGATGGCCACTCCAATACCTTGACGTTGTTGTCCTTAAGCCATTTTTCCACAACTTTGGAAGTATGCTTGGGGTCATTGTTCATTTGGAAAACCCATTTGCGACCAAGCTTTAACTTCCTGACTGATGTCTTGAGATGTTGCTTCAATATATCCACATACTTTTCCTGCCTCATGATGCCATCTATTTTGTGAAGTGCACCAGTCCCTCCTGCAGCAAAGCACCCCCACAACATGATGCTGCCACCCCCGTGCTTCACGGTTGGGATGGTGTTCTTCGGCTTGCAAGCCTCCCCCGTTTACCTCCAAACATAACGATGGTCAATATGACCAAATAGTTCTACTTCTGTTTCATCAGACCAGAGGACATTTCCCCAAAAGGTACGATCTTTGTCCCCATGTGCAGTTGTAAACTGTAGTCTGGCTTTTTTATGGTGGTTTTTGAGCAGTGGCTTCTTCCTTGCTGAGTGGCCTTCCAGGTTATGTTGTTACAGAACTCGTTTTACTGTGGATATAGATACTTTTGTACCGGTTTCTTCCAGGATCTTCACAAGGTCCTTTGCTGTTGTTCTGGGATTGATTTGTACTTTTCACACTAAAGTATGTTCATCTCTAGGAGACAGAACACGTCTCCTTCCTGAGCGGTATGATGGCTGCGTGGTCCCATGGTGTTTATACTTGCGTACTATTGTTTGTACAGATGAACATGGTACCTTCAGGCGTTTGGAAATTGCTCCCAAGGATGAACCAGACTTGTGGAGGTCTACAATTGATTTCTGAGGTCTTGGCTGATTTCTTTTGATTTCCCCATGATGTCAAGCAAAAAGGCACTGAGTTTGAAGGTAGGCTTTGAAATATATCCACAGGTACACCTCCAATTGACTCAAATGGTGTCAATTAGCCTAACAGAAACTTGTAAAGCCATGACATAATTTTCTGGAATTTTGCAAGCTGTTTAAAGGCACAGTCAACTTAGTGTATGTAAACTTCTGGCCCATGTATAATACTGTGATTCTAAGTTAAATAATCTGTCTGTAACAATTGTTGGAAGAATTACTTGTGTCATGCACAAAGTAGATGTCCTAACCAACTTGTCAAAACTATAGTTTGTTAACAAGAAATTTGTGGAGTGGTTGAAAAACAAGTTTTAATGACTCCAACCTAAGTGTATGTAAACTTCCGACTTTAACTGTATTCTATTCTATGGTATCTTAATCACTTAATGTTTACATATCTGGCATTACTCATCTCATATGTATATACTGTTTTCTATACTGTGCTACAGTATCTCATTCACTTTATAATAATGTTTACATAACTTGCATTACTCATCTCATACACTACCGATCAAGTTTTAGAACACCTCCGTCAACGGTTTTTCCTTTATTTTTTACTATTTTCTACATTGTAGAATAATAGTGAATACATCAAAACGATGAAATAACACATATGGAATCATGTAGCAACCAAAAAAGTGTTAAACAAATCTAAATATATTTTGTATTTGAGATTCTTCAAAAATCACCCTTTGCCTTGATGACAGTTTTGCACACTTGGCATTCTCTCAACCAGCTTCACCTGGAATGCTATTCCAACAGTCTTGAAGGAGTTCCCACATATGCTGAGTACTTGTTGGCTGCTTTTCCTTCACTCTGCGGTCTGACACATCCCAAACCATCTCAATTTGGTTGAGGTCGGGGGATGGTGGAGGCCAGGTCATCTGATGCAGCACTCCCTCACTCTCCTGAGCCTGGAGAGTGAGGAGGTGTGTTGGGTCATTGTCCTGTCGAAAAACAAATGATAGTCCCACTAAGCCCAAACCAGATGGGATGGCATATCCCTGCAGAATTCTGTGGTAGCCATGCTGGTAAAGTGTGCCTTGAATTCTAAATAAATCAGTGTCACCAGCAAAGCACCCCCACGCCACAACACCTCCTCCATGCTTTATGGTGGGAAATACACATGTGGAGATCATCCGTTCCCCCACACCGCGTCTCACAAAGACCAAGGCGGTTGGAACAAAAAATCTCCAATTTGGACTCCAGACCAAAGGACAAATTTCCACTGGTCTAATGTCCATTGCTCGTGTTTCTTGGCCCAAGCAAGTATCTTCTTCTTATTGGTGTCATTTAGTAGTGGTTTCAATGCAACAATTTGACCATGAAGGCCTGATTCCCACTGTCTCCTCTGAACAGTTGATGTTGAGATGTGTCTGTTTCTTGAACTCTGTGAAGCATTTATTTGGGCTGCAATTTCTGAGACTGGTAACTAATGAACTTATCCTCTGCAGCAGAGGTAACTCTGGGTCTTCCATTCCTGTGGCGGTCCTCATGAGAGCCAGTTTCATCATAGTGCTTGATGGTTTTTGTGACTGCACTTCAAGAAGCTTTCAAAGTTCATG